>NC_053022.1:358582604-358896249 GCF_003073215.2 Triticum urartu
GGATCATATTCAGTCCCATCATTATCAAGATTCATATTGCAAAACAAAGATTTAATAGGGGACACATCAATAACTTTTAGATCTTCATCTTTATTTTCATTGGAACTAGAAGAACACGCTCTTATAAAGGCATCTTTCTTAGCACGCATCCTAGCGGTTCTTTCTTTGCACTCATCAATGGAAATTCTCATGGCTTTGAGAGACTCACTTATATCATGCTTAGGAGGAATAGATCTAAGCTTTAAAGAATCCACATCAAGAGAAATTCTATCAACGTTCCTAGCCAAATCATCAACTTTAAGCAATTTCTCTTCAAGCAAAGCATTGAAATTCTTTTGTGAATTCATAAATTCCTTAACACTATTCTCAAATTCAGAGGACATCTTATTGAAATTTCCATAAGAGTTGTTGTAGGAATTTCCATAATTATTAGAGGGATTACTAGGATAAAGCCTAGGATTAAAGTCTCCTCTATACGCGTTGTTACCAAAATTATTCCTACCAACAAAATTCACATCCATAGATTCATTATTGTTCTCAATCAAGGTAGACAAGGGCATATCATTAGGATCAGAAGAAACACTCTTACTATCAAATAATTTCATAAGTTCATCCATCTTTCCACTCAAAACATTAATTTCTTCTACCGCATGCACCTTTTTATTAGTAGATCTTTTAGTATGCCATTGAGAATAATTAACCATAATATTATCTAGGAGTTTAGTAGCTTCTCCTAAAGTGATTTCCATAAAAGTGCCTCCCGCGGCCGAATCTAAAAGATTTCTAGAAGCAAAATTCAATCCGGCATAAAAAAATTGTATAATCATCCACAAATTCAAACCATGAGTAGGGCAATTACGTATCATTAATTTCATCCTATCCCAAGCTTGTGCAACATGTTCATGATCAAGTTGCTTAAAAGTCATAATATCGTTTCTAAGGGAGATGATCTTAGCGGGAGGAAAGTACTTAGAGATAAAAGCATCTTTGCACTTGTTCCAAGAATCAATACTATTTTTAGGCAAAGACGAAAACCAAGCTTTAGCATGATCTCTAAGCGAAAAAGGAAATAGCTTCAACTTAACAATATCGTTGTCCACATCTTTCTTCTTTTGCATATCACACAAATCAATGAAGCTATTTAGATGGGTAGCGGCATCTTCACTAGGAAGGCCGGAAAACGGATCTTTCATGACAATATTCAGCAAAGCGGCATTAATTTCACAAGATTCAGCATCGGTAAGAGGAGCAATCGGAGTGCTAATAAAATCATTGTTGTTGGTATTGGTAAAGTCACACAATTTAGTGTTATCTTGAGCCATCATGACAAGCAAGCAATCCAACACACAACCAAACAAAAAGCAAGCAGGCAAAAAGAGGCAAATATAGAAAGAGAGGGAGGATAGAAAGAGAGAGGGCGAATAAAACGACAAGGGTGAAGTGGGGGAGAGGAAAACAAGAGGCAAATGGCAAATAATGTAATGCGGGAGATAAGGGTTGTGATGGGTACTTGGTATGTTGACTTTTGCGTAGACTCCCCAGCAACGGCGCCAGAAATATTCTTGCTACCTCTTGAGCATTGCGTTGGATTTCCTTGAAGAGGAAAGGATGATGCAACAAAGTAGCGTAAGTATTTCCCTCAGTTTTTGAGAACCAAGGTATCAATCCAGTAGGAGGCTACGCGCGAGTCCCTCGTACCTGCACAAAACAAATAACTCCTCGCAACCAACGCGATAAGGGGTTGTCAATCCCTTCACGGTCACTTACGAGAGTGAGATCTGATAGATTTGATAAGATAATAATTTTGGCATTTTTGTGATAAAGATGCAAAGTAAAATAAAAGCAAAGTAAAAAAGCAAAGGAGATAACTAAGTATTGGAAGATTAATATGATGAAGATAGACCCGGGAGCCATAGGTTTCACTAGTGGCTTCTCTCAAGAGCATAAGTATTTGACGGTGGATGAACGAATTACTGTTGAGCAATTGATAGAATTGAGCATAGTTATGAGAATATCTAGGTATGATCATGTATATAGGCATCACGTCCGAGACAAGTAGACCAACTCCTGCGTGCATCTACTACTATTACTCCACTCATCGACTGCTATCCAACATGCATCTAGAGTATTAAGTTCATGAAAACAGAATAACTCCTTAAGCAAGATGACATGATGTAGAGGAATAAATTCATGCAATATGATAAAAAAACCCATCTTGTTATCCTCGATGGCAACAATACAATACGTGCCTTGCTGCCCCTACTGTCACTGGGAAAGGACACCGCAAGATTGAACCCAAAGCTAAGCACTTCTCCCATTGCAAGAAAAATCAATCTAGTAGGCCAAACCAAACTGATAATTCGAAGAGACTTGCAAAGATAACCAATCATACATAAAAGAATTCAGAGAAGATTCAAATATTGTTCATAGATAATCTTGATCATAAACCCACAATTCATCGGTCTCAACAAACACACCGCAAAAAGAAGATTACATCGAATAGATCTCCACAAGAGAGGGGGAGAACATTGTATTGAGATCCAAAAAGAGAGAAGAAGCCATCTAGCTAATAACTATGGACCCGAAGGTCTGAGGTAAACTACTCACACTTCATCGGAGAGGCTATGGTGTTGATGTATAAGCCCTCCGTGATGGATGCCCCCTCCGGCGGAGCTCCGGAACAGGCCCCAAGATGGGATCTCGTGGATACAGAAGGTTGCGGTAGTGGAATTAGGATTTTTGCTCCGTATCTGATCGTTTGGGGGTACGTAGGTATATATGGGAGGAAGGAGTAGGTCGGTGGAGCAACAGGGGGCCCACAAGGGTGGAGGGCGCGCCTGGGGGTGGGGGGGTAGGCGCGCCCCCTACCTCATGGCTTCTTCCTTTATTTGTTGACATAGGGTCCAAGTCTCCTGGATCATGTTCGTTCCAAAAATCATGTTCCTGAAGGTTTCATTCCGTTTGGACTCCGTTTGATATTCCTTTTCTGCGAAACTCTGAAATAGGCAAAAAACAACAATTCTGAGTTGGGCCTCCGGTTAATAGGTTAGTCCCAAAAATAATATAAAAGTGGATAATAAAGCCCAATAATGTCCAAAATAGTAGATAATATAGCATAGAGCAATCAAAAATTATAGATACATTGGAGACGTATCAGTCGTGCACTACGATGGCACCTAGTACTACGTAATATTTTTCCTCCTTGACGGCACGTGAATAGTGCACATACTCAATGACGGAGCACAGGATGGTAGCCATGGACATGGTCGGCCCTTTTTGGAGAGAGTACTAAATACGTATTAAATTTGATGTGTCCCGTCATCTCGCAGAACGACGGGAAGCACACACTGAATGACGGAGCACGGGATGGTAGCCATGGACACGGTCAACCCTTTTTGAAGACTACTTTTTATGTGTCCGATCTACTCGCAAACGAGGAGAAGCTTTGCTTAGTACACTATCGACTATAGTACCATCATCATTCTTCGACTTTCGGAAGAGGCGAAGAGCCAAGCGCGCGGTCACCTACTCACAGTATAACCGGCCGTGTTTGCACTAAATTTTTAACGTAGTACCTGAGTGTATTGCTCCAGTGGTCATCACACGTGAGCCAATCGATTCGCACCCTTCCACGCTCCATTTTGTCTTGTGTTCCTTCCTCTGTCCATCACACTGACAAGTGGGCCCAATGCTCATGTATGCCAACGTGGTAGTTAATTAGTTTGCTAGAGTCAGCTATCACACCCTTTCGATGCCACATCAATGTACCCACTAGAAACAAGTTATACTTGTTCGGTTCAACCACCTCCCTAGGTGTTTGGAGAGGAATTGGCCTACGCCGCCTGCCCACCTATAGAACCGCCTCACACTTAATGTTTATTTGCTAATTAATAGCATTGCATGCAATGAACTAACCATTGCATGTCGTTTTTGCTAGTCTCAAGTCATTAAAAGCATGCGCACCCACATCTCTTATTGGTTGATATGTCAAGAAACAAGAAACGAGGTAGAAGTTAATGCACCGCGCCTAAGTATTTTGGGATTATTTGGTTTTCGTAAGATGACACCTAGATGGAGGGAGTATTATACTTGAAGGCTACAAGGTTGGCTATAGATGATGTGGCAGTGTCATGTAGCCACCAGCTGGTTATACTATTAACCATGCTCGTATAATACTCCTATATTTAGGAACGGAGGGAGTAGTTGGCATGCATGATACTACCTATAATATCCCCATTACAACCAGCCTGGTAGAATTAAAATACCTAATCTAAATGGCCGCCGCCCGATCTCTTGTCCTCCTCCAGCATCCGGCAGAAGAAGAATCGAGCAAGACACCGGCTGTATTCGCCGGCATTGCCTCGGTGGTGGCCTTCATGGGATACAATCGGCGGCGGCCTCCCGTGTTTTACTTTTCCTCGATGATGGCGGCGGGTGGGGACATGTTGTCCATCACCTCATCCACATCTGCGTAGCCGCATCACCTCGTCGACATCCGCAGCGGCTTCTTTCTCTGCCTGCATGTCGCGGTTACGCGCATGTTGACGACGAATGGCGCAGTGGCAGACACTGGAGGCGCTGTACGACGCGGTGGGGTCGAGGGCAGCGATGATGCCCGTGCCGCCGTGCTCCCCGACAAGCCGACGTGGAGCAAGTCGGCACTCTTCCTCGAGCTGTATTGGAGAGGCCAGCTGCGGAACCACGCGTTGGCTTAGTGTGGCAACTGCCTCCGACGGGCTAGGCGAGGTAGGTGGAGAAGCGAGCTGCCGGGCTCGGCGGGCCACCCAGACGACTTTTATGCCGTAGAACTGCTCTTCCTACTTGTCGGATGCCGCCGAAAGAGTGGACAAAATGGTGGAAGGAGGAGCTTAGCCGGCGTCCTGCTCCTGAACGGACGTGTGTGGCCGGAGTTGGTTTCTCACATTCCACCCGGGCTTCTATATCTATACTATCTTCTTCTTCTTCTATTCTTCTATTTCTATCTATATATAGTGTACCAATTTTAAGTAGGACTAAGAACATCAATCATAACTGTTGGGGATATTACTACTGGGCGTAAACCGACCTATCTGGGCTGGGTTAACTTCGTTAGTAGTTAAGTAAGTTAAAGCCCAAGAAGACAGAGGAGGGCTCAAGGCCCATGGTCGGCTCAAAGCCTGCAGCCGTAAACCGGTGTTAGTAGTTAACCTGTATTGTAAGTTAGGAATAAGAAGAGACCAAACCGGACACATCTATAAGCTGGTATTGGGACTCCGTAAGCCGACGAGAGTCACTCGTGTATATAAGGGGACGACCCGGCGGCGGTTCAAGGACAACAGACAACAACTCGAGACATAGGCGAAGCTTGTTTGCTCCCTAGTCATCGAAACCCCATCAATTCCATCACAACTAGACGTAGGCTTTTACCTTCATCGAAGGGGCCCAACTAGTATAAACTCTCTTGCGTCCTTGTGTCCGCTTTAACCCCTTCAAGCTAACCAGTCGCGATGGCTCCACGACTAAGTCCTTTCTCTAGGACATCTACTGTGACAAAACCATGACAGTTGGCGCCCACCGTGGGGCTATCGCACGATGGTTTCCGGTTCTTGGAGGGGCGCTTTGAAGGACTCAAGGGCTACGCTGTAGGCCGGATGACTAAGAGTCGTCGCGGCAAGCTCTACATCGACGACGCAGGCTGGGGCCCCGAGGCCGACTCAATTGAGTACGGGTACCGGGTCCCCTTTGGTAGCATTCACGTTTTCATTGGCAAGATCGGTGAACCGGGCCCTGAGCTAGACATCTGCACTGACCTCGTCGAGACGGCTCAGCGTGCGCAATCTGCCCGGGTTAAACCGGCCATGAAGCGTGCCTTCGTGGGAGTCATCCATGGAGGAAGTTATGAGGACGGATCGGAGTTTCGCGGGGCGACTGTCGTTTGTTCCGGTGACGAATCTTCGACCAGAGAAACCGAGTCTCTTTATAAACTACAAGATGGCCGGATTGGGAGCTGTTCTGATGGCGACAGTATTCCGGACCCCTCTGATCTGCCCAACCGGGTTGGAATATTCATGACCGGAACACAAGCAGCGCTTCATTCTTCGACAGCCGCAGCAACGATCTTTGGTTCAGCAGCAGCAACGGCTGCCGGGGCAGGAGGCCCTATGCGCCCGCCGGCTCAGGTTCTATCAGAACTATTTGATGTGTTGGCTGTGCTTATGGCAGAAGTTAATCCGCCAGATCAGGACGTTCACAACACGGAGATTGCAAAGGTAAAGGAACAGATCACCCAGGCCAAGGCGGATCTGGCAGTTGAGGACACCAGGATGGCCGCAGAGCGGGCCGCTTTAGACGCACAGGCCTACAGGCTTATGTTGGACCAGAGCGCGTCGCATGAAGTCATGCGGAGGAAGCACCGATCCCGCTTACCTCCGGTTTTCGAGGCCAGAGACCTTTTCAACACTCCAGGACCAAGAGCCGGCAATCCGCTGGAGGGGAACCGGGCAGAAGCCCCTGGGACCGGAGCACCGGTTCAGCCTCGTCAGATGGACCCGCCTCGTCAAAACACCGTTATACCTCAGGATGCTTTAACACCTCCGGGTCACTACTCCAACCCAATGGACAATCTTGTTGCCGCTACTGCACGTCTGGAGGCCATTCCAATTGAAGGTGACTCGCCGCAGGCAGTAGAGACGCGGCGGGTCAAGGAACTTCTGAGGACTGCTTTGGCCCAACAGGAAGCATACTCGTACAGCCGCGACCGGATCCACTCGACCCCCCATCCAAGCCGGAGCTATAGCAGACATATGGATGAACCAGCAGTGTCGAGTAATGAACGACGTGGAGCACCCCTGGCAACAACCCGACGGGTGGTGTTGATGACGCTCAGGAAGTGGTGAACCAGGCCCGAGCGCGCAGGGAGGCCGAGTTAGCCGCACAGCATCAGGCTCGGCAGCTCATGCCGGTTCGTCCAACCATCTTGATCGAACCTGGTGTTACTTCTAGTTCTTTGGGGGTGCGTTGCCTTATCCCCGCTTTACGCAACGTGCGCCTGCCCAAGGATTTCAAAGGCCCGCACAAGGTACCAAATTACACGGCGGATCAACCTCCAGAGACATGGGTGGAGAGCTATGAGATGGCCATGGAGATGCTTGATGTGGATGACACGGCGTGTGCGAAATACTTCACCATGATGCTTGAAGGAATGGCCCGTACTTGGTTAAAAAGCTTGCCAGCTAATTCTATTAGTTCATGGGCCCAATTACGAGCCCGGTTTATCAGCAATTTCAAGGATACCTGTAAACAGCCTATGTCGATAGTGGACTTAGCTGCATGCGTCCAGGAGGAAGGAGAATCAACGACTCATTGGGTGCACCGGGTTTCACAAGTGTTGCACTCCTCAGACCGCATCAAAGCTGACACCGCAGTATTAACCCTAGAAGGCAACTGCCGGTTTGGGCCCCTGAAGTTGAAATTGGGACGGATGAAGCGTCATTGCACCGACATGGGGACCCTCATGGCCGCTTTGGTGAAATATGCTGATTCTGATAGTACCAAGGATCCCAAATCTGATGATGACAAGACAGGGAAAGGGAAGAAGAACAGCAGCTCCAAAGGTCAGCAGCATCACTGGGTAGGCAATGGCAGAGGAGGCAAGTGTAAAGCGGATGGTAACATGGACTTTGTGGCTAATACCAACGCACAGGACAATGGGCAGCGACGCAAGGGTAGGCCGAAAAATCGTAATGGAGCACCCAACCCTAACCCAAACCGCCTAAACTATCTGCTAAGCCAGCCCTGTCCAAGACATGGGACGAAGGAGGAGCCAGCAAACCACCTTTGGAAGGATTGCTTTATTATGCAGGAGTTCAAGAATTCTAATAATTTTCGGTATGATCACGAATCTGGCGGTGGCTCAGGGTCCGGGCCGGGTTACGGTGGAGGAAGTTCCGGTTCAGGATTTAATGGTAATCCGGGCGGACATAATGGTCAAAATAGTCAGAATAACCAGAGTGGTTACAACCAACAGCAGCAACAGTCAGGTTAACAGAGCAACCCAAAGCAGTTGAGTAGTGGGCAGTACCATGTCTTTACCACTAGCTTGGACAAGCGAGACCGGAAGGTTCAGAGGCGGGCAGTCAACTCTGTTGAACCGGCCATACCCCATTATCTATGTTGGTATGAACAACCAATCATATGGAGCAGAGGGGATCACCCACCCCAGGTCGATAATCCGGGTCAGTTGGCTCTGGTGGTGGCGCCTCAGGTGGGATGTTATAAGTTCACCAAGGTGCTCATGGATGGAGGGAGCAGCATTAACATCCTGTACTACGAGACTTTCCGTCGTATGGGACTAACAGATAAGAATCTCAAACCGTCTAATACAGTATTCCACGGTGTAGTGCCTGGCAGATCAGCATATCCCGTTGGTAAGATAGCTCTGGAGGTGGCCTTTGGGGATGATCATGATTCCAGGTCGGAGACATTGACGTTTGAAGTGGTGAAAATCCAAAGTCCATATCATGCCCTGTTTGGGCGACCGGCATACGCCAAGTTTATGGCTCGGCCCTGTTATGTGTATTTGCAGCTCAAGATGCCGGGTCACAAGGGGACAATAACGGTTCACGGAAGCCGCAAAATCGCTTTGGAATGCGAGGAAGGAGATGCGGCTTATGCAGAATCGGTTTGTGCCACCGAGGAGTTGAAGTACTATAAAGACAATGTTGATCCGGCGGACATGAATCTATTGAAGAAGCCAACTACGGAGCATGATCCGGCCCTGAAGTTCAAACCGGCAGCAGAAACTAAGCTTGTTGACTTCGTACCTGGCAATTCGTCTAAGCAGTTCAGCATCAGTGCCAACTTGGATCCGAAATAGGAAAGCGCGCTCATCGAGTTCATCTGTGAGAATCGGGACATTTTTGCATGGAAGCCCTCCGACATGCCAGGTGTACCGAGGCAACTCTCTGAGCACACACTTAATGTGGATCCTAAATATAAGCCGGTGAAACAGTTCCTCCGTCGGTTTAACGAAGAAAGACACAAGGCGATTGGAGAAGAGGTAGCCAGGCTCTTAGTAGCTGGCTTTATTGTTGAAGTTTTTCACCCCGAGTGGCTTGCCAATCCGGTGCTGGTCCTCAAGAAAAATGGCACCTGCCACATGTGTGTGGATTACACATATCTTAATAAAGCTTGTCCATCATATCCTTTTGCCCTCCCCCGTATTGATCAAATTATTGATGCTACGGCGGGTTGTGAGCGTTTAAGTTTTTTGGATGCGTATTCTGGCTATCATCAGATCAAAATGGCAGTTAAGGACCAGGGGAAGACAACATACATAACTCCCTTTGGAGCCTTCTGCTATGTGTCTATGCCCTTCGGGCTCAAGAGTGCCCAGGCAACTTACCAACGATGTGTACAAAATTGTCTTCACAAGCAGATTGGCCGTAATGTACATGCTTACGTGGATGATATCGTGGTTAAATCCAGGGAGAAGGAGACTCTGATTGATGATTTGAAGGAAACCTTTGATAACCTGAGAACATACAAGATGATGCTTAATCCGGACAAGTGTGTCTTTGGTGTACCGATGGGCAAGCTATTGGGTTTTCTAGTGTCCAACAGGGGAATTGAGGATAATCCGGAGAAGATCACGGCTATCACCTCCCTGGCTAAACCGAAGTGTATCAACGATGTTCAATGCCTGGCAGGCCGGATTGCTGCACTAAGCCGGTTTATCAGTCGCCTGGGTGAGAAGGCAATCCCTTTGTATCAGATGTTGAAAAAGACGGATCAGTTTGTTTGGAGTTCTGCTGCTGAGGAAGCATTTGAGGACTTAAAGCGGCAATTGGCCAATCCGCCTGTGCTCGCCGCTCCCGTTGACAAGGAGCCGTTACTGCTATATGTTGCTGCTAATGTTCGGGCGATCAGTGTAGCTATTGTGGTGGAGCGAAAGGAGGCAGGTAAGGAGCATCCGGTTCAACGTCCGGTCTATTATATCAGCGAGGTGCTCATTGAGTCCAAGCAAAGGTATCCGCATTGGCAGAAGCTGGTGTATGGAGTTTTTATGGCAAGCCAGAAGCTTAAACAATATTTCCAAGGGCACTCAATTACGGTGGTCAGTTCTGCTCCTTTGGGAGATATCATCCAGAACCGGGAAGCAACTGGCCGGATTGCAAAGTGGGCCATAGAGCTGGGGCCGTACGGTTTGAAGTATGTGCCTCGGACAGCGGTTAAGTCTCAAGCACTTGTTGATTTCATCAATGATTGGACGGAAATGCAAGCACCTGAAGAAAAGCCGGATCATACGTATTGGACCATCCATTTTGACGGATCCAGGCAGTTGGAAGGCTCGGGGGCTAGAGTCGTATTAACTTCCCCACGAGGTGATAAGTTTTGTTATGTTCTCCGTTTAATGTTCCCTTGTACTAACAATGCAGCTGAGTATGAAGCCTTGCTCCATGGTCTCCGGATGGCTAAGGAGATGAATCTAAGTCGAGTTAAGTGCTTCGGTGACTCGGACCTTGTGGCTTAGCAAGTGTCTGGCACTTGGGACTCCAAGGACCCACTCATGGCAGTATATCGTCGTGAGGTGGATACTGTCGCAGGTTATTTCAAAGGCTATCAGGTGGACCACGTGGACTGGCGGAAAAATGAAGCGGCAGACGCTTTAAGCCGGCTGGGCTCTCAGCGCAAACCGGTCCCACCCAATGTTTTTCTGGATGTGCTGCACAACCCGTCGGTCAAGATCCCTGGTGAAGAGGATTTGGCTATTCCTAATCCGGAGGCTCAATTGGTGGCGGCTCTTCATGTTATTCCAGATTGGACGCTTCCTTACCTGGCGTACAAGAACCGGGGTGAGTTGTCAGAGGATGAGATTCTAGCCCGGCAGATAATCTGGCGATCCAAGTCCATGGCTATCATCAACGGCGAGTTGCATCATTGCAGTATATCAGGAGCTTTTCAACGCTGCGTGTCTCCTGAATAAGGCCGTGAAATTTTGCGTGAGATCCACGAAGGAGATTGTGGTCACCACGCCGTTTCAAAGTCTCTAGTCGCTAAAGCGTTTCGCCATGGTTTTTATTGGTTAACTGCTCATGCTGATGCGGAGGATCTGGTCAGACGATGTGATGGTTGCCAAAGGTTTTCAAGGCGTGCTCATGTACCGGCTCAAGAATTGAGAATGATTCCAATTACTTGGCCGTTTGCGACTTGGGGGCTGGATATGGTTGGGCCTTTCAAAAGGTCCAAAGATAAGAAGACCCACCTCCTGGTGGCGGTTGACAAGTTTGCAAAGTGGGTGGAGGAAGAACCTGTTAGCAAGTGTGATGCGGCCACGGCGGTTTAGTTCATCAAAAAGGTGATTTTCCGGTTTGGCTTTCCGCACAGTATTATCACAGATAATGGTACCAATTTGTCCAAAGGTGCTATGAAGGAGTTCTGTGAACGGGAGCACATCCGGCTTGACGTTTCATCAGTGGCACATCCACAGTCCAATGGTCAAGCAGAAAGAGCTAATCAAGAGATCTTGAGAGGCATCAAGCCCCGGCTCATGGTTCCTTTGCAGAGAACGCCGGGTTGTTGGGTAGAAGAATTACCATCTGTGTTATGGAGCATCAATACAACACCCAACAGATCAACATGATACACACCGTTCTTCATGGTTTATGGAGCGGAGGCGGTTCTCCCTAGTGATATCTGTCATGATTCACCTCGTGTCACGGCTTATATTGAAGCGGACAACGAGACAGCACGGCAAGATGCTTTGGACCGGTTGGATGAAGAGCGTGACATCGCAGCCACCCGATCGGTGATTTACCAGCAGGATCTTCATCGTTATCACAGTCGCCGGGTCAGAACCAGAACCTTTCAGGAAGGAGATTTGGTGCTTCAGCTCATCCAAGATCAGACTGATATGCATAAGCTATCCCCACCTTGGGAGGGGCCTTTCGTGGTCAGCAAGAATCTGCACAACGGGTCGTACTATCTCATCGATATTCAAGAGCATAAGGACTCACGTACATCAGAGGAGGAGACTAACAGGCCGTGGAATATAGCTCATCTTCGGCCTTACTATACCTGAGCCATTGGCTATACTTATGTACATATTACGACAATGTATATATTATGATTAAATATAGTAAACCGGAACCTCAGCTAAAGCGGGGTATCTGTTCTTTTACATCATGTGAGGTTACACGGAGTTGCTCTAAAGCGGCCTCCGGTTTACCCCTTGAGTTCGCTTTGCTAAAAGCATCGTGTTATATCATTTGGAGGATTGGTCGTGTCCGAACCAATACCATGCCTCTTGATAGGCGAAAGCCACCAGATCACTTGGGGACTTGGTCATGTCTGAACCAGTCATGCCTCTTGATCGGCCTAAGGCCACAAAATCACTTGGGGGCTTGGTCGAACCCGAACCATGACCATGCCATTTGGTCGGCATAAATGCCACGGTTTCATTTGGGGACCTGGCTGACTAGAACCATAGTTACACCTAACGGGAGCTTGGTCGTGTTTGGCCATGGTAACGCCATTTGATCAGCTTAAATAAACCTTTTTTGCTTTTGCTTCACACTTTTCTTTGAAGGGGGGTTTTTGCTTTTGATTGTTTTTTTAAACCGACAAAGTTTTTTAACCAATCAATTGATGGAACACAATTCACGTCAATCCGGAGACTATTTGTCCGGTTTGATCCTTGTTGTTAACATCCTCTTATGGAGTAACACGGTGTTTATTATAACCCGGCACGGTTTACATGGTAAACCAGCGTCATATATATATATACAGGAGCTGTTATCTCCTCCAACAGTGTGGGTTTGCAAAACTCCGCTTCAAGGTTGGCCAAGCCAACTTCACACTCAACGATGGCAGGTATTATGTATCTCAAAAATTTGATCATATACTTAAAATTTTGTTTTGGATGTTTTGATTTCATATATACAGACATCATATTCCGCCTGACGGTACAACCGCGGTGGCACTTGACGAATTTCTTATTTCAGAAGGTGTTTTGGAAAGTTCATTACCACAGGAAGAACAAGTTATGCACGAAGGCATATCAACATCAAAGGTATCAGCTAGCCTATTACAAGGCAACATGGTGCCCATAATAATATAATTGTTTTTCACAAAGGAGAGGCAGTTTTAAAAATGGCTTCCGGTTCAAGCTTGGCCACCAGCCTGGCCTGATGGTTGTGGGTCATCCTGCGCCGCTTCAGCTTCTGTTTCTCTACCCAGTGGCTGGAAATCCACAGTTGTCCAGTCGATTCCCATTAATGCTTGAAAAACAGCTTCATCATGGATCAGCAATGACGGGTCAATATCGGGAGCGTAAGTATGCTTACGGATTGGAGGGATCAGATTTTCCGATTCATGGATTGGTGCAGCTATTTGCTTGTTCTGACTGTCATATTGGGCTTGATAATGAGACAAGTCTGCTTCCTCAGCCAGTTGACAGCCTAGCGGACGTACCTCCCGGTTTATTGCTCGTAGATCCGCTTCGCCAAATTCTGACCGATCTTCCTTCAAGCTGGGATAGCCCCGAGCCGCTTCAATAGCATCAAAATCTGGCACCCAGGCTTTTGCCCGGATTAAGGCATTGACTGCACCAGTTCGAGCAGCAGATTTCTTCAGCTCTTCAACCCGGGCAGGAAGCACCGACAGTTTCATCAGAGTATCTTGAATCAAAGTGG
The DNA here is from genome assembly GCF_003073215.2 of Triticum urartu. Lineage (NCBI taxonomy): Eukaryota > Viridiplantae > Streptophyta > Magnoliopsida > Poales > Poaceae > Triticum > Triticum urartu. The sequence goes on from NC_053022.1 coordinate 358,596,275, forward strand.
GCGCCGGTTTGTTATGATATGCAGTACAAATGATCCGCTGGGCACCAGTATACAATTGTTCAACCAATGTATAGGCGGCTTTTAGTTTCTTCCGCACATCTGACCCCAAGTGACCAATGCGTGTCCCTGAAATACCATAAAGGGTCAATAAACCGGCGACTCTGTCAGAAGGCAGAGCCAATTCAGAAGGCAAACTGGCTTACCAAAGATAGCAGTAGTCATGGTATGCACATGCCGCTTTATGCTGCTTAGTTCATCCGCCACTGGTTTTAGTGCAGCCTCGGCATCCTCTGCTCGTTTGATCAAAGCAGACTTTTTAGTGGCCCAATCCGCCCGCTTCTTCTTGAAGCTCTCCTTAAGCTGTTCCATGGCGCTTAAAGCGCTGGCCAATTCCTCTTTTGCTTTGGAGGTTTCAGCCTGTTGGGTTTTTAGGTTGTCTTGGAGATCGGTGACTTGGTTTTCTTTCGTCTTCAGCTCCGCCTGCATGCATACAGATATATGCTTCAACAAATCGGTATAAGGATTCAAGTACCAATCACATAACAAGTTATGCACTTAGCACTTAGGGGCTAATGCATATTCGGTCTTCATCTTTCAATTGCTTACAAAGTCGCAAGATCAATACAAGTATTCAACTTGGCACTTGGGGGCTAATGGCTATTTGCTCGTATATATTCTGATGCGGCAATTTCAATTACTTAAAGTACCGGTTTAACTACGTTAAGTTGAACCGGCCCTTGGGGGCTACATCAGCGAACTTCAAAGCATCAAGATTTATATTGGTAAGTCCCGGTTTGAAAGAATATTACAAACCGGCCCTTGGGGGCTAGGAGAGTCAGCAAGAATGGAAGCATACAAGCAGGAAGGAGCATATGGAAGTTACCTCATATTTCTCTTTCATCATATTAACCAGACCGGCTTCATAGTCGCGACTGGTATACAACCGGTTCAGATAGCCGGAATGGATATCTTGGGCGTTCAGAGCAGCATAAGTCGTCAGATCAGCGTTCTACTTGCCTTTGCCAAAGGCAGCAAATTCTTCCTTGGCAGAATGTTTGGATAAAGCGACAGGATTGCTTGGCTCGGTATGGCCAGTGCCAGTAATGACAACCTCATCATCCTGGGTACCGCCGGTTTGCACTGGGGCTGTTGGCTTGTTAGTAGGTTTTGCTGGACCGGTGGAACTTTCAATCCGGATGGAACCTGTGGGCTGATTGACAGGACCTAAGGCATCAGTAGGTCTCTCATCAGCAATAAGATCATCATCCTGCTGCGATGGATCGTTGGGTATATCCTCAGGAATAGCCGCTTCAAGATTGGGTGTCTTGTCTGGTTCAAGAATGACATCTTCTTCGGCCGCTTTGTCCAGGCGGGCCTTCTTGCTTGGCCTAGGTTTGGCCCTGAGAAGAATAACAAAATCAAATACAACATATGTTCTAAGGCAATGTACTGCAAACATCACAATAAGTATAGCTTACCCAAGCACTGTTTTGAGCGGTAGGAGCTGAGTAGCCGATGACTCGCCAAAAGATGAGTGGGAAGTAACCTGGTAATCGGAGTCAGACGGACTAAGAGGTTGACGAAAGTAGCTCTCTTTAGGACAAGCACTGACAAGCAAATTAGAGACCTCGGAATGGCGTTTCCGAACCGGACTGTTTGGTAAACCGGCGGAGGTAACTACCTGGCCGCTGTGCCGGGTGGTGCGGCGAGCTTCGTGTTGTTGGGTCTTCATAAGAAGTTTAGAATCCAAATAAGCAAGAGGATGAGAAAATTTAACTTTCCGGTTTGCCTGACGGATTTTTTGTGAAGGCAAAGTTTCTGAATCGGAAGAGAGAATAATTACCTCTGCAACATCCGCGTGGCTGGCTTCAGCATCATCCTGACAAATATCATCATGAATAAGACGCGTGAAAAATAAACCAAGTGAGTCAAGCTCTACCTCAAAGTCCGGATTATCCACCTCATCATCAGGGGCTGGATTAGAAGATGCAGTGGTTCTTTTCCTGTGGGCAGTCTTCTTCACAACTTTAGTCTTTTGCCGGGTTGCTCTTTCCGGTTTGTCTGGTTTTTCTGGTTTCTCCTGCGGCAGTTTTTTGCTCCAAAACGGATCATCGCCCTGATTATGCAGACACTAATATTAAAAACAATGACCAGACATATCAATAACAGATTCAGCAAAGAGAAAAATCAAAATCTTACAGCTGGCGGTTTGTTGGTGGCACAGAAGGGAAGCAGGCCGGTTCTAGCGCAGACGTGTTCCGGTTCATTCAGTATCTTATGCACAGCCTCTGTGATTTCTTCACTGGAGAGCTGGAGTTTTGAATGTCGCAGTGGGTCATCAACACTGTCAGTATACTCGCACATCAAACCGGAGCGCTGACTAAGGGGCAGTATGCTCCATGATATCCAACAGCGAGCGAGATCAACCCCTGTTAAACCGTTGGCCATATAGGCTCTGAGCTTTGACAGCCGGGGAGCATATTTGCTTCTCTCCTGGGCAGTCAATCTTTGAGGAAAAGGGTGTGTATTGCTGAGCCACTCCGGACGAAAGCCAGGCAATGGATTCTCACCAGCAGGGGAGGTGTCTTTGTAGTAGAACCATGTCTGATTCCACTCCTTGGGGTGACCGTGCAGCTTGGCATGAGGGTATGTGATCTCTTTCCTTTTCTGAATCGCCATGCCACCCAACTCCGTATTAGAGCCATCAGTAAACTCAGTACGGCGGTTTAGATGGAAAAGATCTCTGAACAATTCCACTGTGGGCTCCTCTTGAAAGAACACCTCACAGAGCACTTGGAAGTGGCACATATTTGTAACAGAGTTGGGGCCAGTGTCTTGCGGATGGAGTTGGAAATCGGCTAAAACATCCCGGTAAAATTTAGAACCGGGTGGCTTAAAGCCCCGGGCTAAGTGATCTACGAAAACAACAACCTCTCGTTCTCGAGGTGTGGGAGGGCATTCTTTGCCAGGAGCCCTCCAATGGATGGTATCTTTGCTGCCTAAAGCGCCAATCAGGACTAAATCGTCCAATTGATCCTCTGTGACGCGAGAAGGAACCCAATTGCACTCATATACTTGCTTGGCCATGATGGAATCTACAAGGTAGAAGATCCCGGTTCAAAAATGCATTTGATCAAGGTACGTTGGTATGGGCACTGTTAAACCGGAGACAGAACTATCTGAACCGGAGTTTCATGAAGCAACCAACATCTGGCGGTTCAACAAGGGGACTAATGGCACATACCGGTTTGGAAAATTTTCTATAAGGTTAAACCGCCTGATCTAAGCATTGAAAAGCTGAGATTGCAGATGGACAAGTACGCACAAACAGGTTTCACAAGACTTCTTTACAGCATTGGATCTGAAGCAAGTTCAGAGAAGAGATAAATACTTAGAGGTTCAAAGGAGCAGTACCGAACCAATGAGCAAAACGTTCATATAGACCCATGGTTTGAGATGCATAAGTAAAGGCGAAGGTCAAACAACTATCATTGCACAGAATAAAGATTTGCGAATTCATCTAAAGATCTATTGTATGAGCAAGAGGCAGACGATGAACACTGAAGAACTGCGAAACCCTAGGCCAGATCCGCGGGGGAAAAGATAGAAGATTTACCGGAGCTGAGGAAGATGCGGAAGGTTGCCGCGATGTTCTGATGCGCTCAGGTTGATGCAGCGGCCAAGGATGAGGCAGAGGTCGACGGCGGCGGCGGAGCTCCGAGGCTGGTGACGCGAGGAAGATGAAGAAGGCACGGAAGGAGAAAAGAAATGACCCTTCGGCCCTATTTATAAGGCGAAAGAACATGAGTCAGGCGCGACAATCAAGGGGCCACAAAACGGAGCTGTCGCCTCGATTTCCGCCGATCTATTAAACATAGAAGCATAATGGATAGCTTCATTATGACAGGTGACGTCACTCCGGTTTACAACAATCAGAGAAGATGACATCATGGCGGTTTACCAATTTATAAGAAGATGTTGAAGATGAAGCTTTTATTAAAGGATTGACATGAACCCGTTCAAATCAATCTGGGGCCTAATGTTGGGGATATTACTACTGGGCGTAAACTGACCTATTTGGGCCGGGTTAACTTCGTCAGTAGTTAAGTAAGTTAAAGCCCAAGAAGGCAGAGGAGGGCTCAAGGCCCATGGTCAGCTCAAAGCCTGCAGCCGTAAATCGGCGTTAGTAGTTAACCTGTATTATAAGTTAGGAATAAGAAGAGACCAAACCGGACACATCTATAAGCCGGTATTGGGACTCCGTAAGCCGATGAGAGTCACCCGTGTATATAAGGGGATGACCCGGCGGCGGTTCAAGGACAACAGACAACAACTCGAGACATAGGCGAAGCTTGTTTGCTCCCTAGTCATCGAAACCCCATCAATTCCATCACAACTAGACGTAGGCTTTTACCTTCATCGAAGGGGCCGAACTAGTATAAACTCTCTTGCATCCTTGTGTCCGCTTTAACCCCTTCAAGCTAACCAGTCGCGATGGCTCCATGACTAAGTCCTTTCTCTAGGACATCTGCTGTGACAAAACCATGACAATAACCGTTGATCTTCTAGATCCAACGGCCAATATCAGTAGGATTCGCATGAATAGTACACTGCTGCTACCTCACCTGTGTTCTAGAACAATCATGTACCCTTTCTATAAAAAAGAAGCTCATAACTAGCTCCAATGGGCCGTGTTGCCACATGACCACCAGATGGTTTGATTGTGCCCAATCGAGATGGTTTAGTAGGAGAATGTGGATATTTCTCAAAAAAAGAACACGTGGAAAAAGTGAAGCAACGTGCAGTTCTTGTTAAATGAACGTACACTTTTATGGCATGAATATTACTTCCTGCTTTTACAATATTGAACTAATATCAGCATTTATACATCACTATAATTTATTTTTCTTTGAATCTATTAGCACATATATTACTTCTTTTCCCTTTTACCAAAACCACTATGTTATATTAAGACATGCCTTGCATGTGTATACATACTAGTCTATATATAGTGTACCAATTTTAAGTAGGACTAAGAACATCAATCATAACTTCGTACGTTCACCGTGATGCAAGAGGTGCGAGCCGAGGAACACTGTTGGAGACCCCCCCCATAATTTTCCTCGTCATCATCTCAGTCCTAGAAGATCTCACACACATCATCATTAGGCATGCAACCGCCTTCATAGACAACGTGCGCAGAAGGAGTAGAGGCGACTGGGGACGCACCACGTCGTGGGCACTCCGTACGTGCTCGTGTGCATGCAGCGTGTGTGCTTTTCCATTGGTGCTAGCTCTAAGGCCGAGGCTGCGGTCGTCTTCGTCTCTGGCTAGTCGTTGAGCAACGACGACAAAGAGGTGATGCAAGAGATGCGTAGGCGCCATTGTGTGCGAGCTTCGCCGTAGCACGATGAACCGGACATCGTCGTAGATGGCACACGCCTCCATGCAGCCGCGTGTGTGTGCATGCATGTGTTATTCACGTGCATTCTGCGGCCGAGTGTGTGTGCATGCATGTGTTGTGTACGTGCATTGTGTGCTCCATGCTGTGCGCGTTTGTGCATGAGTTGGATCGGCATGAGTTAGTGTGTCGGTGTGTGTACATGCATGGCTGCATGTGTCCTGTACATGCGTGACTTCTTGCGTGGTTATCAATACTTCCTCCATCTCGGTTTATAAGACATGCGCGTCGTTCTAGGTTGACAATTTAGATAGCTAAATATGTATCATATTGGATGAAAAATATATGTTTAGAAACTACATCCACTTAAGAATCTAATGATATACTTTTGGTGACATATAACTCATATTTAGTTAGTCAAATCGATGACCTAGAACTACGTGCACGCCATAAAAACCGAGACAGAGGAAGTATAAACTAATAAAATATCTTGAACTTAGCATCCTGATGTATCGTCTCTAGTTGTTAGCGAAGAGTTCATGTTCTTTTATTTGTTTATAGGTGGGCAGGCGGCAAAAAACAGGGGAAAACACGCAATGTTGTAACATCCCAAATTTTCAATTTGGAATGTTATACATAGTCATCCATGCATATCATATTTTATTTGCATTTTGTCTCGCGATCCTCGAAATCCTAAGCAACTCAAGGACCCTCGGAGAGAGTTGGGGATTTTCCCGGTTTTCAAATTTGATTCTATCAAATTTTGAAACGAGGATTTTGGTTTTAATTATTTTCCTCTCCGAAAATATTTCATATTAAAATATATGAGAGGAGATAATATGATGTCTCCCAGATAATTGAAATATTGGAGAAAAAATATTAAAATCAAATATTTGTTTTATTTGGATTTTGTTGCAATTTTTGTTTGCATTAGAAAAATTGCATGTTTTTCAAAGTTGCATTTTAGGCTAAGAAAATGTTCATCTCCTTCTAAATATTTTATTTAGACGGTGAAAATTTGTTTTGGCATTTTTAGATTTTATTTATTTTTCTAGGATTTTAATTCTGTCGGCGGAATTATTAAAAAAAAGTTCCCGCGCCCGACTCGGCCTAAGGCCCAGCCGAGCCAGGCCGGCCCGCCGCCGCCGGTCGGACTAGGAGTCCAAGTCGGACTCTGCCGCCGTCGCTTACCCCCTCCTCCAAGCAAGCCGCCCCCTCCTTATAAGCCGCCACCCCCGCTGCCCCAAACCACCACCACCGCCGCCCCGCGCCAACCCCGCCGCCCACGCAAGTTGCCGCCGCCGCCCACGCTAAGTCGCCGCCGCCGCCCGCGCTAAACCGCCGCCGCCGCTTGCCGCGCCAAGCCGCCGCCGCCACTTGCCGCGCCGCGCGCCACCGCTTGCCGCCGCCGCCCCACAAGCCGTCGCCCCACCACCTCGCCTCGCCGGAGGTAGCCGTCAGATCCGAGCCGCCGTTTTTTTAAGAACCGTTCGGTTTTTTTAGGAAACCCTAGATTCGTTTTTTTCGGATCGTTAGTTTTTCTCGGTTCTTCTAGTTAGCGGACGTTCGTCCGTACGTTCGTTTTAACTACCGGTTTTCGCCCGTTAGTTACAGCTAACGAATGTTCGTTCGTTAGTCTGTTCGTCAGTTTTCTTTTATCGGATTTATTCCGCGATTTTTCTGATCGCGATTTCTGATCCGATCTTAGTTTTTGTTTATCTTTTCGCTCGTTAGTCGGAATCAGGCGATTCAAGCGCCTAGAGTTTCGTCTCGAAACCCTCTTTCCGTTTAACCAACTTCAATAAGTTTTTGCTACTGTAAAATTTGACCTAGGTTCAAAATAGTAAACGAAGTTTCTCTTTTTCGCCGTTTGAGTTTCGTTGCTCCGTTTGATTTGATTCTTTTTGCGAACCAGAGTTCTTAAGTTGAACCTTCTGGTCAGCCTCTTCTATTTGAGTTTTTGCTTGTGCATCTTGCTTGTTGCTTATGTATGTTATTGTTTGTTTGCGATAGAACACCCAAAGTGCAAAGCGTGCTACTACGAGTCCCTAGGTTTCACAGACCGTCTGCAAGGCAAGTAACACTTTGATCATATCCCTTTTATCACCTAGTTTTTATGCATTAGTTCCATCCTCAAACATTGCATGATTAGGATGTCATTAATATGTGGGTTGGGAAGTAGTTGATGTGGTAGAACCCATTACCCTGTTACATTCAAACCCTTGGGAGTTACTTCTACGCGTTGCTTATATTGTTATGCTATGCTATGCTCGTAGACGTGGTTTGGGTTTGAGTAAAATCCATGACAGATGTGAGATTGTTAATTAATGGTTCAACTTAAGGTGGCAACTTAAATTAACATCTGGGTGGATTGAGGCACCTGGAGTACCCAGTGTTGCCTGTATTTTTTTGGAAATCCCGGAGTACCCGTGTGATCTTCCTATGGACCGCCACCTAGGCTCAAAGGGAACTGAGATGATTCATGCTAGAAACTTCCGTGTGCAGCCACAAGCTATTATGGGCTCTACCATAGTTGAGTAAGTTACGTGAAGCTCTTGAAGAGGCAGATCAGCAGGTAGTGGGATGTAGGTTTGGTATGGTCTGTCCGGAGTAGAGAGTTAATGTTTCTGAAAGACCGTGCCTCGGTCATCCGTTTCTCAAACACCTTGTAGTGTGAGAAATCCAACGGAGGCGATCGAGTCTTGTGGGGAAAAGTGCGCAAACCTCTGCAGAGTGTATAATCGAATCATGGTTAGCCGTGTCCCCAGTTATGGACAATTCTTGAGTATCTAGTACTTGGGTTATCACATGTATCTCATCACTCTTAATTAATACTGTTGGGTTGTTAATCACTTTAATTGGGATTGAGTTGGAGGAACCTTCTCAATGATGTTTCAACTACCATGATAGTTAAATTAAAATCTATTCCTTTGTTGTAGGGAAAAATTGGCTTTTCGCAAAAACTATAACCATAGAGCTTTCCACCAGCCAAATATGCATGTAGTGATAGCATTATTCAGTTCTTGCTCTACTGTGTTATTTTGCCAGCATATTCCATGTGCTGACCCATTTTCGGGCTGCAACGTATTATGTTGCAGACTTTTCAGATGAGGAGTAAGGTTCGTTAGGTCATTGCCGTGCAGCTCAGCTATGCCATTGGAGTTAATGGACTCACTTTATCTTCCAAGCCTTCCGCTATTATCGTATTAGATGGCCTTAAGCCATGCATATTATTGTAATAAGTTCTCTTTTGAGACATTCAATGTAATAAGTGTGTGATTGCCACTCTGTTATAAATCCTTCGAGTACTATATGTGTTAGCATTACCGATCCAGGGATGACACTGAAGCATAGAGACTTGACCATCTGAGGTCGGGTCGCTACAAATGTTCTTCACTAGGTCCAGGAAGGACGTTCTTGCCAACTTCTAAACCCATAGAATTTTCTTTTGAAGCACCCACCTGGAGTCTAGGTAAGAGCATGGCAGCCCACATTACCATGGGATGCATTCGAGAAGTCCACAACAGGGAACTCAAGGACACTATCTACCAGATATGTGGGCGCCGAGACGAGCAATGGGAAGTAATCAACACCAAAAAGGATAGATCCATTGCAGCTTTCATCCAGGAGTTAAACCAGCACATTCGACGACAGGAGAATCAGATGTGCGCGGATATGATGGACTTGAAGAAGGCGAAGACTAGGATCATCGAGCTGGAGGAAGAACTCAAGTTTACACGCGATGGATATGAGGAGGAAACCAAGACACTACTGGAGAAGAATGACGACCTAGTTAAGAAGATTGGAGTATTCATGGGAGGTCCAGCACCGGGAGTAGAAGACGACGATTCCACTTGCCCGGACAACTATATCATCATCGACGACACCGATTCCGAACCTAGTGATAATGACTTTGAAGACGAAGCTGGAGCAGACATCATGGAGTCTTCCAGTGATCAAAATTTTTAGATGACCACCATATATTAGTAGAATTTCCCCATGTAATTAGTAGTAGATGAGCACTTTGCGATAGTCCTAGACCGTTTTTATGCCCTTGCTTGATTGATTGAGTGAAATGTTTGTGTTTGTCTCATGTGCATATGGGTAGTGTTTTCTCATTAGACCCCTTTTCTATTCTAATCTCTTCCATCTAAACCCATCAGATGCCTCCGAGACGTGACACCGGTTTTGCTTTCCCACCGGAGTTCACCCAGTTGATCCAGCAGCAGAATACTTTGATGCAATTGCTAGTTCAGAACCAGGGAACAACAACAACAATAACAACAAAAACAACCCGCCGCCAGTGGACAACCTAGCCCGTTTTCTAAGGTTACAACCGCCGGTGTTTTCCAGTAGCACCGAGCCAATAGTTGCTGATGATTGGCTACACCGCATTGGAAGGGAGTTAACCACTGCCGGTTGCACGGATGCTGAGAGGGTGCGCTTTGCCGCACATCAATTGGATGGACATGCAGCCTCATGGTGGGAGAATTACACAGCCACCTTTCCTATAGCCAACGTCACTTGGGACCAGTTTCAGCAAGCTTTCCGCACGACCCATGTCTCAACTGGAGCTATGCAGATGAAGAAGCGGGAGTTCCGCAACCTACGCCAGGGGAACCATACTGTGGCTTAGTACGTGGATGATTTTAGCAAGTTATCCTGCTATGCCCCTGATGATGTGGCCACAGATGCCGCGAAGCAGGAGAAGTTTATGGAAGGGATGAATGATGAGATGAGCATGCAGTTGATGGTAGCAACCTTCAACAACTACCAGGAGTTGGTAGATAAGGCTCTTATGATTGAAGGGAAGCAGCAGCAGATTGAGAGCCGCAAGAGGAAGTATGGACAAGGGAAGTATAACTCAGGAGCTCAGCAGAAGCCTCGCCTAACCCCGAACTTGGAAGGACTTGTTCATAACCATGGAGGTCACCACCACACCGGAGGAGGTTCGCATAACCACAATGGTTCTAAGAATGGGAATGGGAACGGAACCAACAATAACCAGAACCGCCCCAATCCAGCCACACCCACCAAAAGAGACCTAAGTCATGTTACTTGCTTCAAGTGTGGGAAGACTGGACACTACGCCACGGAGTGCCCTGAAGGAAAGAATGGAAATGGAAATGGGAGCGCTGGGAAGAAGCCTAATCCATTCAACAAAGGACAAGTGAGCCACGTTAATGTGGAGGAGGTTGAAGAGCAGCCGGACACAGTAATAGGTAAGTTTTTGGTAAGTCATTTACCGCTCTTGTTCTTTTCGATACTGGTGCATCGCATTCATACATATCAAGGGGATTTGTGGACAAGTTTAAACTACCAACCCAAACCCTTAGGACCCCTCTGTTAGTAAGCTCACCCAGAGCAGAATACATGGCTAGCTGATGGTGCGACTAGGTACCCTTAACCATTGGCATACATGTTTTCCCATCCGACCTAATTATCTTGGAGTCACAAGGATTGGATGTGATATTAGGTATGGACTGGATGTCAAAGTTTGGAGGGAGTATTGATTGTGCTAGTAAGTCGATTTATCTTACCACCCCAGAGGGAAAAAGGATTAAGTATGTGTCTAGGCATGTGCCTAGGAGGAGCCAAGTGAATGCCCTTATGAGAGTTGTTCAGGAGGAAGTGCCTGTAGTGAAGGATTATCTGGATGTTTTTCCAAAAGAGTTACCAGGCATGCTACCAGATAGAGACATTGAGTTTTTGATAGAGCTGTTGCCAGGAACAGGACCAATATCCAAGAGACCCTATCGGATGCCCGCAAATGATCTGTAGGAAATTAAGAAACAGATCATGGAGTTACTGTAGAAAGGATACATTCAAAGAAGTTCATCACCTTGGGGAGCCCCTATGCTTTTGGTCGAGAAGAAGGACAAATCCCTAAGGATGGTTGTTGATTATCGAGCCTTGAATGAGGTGATGATTAAGAACAAGTACCCACTGCCGATGATCAACGATCTGTTTGATCAGTTGCAAGGAGCTAAGGTGTTTTCGAAGATCGATCTGTGATCAGGATACCATCAGTTGAAGATACGTGCGAAGGATATACCAAAGACAGCGTTCACGACGCGGTATGGATTATATGAGTACACGGTCATGTCATTTGGACTAACTAATGCCCCTGCTTATTTCATGAGCATGATGAACAAGGTATTCATGGAGTATTTGGACAAGTTTGTTGTGGTGTTTATTGATGATATTATGGTTTACTCGAAGAACGAGGAGGAGCACAAGGAGCATTTGTGCTTAGTTCTCGAGAAACTCAGGGAACACCAGTTGTATGCTAAGTTTAGCAAATGCGAGTTTTGGTTGAAGGAAGTCGGGTTCCTTGGACATGTTATATCGGGAGAAGGTATAGCCGTAGACCCCAGCAAAATTCAGTCAGTCACTGAATGGTTGGCACCCACCTTAGTTAGCGAGATCCGCAGTTTCCTTGGACTCGCAGGTTACTATCGGAGATTCGCTGAGAACTTTTCCAAGATTGCGAAGCCAATGACTGAACTGTTAAAGAAGGATACTAAGTTTAAATGGACAGAAGATTGCGAGGCAAGTTTCCAGGAGTTGAAGAATCGTTTGACTACAACACCAGTGCTAACACTGCCGGATATACATAAGGAATTCCAAGTGTATTGCGACGCCTCTCGCTTAGGACTTGGATGTGTACTTATGCAGGATGGAAGAGTTGTTTCGTATGCCTCACAACAACTAAAACCTCATGAGTTGAACTATGCCACGCATGATTTGGAGTTAGCAGCCGTAGTGCATGCATTGAAGACCTGGAGGCATTACCATATTGGAAACCGATGTGATGTATACACAGACCATAAGAGTTTGAAGTACATCTTCACCCAAAAGGAACTGAACCTTAGACAGAGGAGATGGTTGGATCTTATAAAGGATTATGATATGAAGCTACACTATCACCCAGGAAAGGCCAATGTTGTAGTAGACGCTTTGAGCAGGAAGAGTTATGCTAATATCCTTGAAAGTAAGGGATTGCCGAAAGAGTTAGCAGAGAATATCATGGAAACTTCGATTGGAGATTGTTCCTAGAGGATCCGTTGCAACAATGGAGGTCCAGTCGACATTGCTGGACAAGATTCGGGAAGCTCAGAAGGATGACAAGGAGATTGCCGAGATAAAGGAGAAGATGAGCAAAGGAAAGGTCAAAGGTTTTCGTGAAGATGAGAATGATACCCTATGGTTTGAGGACCGAGTCTATGTGCCCAATAACCAAGAGATCAGGAAGTTAATACTTCAAGAGGCTCATGACTCACCATACTCGATACACCCCGGAAACACCAAGATGTATCTAGATTTGAAGGAATGTTTCTGGTGGACCGGTATGAAGAAGGATATTGCCGAGTATGTAGCCGTATGTGATGTATGTCAGCGAGTGAAGGCAAAACATCAGAAGCCAGCAGGATTATTATAGCCTATGCCGATACCCGAATGGAAGTGGGTGTAGCGACCCGACCCGAATGGATCAAGTCTCTGTGCTTAAGTGTCATCCCTGGATCGGTATGCTGACACACACAGTACTCGAGGATTTATAACAGAGGTAAATCACATGTATAAAGTAACATAAATACTATTACCTCATCCAAATAGCGGAAGTAACAAGGTTGTGGATTCCCATCAACACCAACGACAAAGTTGAGTGTAGAAATCGTAACCCTAACGTATCACTTACTCGTCGTAAGATTCCTGCAACATGAGATGTTGCAGCCACAAAGGGCCAGTACATTGAATGTACTGGCAAATTCACACCATAGAGAGAAATGATGAACAATGGCTAACACTACATGCATATATGGCTGGTGGAAAAGCTCTATGGTTATAAGGTTTTTGCAAAATGCCAATTTTTCCCTACTGCAAAGGAATAAATTTTATTTAACTATCATGGTGGTTGTTGAACATTGAGAATGGTTGACAACATTCTCAATCCCAATTAAGTAACATCATTAAACCCAACAACTTAATTTAAAGTAACATGATGAGATTCCCATGATAATCCAAGTACTAGATACTCAAAACATCCATAACCGGGGACACGACTAATCATGATTAGTTTATACACTCTGCAGAGGTTTGCGCACTTTTCCCCACAAGACTCGATCTCCTCCGTTGGATTTCTCGCACTACATGGTGTTTGAGAAACGGATGACCGACACATAGTCTTTCAGAAGCGTTTGCACCTTACGATGGGTAGACCGTACCACCTACAACCCCTACATCTACTAGTCTACCACTGTAAGAGTTCACACGACTTAATCAACTATGCTAGAGCCCATAATAGCTTGTGGCTGCACACGGAAGTTTCTAGTATGAATAATCTCATGATCCCTTTGAGCCTGGGTGGCAGTCCATAAAAAACAGGCAATCCTGGAATACCCAGGTGCCTAGACAGGCAAGCGCTGGAATACCCAAGTGCCTCAATCCACTCAGATGTGTGTTAGAGTTGCCACCTTAAGTAAACCATTAATTAACAATCTCACATCTGTCATGAAATACTCTCAAGCCCAATCCACGTCTACGAGCATAGCATGGCAATATAAGCATAACGTAATAGTAACTCCCAAGGTTTGAATACATGGAAATAGGTTCCTACCTCATCAACTACTTCCCAATACCCACATGTTATCAATCCTAGTCATGCAATGTTTGAGGTTGAAACTAATGCATAAAAAATGGGTGATAAAGGGGTATGATCAAAGTCTGAACTTGCCTGAAATGTTGATGAAGATGATTTGCACTCAAAGCTCTTGATAGTTCTACTCGTCACACTCCGGTCAATCTATCGTAAGCAAGCAATAGTAACCACACATAAGCAATCACTCAAAGATCGGAGAGAATAAAGAAAACAATTCGGAAAACGTCAAAACCAAGAAAATAACTCTTGCAACATAAAACAATTTCTAACAGTACCAAAATTAAGTGAATTTGGCCTTATCAGAAAGTTTAGGTCAAGAGCTTCGATTTGCAAAAAGAATCAACTAAATCGGAGTTACGAAACTCAAGTTATGATCAAATGAAGTTTGAATCTAAATCTGTTCTAGTTCAAATTTTAAAGTTTCCAAAAACCTGTTTGAGTTGGATTACTGGATAGAGGAGTTCATAACAAAGAAGTGAGTGTTGGTTTCGTTGGATTTGGACAAACGAGTAAAAAGATGTGGTCGATTGAAACAGAGGGACTAAACTGCAAATAAAGCATCTACAAAGAGGTCCCTGTCTAAAACTAACAGAAAAAGAAAAAGGCTAAAAAGCGAACGTTCGCTTTCTAAACATATCATGCGAATGCTCTCTAAAAAACCTAATAAAAAAAAAATAGAACCGGCTAAACCAAAGAAAACCTAAAGAATAAATCGACCGGGCAGTTTTATACCGGTTCACATCGGTTCGTACGAAACCAGCGGCGGCTTGGTGGGGAAAACCGGCGACGGCGGTTCGGCAAGGCGGTGGACTCCGGCGAGCTCGGCGTGGCAGCGACAGCAGTGGCGGGCGGCGTCGGAGGCGCGGGGCGGGGCCGTGGGCGGCGGGCGAGGGCGGCGAGCGGCGTAGCGCAAGCAGGCGGCGCAGGCGGCGGTGGTAAAGCAGCGGCGACAGCGAGATCTACGGCGGCGGCGCGACTTTGTAGAGGGAGGCGGCGGCGAGGAGAGGAACGGGCCCGGGGTGGCGCCCTTTATAAGAGGAGGCGAGGCGGTGGATGTAAGTGCATCTAGTGCCACCCCTAGTTGGTTTTGGAGTATTGACGACAAACCTAGTTGAGGGACTAATGTGTTTGTGAGAATTGCAGGATAACATAGGTAGAAGTCCCTCATTGATTCGGTTTTACTACCAGAGATGACCCCTAAAAATGTATGAAGACATTGAAGCCAAAGGTGGTATATGAAGATATTCACATTGAAGACTATGACAAAAGAAGACACGTTATGAAGCCTATGGAGCTCGAAGACTTAGATCTTTCGTAGTTCCTTTTCTTTTGTGTTGAGTCATAGGAACCACCGTACTGTTAATGGGGTCTAGGAGAACTAGTCAGAATGACTGAAGTGATGCCTAAACCAAAAACCTATGTCTTCGAGTGAAGACAATGAGAGCGAATCTTGTCCAGAGCCGGACAAGTCAGCTTTGCTTGTAGCCCAAGTAAAGTTGCCATGAGAGTTTGAAATCTGACCGTTGAGACACGTGTCAGTTCCTTAGTGACCCAGGGTCATTTCGGACAAATCAGGTCGGGTTGCCAAGTGGCTATAAATAGCCCACCCCCTACAACCATAAACGGTTGGCTGCTCAGATTTCAGTGCACGGCTTTTGTCGTTTGAGGGCAACCCACCTCGAAGCCTTTGAGAGAAAATTACTAGCGAGGAGAAAAGCCCTAACCACCCAGAGCCAGAGAACATTGGGCATCACTTAAGTCTTCTTGTCTGTGTGATCTGAAGACTTATTACACTTGAGGATTGTGAATCCTCCAGACGGTTAGGCGTCGCGTTCAGAGCATCCAAGAGACATTGTGGATTGCCAGTGAATGAAGTCTGTGAAGGTTTGGGAGTCTACCTTGAAGACTTACCAGAGTGATTGGGCGAGGACTATGTGACCTTAGCTCAAGGAGAATACGGTGAGGACTTGGTGTCCTGAGCTGCGTGTTCAGGACTGGGTGTCCGGGACTGTGTGTCCTAAGGTTTAAATACCTAGCCGCTCCAACCAGACGTACAGTTGTCACAGCAACTGGAACTGGTCCAACACATCATTGTCTTCAATGAGTCACCGGTTTCATCTTCACTTCCTTTTTCTTACTGTTACTCATTGTGAAGCCATTGCATGCTTGCTCTATCTTTTGTCTTCACAACGTGAATGTATGATCTGTTTGGCTTCATAACTTCTTCCTACCTGATCCTTATTTCACTGCAAATGTTTGTCTTTGTGCTTTCACTCTATTGAATACTTGACCATGGCTTGCCTAGTGTAATCTAACTTCCGCTGCATAGTAATAGGCAAAATCTTTGCTGTTTGTCTTCATAACTCCCACGTTTTGAAGACTTTCATAAAAATCGCCTATTCACCCCCCTCTAGTCGATATAACGCACTTTCAATTGGTATCAGAGCAAGGTGCTCCCTTGTTCTGTGTGATTCGGTTTAACCACCTGGAGTTTTAGCTATGTCGACTGCAGGGATAATCAAAGTCTCTGCTGCGTGCCCCGTTTTCGATGGAACTGAATATCCCTACTGGAAGAATAAGATGCGCATGCATCTTGAAGCCATTGACGTCGACCTATGGTATGTCGTCGAGAACGGCGTTCCCAAGGCTGGAGAAGGTGTCACTGCTGCTGATGTCAAGAAGTTCAATCAACTGGACTCTACTGCCAAAAATATCATCTGTGGTCATCTGACAAAAGGACAGTATGGCCGTGTGAGTGCCTTGAAGACATCCAAGCTGGTCTGGGACTGGCTCTCCAAGGTCAATGAAGGCATCTCAACCCAGAGAGATCAGAGAATCAGTGTTCTTCGCAACCTCTTCAACCGCTTCAAGCGAAATGACAATGAGAATGTCCAGCACACATTTGACCGGCTCACTGACATCACAAATGAACTTCAAGCCCTCGGCGCCACTGAGATCACCATACATGAAATCGTCAAGACGCTGCTGAGATCACTTGATAGTTCGTTTGACATCCTAGCCCTGATGATTCAAGAACGTCCTGATTTCAAGACACTCGATCCATCTGACATACTTGAGAGGCTCAACACACATGAGTTCCAGTTTTCTGAGAAAAGAGATATCTACGGTCCAAACTATGGGCGAACTCGTGCCTTGAAGGCAAAAGCTGTTTCCTCATCTGAAGAAGAATCTTACAGCAGTTCTGATGATCCTGAAGACATTGGAAGGGAACTTGCAATGCTAGTGAAGAAGTTCCAAAAATTCACCAAGAAGAAAGGCTTCTGAAAATCTTCACGATCAAGCTCAAGGAATGATGGAGCTTCTGCTCATGACTACAAAAAGAAAACATGTCACAAGTGCAAGAAAACTGGACACTTCATCCCAGAGTGTCCACAGTGGGACAATGAGAACAGAAGGAAGAAGAAGAGCAAGGAATATGATTCTGACGACAAGACGAAGAAGAAATACTCAAAGTCTTCTTCCAAGTCTTCCTCAAAGTCTTCATCAGACAAGAAGAGCTCATCTGGCAAGGCACGTGCGTTGGTTGGCAAGGAAATGGATTCAAAGGAGGAGTCCGCTTCTGAGGAGGGAGAGGTGGAATCTGAGGAGGAGTCTGATTCTAGCATTGCGAGTCTGGCTCAACATACGTCGCCAAGTCCATCTTCAACACTGATGACAATGACTTCATCACCGACACTGATGCAAATGACAAGAACGACTCCACTCCTACCTACTGCTTCATGGCACGCGGTGCCAAGGTAAACACACGCACTACTCGCTATCAAACATCTAGTGACGATGACTCTGACTGTGATTCAAAACCCAGCTACAAAACACTTGCTAAAATTGCAACTGAACAACAGAAAGCTATGGAACATATTCAAAAACTGTTAGACAGAAGCGATGATCTGTTGGGTGCTGAAATGACTCGATCTGAATCCTTAATTGAAGACATAAAAACTCTTCGTGTTAAGTATCAGGAACTTGAAGATCGTCTTGATACTCTCTCAACAACTCATGAAAAGCTTTCCTATGATTATCTTCAAAGGAAGCAAGAACTTGAGAAATTGAGAGCGGCTCATGAAGATCTTCAAAAGGAAAACGAATCACCTCGCGCCGAACAGATCAGTTCCGCTCAGGAAGGATTTGAACCACCATGTCTTAAATGCATTGAGCGTGATAATGCTAGTTCTCTTGCTGAATATTCCACTGCTACTGCTGTTGCAATATCTTCAGCTGTTGATGTGGTAACTAACCCCTCTGCTGAGGATACCACTGCTATTGCTGATGAGAATGCTAGGTTGAAGACATTGCTTGAAACAGGGATGTACAAAAGTCTTAAAGGACATCAGACATTATGTGATGTCCTCAAGAAGCAGATTCTGAACCGAAACCCTAGGAAAGAGGGTGTTGGGTTCGTAAGGAAAATAAATGCAGATGGCTCTTACTGGAAACCTGAGCAGTACCCCAAAACCACATGGGTTGCTGCAAAGGAACCTTCAGTAGATCCATCCAATTTATCTGGATGCACATGTGCTAACCCCATTATTATTGATGAATCCTTGGATGCAAACTATAAACTGTTTAAGAATCAGAATGGTGAAGTGTTTGCCAGGTACATTGGTACTAACTGCAGGAATGGACCGCCTATGAAGAAGATCTGGTTTCCGAAAAAGTGTCTGGAAAATCTTCCTATGAATGTCTTCATGACACCTCACTTGAAGAAGAAAAACCTCAGACCAAAGGCTTCATACGGTCCAAAGGCTTCATACAAACAGAGGACTCACCTGAGTCACACTAACACAAATGTTTTGCAGGGAAACCATACTCAGGCATATGAATATGAGAGCGGTTCATCGAACCATCATGTTCATATGACCAAAAATTATTCTACTTATTCCTATGAGTATTATTATCCACCTGCAAGACTGTTTGCTAAGGCTTCAAAGCCAAAATTCTCAGATGCTGCACTTAGACTTATTGCTTCTAAGCCACCCTTGAAGATGTGGGTGGTTAAGAAAGCTTAACTCTCTTTTGCAGGGAAAGGTCTCCAGCAGAAAAACAAAATCTTCTGACGCTATTGCTGGGGACCTTAAAAATCTTGTAGGGCGCAAGATAAAATGCCCGAATGGCATCATTATGTACTTTGTTCCCGAATCGCATGCTACTCTCCCTATTAGTCCTAATCTGGATCTAAGTTTTCATAACCCACTGGTTCGTCAAATGTTTTTGCTTCACAATTCTCTTCGTGAAGCCTATCCCCCTAACTGCACTGTAGGGTACGACACCAGCGTCTTCAAAGTCTTCAGAATGGATTATTGACAGTGGGTGTACAAATCACATGACTGGCAAAAGAAGCCTTCTTATGGACTCAACCTTATGTCCATCCGACAAGAGCCACATCACATTTGCTGACACTGGTAAAAGTAAGGTATTGGGTCTAGGTAGAGTTGCAATCTCAAAGGATCAACACATGGATAAAGTCATGCTTGTTGAATCCCTTGGCTTCAATTTAATGTCTGTCTCAATGCTTTGCGATTTGAACATGATCGTAATGTTTGGAAAATATCGTTGCCTAGTACTAATGGAATCTGACAAGTCTCTAGTGTTTGAAGGGTATCGAAAAGATGATCTATATGTGGTAGATTTCTCAGCAGGGCCACAACTTGCAGTATGTCTTCTTGCAAAAGCTTCAGAATGCTGGCTTTGGCATCGGAGGCTTGGGCATGCTGGCATGAGGAACCTCCACACCCTTGCGAAGAAGAAGCATGTCATAGGCATCGAGGGCGTCAAGTTCAAGAAAGATCACTTATGCGGTGCCTGTGAAGCAGGGAAGATGACAAGGGCAAAACATCCTTTGAAGAAAATCATGACTACTACTCAACCCTTCGAACTGCTCCACATGGATCTTTTCGGCCCCACTCACTACTCAACTTTTAATACTACTGCTTGCCTCTATGGCTTCGTCATTGTTGATGATTACTCTAGATATATTTGGGTGCACATAATCCTTTGCAAGACTGAAGTGCAGGATGTCTTCAGACGCTTCGCCAATCGTGCTATGAACAATTTTGGCGCCAAGATAAAACACATCAGAAGTGACAATGGCACTGAATTCAAGAACACTAGCCTTGATACATACCTTGATACCTTGGTCATCACACATGAATTCTCAGCTCCGTACACGCCACAGCAGAATGGCGTCGTCAAACGCAAGAACAGAACACTCATTGAGATGGCCAGAACAATGCTAGATGAATACAAGACTCCAAGAAAATTCTGGACTGAAGCCATTGACACTGCATGCCATACAATCAATCGTGTTTATCTTCACAAGCTTTTGAATAAGACATCTTATGAACTCCTAACTGGCAAGAAGCCAAATGTCAGTTACTTTAGAGTATTTGGCGCAAGGTGCTGGATCAAGGACCCACACCACACCTCAAAGTTTGCACCAAAAGCACATGAGGGCTTTATGCTTGGATATGGAAAGGATTCGCACTCCTACAGAGTCTTCAATCTCTTTCATTACAAAGTGGTTGAAATAGTGGATGTGCGGTTCGATGAGACAAATGGTTCACAAAGAGAGAAATTGCCAAATGTGCTAGATGAGATTCCAGCTAGTGAATCAATCAAGCTAATGGGAACTGGAGAGATTATACCTTCTGAAGCTCATCCTGAAGAAGAACTTATCATCTCAGCACCTGATCAACATGAAGACAATGCTCAGCCTGAAGACATTCCTCCCAACAACAACACAGATCAGCAAGAGCAAAGTCTTCGCCCTATACATCCTCGTGTTGCCAATGAAGTGTAGATTGATAGAATAATTGACAGCATCAATGCACCTGGTCCACTCACTCGTTCAAGGGCAACTCAGCTAGCAAATTTCTGTGGGCACTTCGCACTCGTCTCAATATCAGAACCCAAGAAAGTTCAAGAAGCCTTCATGGAACCTGAATGGATTCAAGCTATGCAAGAAGAGCTTCAACAGTTTGAGCTGAATAATGTATGGGAACTGGTTAAGCGTCCTGATCCACGGAAGCACAACATAATAGGCACCAAATGGATATACCGCAACAAAAAAGATGAGCATGGTCAAGTTGTCAGAAACAAAGCTCGTCTCGTTGCTCAAGGATATACTCAAGTGGAAGGCATTGACTTCGATGAAACATTTGCTCCCGTGGCTAGGCTTGAAGCCATACGCATTCTGCTGGCCTAAGCAAATCATCATAACATACTACTATATCAAATGGATGTGAAAAGTGCCTTTCTCAATGGCAAGATTGAAGAAGAAGTGTATGTTGCACAACCGCCTGGCTTTGAAAATCCAAAACATCCTGACATGGTATACAAGCTCAACAAGGCATTGTATGGCCTCAAACAAGCCCCTAGGGCCTGGTATGACACACTCAAATACTTCCTGAAGAGCAAAGGCTTCATACCTGGTTCCCTGGATCCCACTCTTTTCACGAAGACATATGATGGTGAACTCTTTGTGTGCCAAATATATGTGGATGACATTATCTTCGGCTGCACCAATCAGAAGTACAGTGAAGAGTTTGGGTATATGATGCAAGAGCAATATCAGATGTCCATGATGGGGGAGCTGAAGTTCTTCCTTGGTCTTCAAATACGACAACAACGCAATGGCATCTTCATATCTCAAGAGAAGTATCTCAAAGATTGCCTGAAGAAGTTCGGTATGCAAGACTGCAAAGGCTTCACAACACCAATGCCAGCCAAACATCATCTAGGTCCTGACGACAATGGTAAAGAGTTCGATCAAAAGGTATACCGCTCCATGATTGGTTCTTTGCTTTATTTATGTGCATCTAGGCCAGATATTATGCTTAGTGTTTGTATGTGTGCTCGATTTCAAGCGGCACCAAAGGAGTCGCATCACTTAGCTATGAAGCGAATTCTTCGATATTTGGCTCACACCCCAACTCTAGGATTATGGTATCCAAAGGGCTCAGAGTTTGATTTGGTTGGATTTTCGGATGCTGATTATGCTGGTGACAAAGTTGATCGCAAGTCTACATCAGGCACATGTCACTTTCTGGGACGATCACTTGTATGTTGGTCTTTAAAGAAGCAGAACTGTGTATCTCTCTCCACTGCTGAATCTGAATACATTGCTGCTGGATCTTGCTGCGCTTAGCTTCTGTGGATGAAGCAAACACTCAAGGATTATGGCATTCATCTGAAGCAAGTACCACTTTACTGCGACAACGAAAGTGCCATCAAGATTGCCAACAACCCAGTTCAGCACTCGAAGACAAAGCACATTGAAATTCGTCATCACTTTCTCAGAGATCATGTTGTGAAGGAAGACATTGATATCATACACGTCAACACTGAAGAACAACTGGCAGATATCTTCACCAAGCCCTTGGATCAGAAGAGATTTTGCAGGTTACGGTGTGAGCTAAATATCCTGGAATCCTCAAATGTCCTGTGATCAGGCACACATCCTAACACTTATGCATATGATGACTTAGATGTGCAACGCACAAAGTAAAGTATATCTTCAATCAATGAAGACATACATTCTAAGTGTGAATACATTAATGTGGAATTTGACTTCGGAGCGCCACGATAATTGTGCGCCGTGTCTGGGTCTAATACTTCCTATACGGTGGGTAACGCCACCACCAAACATTCTATTTTGAAGTGTTTCACTCATGGCGTTACCTTGCAATATCTTCACATTTGGTTTGGCTTCGAACTCAACATGTCTTCATGATTATCTTCACTACGTTGATTATATAGATGTATACATACTAGTGTTCTGTCCTCTACAGCATTCACTTATAGCTATGTCTTCTTGGTTGAATCTTTTGAACTAAGTGAATGTGATCGGACCCTAATCTCTCTATGCTTTTTATCTCAAATTCTATCTCTCCAAGTCATATGCAATCTATTGAAACTGTCGAATGTCTTCACTGCGTCCTTGTCAGCAGAAGATATAGAGACAACCATAAAGTCCGTTTTCAATGCTCATTCCTCCACATAAAATCCGGAGAAACAGGAACGACCGCCCGACAATCCAGGCGTGCGTGGGACGTGGAACAAACCCCAAACTTCCGCAAATAGGCCACGCATTCCTCAGATGCGAATCGCCAGGGGCACCTGTGTAATAGCACAGTGCCGCCCCTGTGCCTATAAATTCACACTTACCGCGGTCATTATCTCCTTCTTCCACCCTCGCACGAACCCTAGCGCCACCGCTAGCTCTCGATGACGCCGGAGACGAAGCGCTTCGCTGCCGCAACCTCTCCGACGCCGTCCTCACGCTGACCGCGGACATCGTTCTCTCCGCCGTCGCCGTAGGTGTCTTCCGTCGCCAAGTTAGGGCACGTAGGACTGAACTGCTCGGCATCATCTCCCACTTCCGTCTAGCAGTTCCAAGTGTGGTAAATAAAACTTCTTTTTACAGCCCCTTTTGATCTCATGGTTCTGTCACTTTCTACCATAAGAAGTTTATCTTCACACAAGTTAGATCTCTCAATCTGCATCTCATAACATGCCTAGTATATTCACTTGTGCTTCATGAAGTAGTTAGATTCCTCACTTGTACTGATCTGTGGGTTCGTACAAATATGGAACCAACTTCTTATCTATGAGTGAATGTCTTCGCACGATGAGGTCAATGTCTTCTAAACTGATTAATCTTCAAAACCTTCTGAGAATGCATACGACCTCTTCCCCTTCCCTCGCACCTTAATGCTGTCACAGGTACATGTCCGTGGGAGAATCCTTCGGTTCTCATAGTCTGCATTCATTTGCAGAATTCCTACAGCATCACATAAATTCTCCTGAAGCCAGTTCCTGTTGGTCCAGCAAAAGAAAGCCTTTGAAGCCTTTGAAAGTTTTGAAGCCTTTCAAGTTAAAGTTTATGGCTTCAGAAGCAGCAGCAAGGAAGGGGGGCAGACAGCGACGTGAAGGAACTTCCAAAGATCTGCCTAAAGACCTGGCAGAAATGTATAAAACAGATCCTGAAGAGAATTATGGGCAGCGCAAGACCCGAATCCAATGGATTCGACGCTATTGGGCTGAACAATGGTTCAAATACCGCTTCACAACCCAAGAGTATGCTGAGAAAAGTTCAATCAAAAGACCGTGGGGAGACATCTTATACAAAAACATTATACCCAGGTCCAGAGATGAAGCTATTGCCCAAAGCTTCTATCCATGCATGGTTCGTGGGCCACAGCCTCATGATGCACATCCGTCGTCACTACTCTGGTGTCGTGACGACAATCTGTTCAAGCGCAACTTCCAGTTTGCCCAACAATCAGCGAAGCAGAACAAGAAGAAGTTGGGGTTAGACTTCAACCCTGGTCCCTCAGCACCAAGGGCAGATGGCACACGCTACGCAGAACCCAATGTCATCGGTCCGTATGCCAATCTTGAGGGCCTCATCACCCGCATCTTAGTCCAAGGGACTGCCGTGAATGACCCTCCAGCTGACTCTGAGTCTGATGAAGCTCCTACTGTACCGAAGCCAAAGCAGTCGAAGAAGCCAAAAGCTTCAAAGCCAGCCCCTTCATAAAAAATCTCAAGGGCGAAGCCATTGGCAACTACACCTCCTGAAGACAGTGTGCAGTCTGAAGACGTATCCCGCGTCTCCAAGCCCCAGAAGGCCAAGGTGCCTCAGCCACACACCGGCAAAGAGCTCACAGCTGCTGCCATTCTGCGCAGCGAAGCCATTGATCTGTCAAGTGATGAAGATCTTGGAGATGACGCTCTAGAGCAGCTCATCAAGAGCAAAGAAGAAGCTGAAATCTTCAACAATTTGCCTCTCTTTGGTGTCGCCATCATCCACAACTTCATCGACGAATGGTTTGCCACACCAAACATCAGCTTCGAAGATCTGCAGCTGCCTGTCGGCCTCAGCGTCGCCTTCCAAGGCGCAATTGCTTCGGAACTTGCCATTGCCCAGCGCATTGTTGAACTGAAGCAGAAAATTGATCATGAAAAGGCTCAGTTCAAGAAGAATATGGCCAAGCTCAGCGTGCAAGAAGTGAAGAGCTTCAAGACCATGTTGCATGAGCTCAAGGAAAATTTTCTGAAGAAGCGTGCAGAAGCTCAGGGCTCACGTGAGCGGATGAAGTCTCTAGCTGAAAGATGTGTACAAGCCTACAATGAGGCTGAGAAGCGCAAGGCACTTGGGCGTCCTGGCATCGACCCCAAGATGGCCGCGAAGAAGAAGAAGAAGCCTGCTATGGCTGAACCAGAGGCACCTAGGCAAGAAGCAATTCCAATTGTCTTCCCAACTACAACGACTGGCTCGAAGCCAAAGAGCCGGTCAACAGCTTCAGAGCTCAAGAAGACAAGAACTGCTGAGGCTGAAGCCAGGAAGAGGAAAAGCTCTGAAGCCTCTCCTACTGCCCCCAGCAAGAAGAAGCGAAAGATCAAGAAATCTCGGGTTGCTCCCACAGAGCCCTTGATAGTTGAACCTATCTGTATGGTTCACCCCAACGCAGAACGACAACTAACAGTTCATGAGCCTGCTTCCACAGAGGCTCCTGAAGCTGAAGACATACCAGCAGCCGACCCCATTGCTGCTGAAGATATTGGTCGTCAGGACAATGTATAAGATGATGCAGCCCTTCCTCAGTATGAACAAAGCGAGCTCATCAGCATTGGTCGTCCTCTGACGCCAATTGCACAAGATGCGTCATGGGCGGATCGCCCTCAAGAGGAAGAAGACAATGAGGCCCAGCCCACTCCAACCCCATAGGCGTCGTCTGCATTCCGCAGGCTTCGCAAAGGTCCAAGGCCTCAAGTCTATGCTGAAGACATTCCGGCTGCATCAGCCGCAGAAGACGCACCACAAGAGCCTACTCCTATGCTCCACCAAGAAGCAGTTCTCCAGGAGAACGTGCTTGTGACTGACCCTCCAGCTAGTCAAGCGGAGGCTGAAAATGTTGAGGCTGCCACAACCAACACTGAAGCCAATGTGGAGCCCTCCCCACCAAAAGCTTCAGCAGACAGCGAAGCTACTGATCCAGACACTTCTGTTCCTGAGTCTGCTGCAGGTCCTCAATTTGATTACCATGTTGAGCACAGGCCTCATGTCCAGAAGCCAGTCCCAAGGCTACCAAGGTTCCCAGGTCCTGCATCAACACCTGGCTCCTTTGACATCAATAGCTTCAAGGCAGACAATACGTTCTTCAACAGCTCCAAGAACCCCTATTCAAGGGAAAGGATTTCATCAGATAGGTTCTGGAGCTATCCTCAGCGCAGCTACTATTCATGCATCCTATACAACCAAGGTCGCATCTTCCTGCACAAGCGCCTTGATGTTGAAGCCATTGCTGGTCTGCCCTGCTTAGAGGAAGCGCTGGATTGCTTCAAGCAAGTAGGTCTGCTGCAGTTTATAACTGATGAAGAGCACTGGAATGAAGAGCTTCTGTTGCAATTCTATGCCACCCTACACATCAAAGGATACAACAGAGATCCGAAGACTTGGGCCCTGGAGTGGATGACCGGCAATGTCCATCACGAAGCCAATGCATTCGATATCACTGAGCTCACCGGCCTGCCCACTCCTGGCGAACTCTTCGAAGAAGGGTGTCCACTACACACTGAAGCTCTTGAGAGAATATTCCAGAGGCCTGAACCAAATATGAGTCAGATTCTCTCCATGATGAAGCCATTGCCCCACGATGCTCCTTATCCAACAGAGTTCTTCGTTGAAGACTTTGAGTACCTGCCCAGAACCATCTATCACATTATCCGGCGGACTCTCTGGCCTATTAAAGGGCACTCTCCAAATGCCAAGATCGAGGGTGCAATGAAGACTCTGATATTCTGTATCCTTCATGGCAAATGCTTCAACGCACAGGATTTCTTCATACACCAACTTGCTGCATCAGGCTCAGATCTGTTTGGTTTAAAGTTCTATGCTCCTTGGGTAATGAGACTGATCAAGCTTCACTCTGCGATCTCATATCAGCCCTCAGCCCGCAACCATCGGATCTTCTTGCCAGATGTGGATACCTCTGCTGAAGCTATATATCCTGAGCCTGCCAAGCAACCTTTGAGTCTTCAGAATGCAGAACACCAGAGCTTCACTCAAAACGATGAAGGTGTTGAAGCCATCTCTAGGGTGTATCCTTTGGCTGGCACTACACGTGCGCCACACCCTGCTTCAACTAAAGCCACTGATAGTGCAACTGCTTCCAGACCCAAGAAGTGCGCTCGTGTTCTCAATAACCGAGAGCTTCTTGTGGCCCTTCATCAAAAACAAGATAGGCATGACGACTGGCTAAAGCATCAGATGAAAAGCCTCTTGGTGGATGTTAATCGTCTTCGAAATCTTGCCACCAAGAATGCTTTCGTCACTGATGAAACCTGTCGTCGTACATGGAAAGGGCTATCAATGATGTGTACTGAAGCTGAACTTGAAGAGGATGGCTTCACTGAGCGATTCAAGTTTGACACCACACCTCCTAGAAGGGCTGTGATGCGCAACGCACCATCACTTGAAGACTCTGAGTTTTCTTCATCTGCTGCCACAGTCACTGCCAGAATCATTGATGAAGAAGACAATGCTACATCACCGCCACCTGCTTCAGCACCTCCAAGCTCTTCTGCACCGCCAAACACCTCCAATGACCCTGCTGCTCCTGGGAACGAGTAGACACTCTATGTCTTCAAACCTTTTTGGTCCTTGCTGACAAAAGGGGGAGAAGCATATGGGTTGATAGTCTTCAAGCAGGTCCATATGGGCGGGTGCTTTATGTTTTGCTATATTTTGCTTCGTGCTTACAACTCTCGTTTTTGCTTCATTTGGTTCTTTGAGTTGTAACACTAAAACTCGATGGTCGTCTGCTACTTGTTTGCCACCCTGTTTGCGAAGATAAATTCCGCATGTGCGACGATAAATTCCGCACTTATCTCATTCTGCAGACGTCCATTTTCCATTATGCATGTCATTATCTTCATATACTTTCAAATGCATAGTGGATTGTCATATAAGCTGAATTGGATCTCCACAAGTACAACCTGCCATGTGCATTTGCATTCCAAAAGCAAATTAACTTATATGCACATCTTCAGGGGGAGCCCTTGAAACTTATGAAGACAATTCCTTATCCTTTACAATTTCACAGACTATATTCCCCGTTGAAAACTTCAACTAGTTTGTCATCAATCACCAAAAAGGGGGAGATTGTAAGTGCATCTAGTGCTACCCCTAGTTGGTTTTGGAGTATTGACGACAAACCTAGTTGAGGGACTAATGTGTTTGTGAGAATTGCAGGATAACACAGGTAGAAGTCCCTCATTGATTAGGTTTTACTACCAGGGATGACCCCTAAAAATGTATGAAGACATTGAAGCCAAAGGTGGTATATGAAGATATTCACATTGAAGACTATGACAAAAGAAGACACGTTATGAAGCCTATGGAGCTCGAAGACTTAGATCTTTCGTAGTTCCTTTTCTTTTGTGTTGAGTCATAGGAACCACCGTACTGTTAAGTGGGGTCCAGGAGAACCAGTCAGAATGACTGAAGTGATGCCTAAACCAAAAACCTATGTCTTCGAGTGAAGACAATGAGAGCGAATCTTGCCTAGAGCCGGACAAGTCAGCTTTGCTTGTAGCCCAAGTAAAGTTGCCATGAGAGTTTGAAATCTGACCGTTGAGACACGTGTCAGTTCCTTAGTGACCCAGGGTCATTTCGGACAAATCAGGTCGGGTTGCCAAGTGGCTATAAATAGCCCACCCCCTACAACCATAAACGGTTGGCTGCTCAGATTTCAGTGCACGGCTTTTGTCGTTTGAGAGCAACCCACCTCGAAGCCTTTGAGAGAAAATTCCTAGCGAGGAGAAAAGCCCTAACCACCCAGAGCCAGAGAACATTGGGCATCACTTAAGTCTTCTTGTCTGTGTGATCTGAAGACTTATTACACTTGAGGATAGTGAATCCTCCAGGCGGTTAGGCGTCGCGTTCAGAGCATCCAAGAGACATTGTGGATTGCTAGTGAACGAAGTCTGTGTAGGTTTGGGAGTCTACCTTGAAGACTTACCAGAGTGATTGGGCGAGGACTATGTGACCTTAGCTCAAGGAGAATACGGTGAGGACTTGGTGTCCTGAGCTGCGTGTTCAGGACTGGGTGTCCGGGACTGTGTGTCCTAAGGTTTAAATACCTAGCCGCTCCAACCAGACGTACAGTTGTCACAGCAACTGGAACTGGTCCAACACATCATTGTCTTCAATGAGTCACCGGTTTCATCTTCACTTCCTTTTTCTTACTGTTACTCATTGTGAAGCCATTGCATGCTTGCTCTATCTTTTGTCTTCACAACGTGAATGTATGATCTGTTTGGCTTCATAACTTCTTCCTACCTGATCCTTATTACACTGCAGCTGTTTGTCTTTGTGCTTTCACTCTATTGAATACTTGACCATGGCTTGCCTAGTGTAATCTAACTTCCGCTGCATAGTAATAGGCAAAATCTTCGCTGTTTGTCTTCATAACTCCCATGTTTTGAAGACTTTCATAAAAATCGCCTATTCACACACCCCTCTAGTCGATATAACGCACTTTCAGTGGACTTGGCGTGCGCGAGGGGCAGGCGAGGAGACCGGGGCGTAGACGGCGGCGCCAGCGGTGTCGGGCGGGAGCTGGACTCCCGCTGGAGGTCGGGTACGAGCGCGGGCGCACTGGGCCACGGCCTGGCTCGGGTGCGGGGCCGGCCCAGTCAGCGAGGAGAATTAAAAAAAAACATTTTCTTGACAAATAAAATAATAACGGCAAAAATAAAAATATTATATAGGCATATAATATATCAAATTTTTTAGAAAAAGATTCTCTACGACATGAACATTTTTATAATGCCAAATAAAATCCACCCAAATTCAGATAATTCAAAGAGTGCTACTGGTCTAATAAAATCCAATAAAAACCATTCTAAAAATACCAAAATGATTTCAAATAAATTTTTCTCCAATTTTCTATTGTAGGGAATCTTGTTACCCTATTTTCCATGTATTTTGTTTTTGGAGAAAAATAATTTGAATAAAACTCAAATAACCCAAATTGAAAAATAATTATTTCAAATGGATTTTAAATTTGAGTTTCTTTGAAACTCCCAACTCATATTTCATAAGTTTTGAAGAAGTCATTTTATCTTCGCTCTTGAAAAATAATCATTGAGTTGTTTAAAGTTTCTGAATTGGAACTATTTTCCAAATGAAATTCAAATATTTTCAACACCCCTTGTCATGTAAATAAATGGAAGAACTCATGTCATCTTCTCTCCAGGGTTTTGTGATGAAAATAATTTGAATTCACGGGGATCAAAAAAGAAAAAGGTGAAAGTTTGGGAAAGTCCTTTTATTCCCTCTCATTTAACTTTCAAAAAGTTTCGAATTTCACTCAATCAATCACACAACAATCAAACAATCAATCAATCTATCTATTTATTATAACATTCCGAAATTTAGAATTTTGGGATGTTACAAACCTACCACCCTTAAAATGAATCTCGTCCTCGAGATTCAGAGAGGCTAGAAAGAAATAGGTTAGGTTTGGGGTCTTCTCAAAATCCATCGATCATCACAAGGGGTCTGGGGTGCTACCACCCTTAGAAGCATGGTTGCGGTTCCATCAAAACTCATATACTCCACCCTTATTGTTAACAGTGTCGGTCTTCTCAGATCTTCAGGATAATTTCTTATCTGGGCTCTTTCGGTAGTGGCATAACCTTTTCCTCAATTCTTGTGTCTTTCATCTAGGTAAGGTTCTTCTGTTACTGGGCCTTCTTAGCTGACGGGTCTGGCGCCAATACTAAACAACTATCGATATCTCATGGTGGTCAACCATTCATGGTTTCTCCTGCAGGAAATGGGTCTGGTTGATCTTCACCGTATAACCTACGGTTGGCAAAAGCTGCCTTGTACAAGGGAAAAAATTTCTTATACCATTCTAAGGTTTAAACAGGGTTTTGATCGTCGTCTCTCTACTATGGGTAAGTCACTCAGATTTACCATCCCGTATATCAATGCGAACAATAAGAGTAAGTCGGTATGGTGATCAATCCATCCCGCACCCAAATCATTACCTTGTATACGGTTTAGCGAATCTCGCATTCTAACACTCGGTCATCCTCACAAGCATTGCAGAATTTCTCTTGTCGACGAACCAAGTTTCTAATAGATCCATTGATTCTGTAAACCAAACAAACATCTATCGTTCCTTCACAACTCTCAAGTTTTGCGTTACTCCTATAAAATCGTATATCGATAAGGGCATATCCTCTTCCAGGGTTTTTTTTTCCTTCAGCAAGAATGTGCTTGCTTCTTGGCAGGTCCTGGGGCCTGTGGGTTATGGCCCATCTCATCACTTGTAGTCCTTGAACTTATCATCGGGCAACTGATCATTATTCCAACTTCCAACTTCCTAGTATTCTTAAATCCATCCAATTGTATTGTCTTTCTTCCTTCTATTGGCACCAAACTAGGACATGATTACTCAGACTCATCATGGAGTTTCCATTGATCCATATTTCTGACATCATGCCTCCTTTATATCCAATAGTAATTTATCTCTTTATCCCCGTGGGATATCCCTCATACCGAGATAAGAACTTATACTTGTGGAGTCCATATTCCACTTCGTGGAACATCATTATCCTTTCCAGGGTGAAGCGTCCATACAAAGGAATATTGGCCATCTCTGCATGACACTTCTTCAACTGGGAAACGTGAAACACATCATGAACTCCTAACGGTCCTTCAGGTGACTCCAACGTGTTGGCCAGTTCTCCCATACGCTCCAAAACTCAGTATGGTCCTTCAAATCTCGGGAGCTAACTTTCCCTTAACTCCAATTCATTTAAATCCTCATAGAGGGGGCACACGAAGACATGCTCTGTCTCCAATTTCATAGACTACCTCCTTGCATTTTTTTAGTCTGCATAACTCTTCTGCCTGGACTGAGCTACCTTCAGTCTATCTCAAATCAACTTAACATTCTCTTCTGACTCCTTGATCACATTTGGTCCAAACAACTGACGGTCTCCAACTTCATCCCACATACTTTTGGGGTATCACACATATCGAGACAAAACTCGTATTCATTTTGCCTGAAATCCACTCAGTGGAGTATCCTTATCTTTTCCATGGGTCAACGGTTCTTACAGGGTACTACCACCCTTAAAATGCACAAAACTTCCATAGACCATATTCCTCATATCCTAAAAAATGGTCAAAATCCTTATTCATAGAGTAACAACTCATAAAATCCATATCAGTACCAACGATGCTAACTTTATTCATTCTCAAGTGATTACAATCTCTCGCTTTTCCATTACATGTCTCAACTCAACACCTCAATA
Organism: Triticum urartu; assembly: GCF_003073215.2. NCBI lineage: Eukaryota > Viridiplantae > Streptophyta > Magnoliopsida > Poales > Poaceae > Triticum > Triticum urartu. The sequence continues at coordinate 358,628,692 of NC_053022.1, forward strand.
TAAAAGAAAATGTTCTCACTTCTACTACTCCATTTCCTTTGTTGCAAACTCAACTATCTAGCACAAGTTTCCTTCTCCTTGGGGCATTCTCTGGCAAAGTGCCCTGCTCCATTACAACTAAAACATATTACTTCTGACAAGTCTCGAGGTTTCCTTTTTGGGCAACTATTGAGGTAGTGCCCTGACTCCTTGCACCTGCAACAGGTGATATGACTCAGGTCCCTCCGGGGCTCCAATTGGTTTCTCTTCCTGGACTTTTCCATTCCACTCAGGGCTTCTATTTCCTGTGGGTCATATTCTACTTCCTCTATCGGGAATTCTACTGGATCCCCATACAAACAATTTTGGGAGATGTGTCCTTCTTCTCCACATGAATAGCAAGACTTAGTGCAGGGTTTACTCGGGTCTTCTTTAGGTGTGTCCTCCATCCCTTCCTTCATCACAACTTCTAAAATTTCCATGAGGGCTCCTTTCATTACTTCTTTCTTCTGCTAGATGGTTCGTTGTACCATGGGGTAAATGTGACACTAAGCAGGATAGTGGGTAGTCCCTTCACACAAGAAACAAGTAATCTGCCTAATTGGGCATTCTTCAACTGGGTGACTTCCTTCACAATTAGGGCATTCATCCTTGTGTTCTTTATGGGTGTGTCCTATTTCTCCACAAATCTTGCATGCACAAGGTTTCTTCATATCCTTTCCATAAGGCTTCAACTTCTGGGACACAAGCCGAGACTTTGGCAGAGTCAACTTAAATTCTTTCCAAGTGGTTACTCCTTGCCATCCATTGATGGTTTGGTACATCCTCCACCAAGTAGCAGCACCTCTTTCAAAGCACTGAAGAGCATGCTGGGTCATATCCTTTCCGACTATAGGGTTATTATCCATGTGATCCTCCATGTTCTGAATCCATCGGTCTGTCTCCAACTGACTCATCGGTCCAGAAAATACAAGCTCATCTGTATTCATCCTCTATTGGGTCCATGGATTTGGGGTGAGATAAGAGAGATAGAGAGGGATACACACAATACAAACAAAAGTTTTGAAAAGATCGATTTTATTTGTGGCTGTCGGGAAAAACATCAAACAAATGACAACTCACAAAACTGGCATCTAACGTAGGTATATAATAGGGGTTTGGTCTTCTAAAGGTCAATAAACCTTCAACATCTCCAAACTCTTCAAGCCTTGTTCATGCCTCCAATGGCTTCTTCCGATCATGCTTGTCTTCTCAAGTTCTTTTGCCAGATCATCTCTGTTGACGTGAAATCTCTCGTGACATCCTTTAATATTCCGGAGTTGCATTTCAAACTTCTGGTTTCAACATCCTTCACATGAACCATGGTCATACTGTCCTTCAGTTCCTGACAAATCTCCAGTATCTCGAGGTTGTAGCTCCTCCAGCTTGGCTACTTTCAGCTTTTGGTTCCTGAGTTCTTCACGAAATGCTTCCTTGTCTAATACGGCTTCATGGAGCTCCACCTTAAACTTCTTGATGTACTACTCCAGATCCTAGTGATACACCGGCTAAGGTAAAAACTTCATCTTGCTGATAGGGGCTCCATCAGCCTTCTACCATCCAATCCTTCCATGCATATGCATGCTTAACTCAGCACGGTGACAATAGCATCAACGAGTGGTATCATCAGGGATGGACGTGTTTCTGCCCTTGTCATTTCCATGAGCTATCTCTCCATAGTTGATATCTCCTGCCTTAGGGTTTTCCTTGACAGAACTTTAAGTTTTTAACTCTCCATGCTCCGGTATTTCTCCGATACACCCTGATCTCGGGCATCGACAACTTTCATAATCTGTCAAGTTCCATAAGGGTAGCCTTCCTAGGTCATACAAATCTAGGAATTCTTCAGAGCCTTCAAATTCTACTTGTCTTCGGTCTTCAACCGTTGTAGTTTCCATTATTCAGATGCATGGAAAATACTCTTCATTCCGAAGTGGTCTTAGTTGTCCGATATCTTGTACTTCTTGGAGTGGTCTCATCAGTCGAATCTTCATGTGGTCAAAAGGGGAAAGGCGTATGGTCTCACTAAAGGGAATTTTTGAATAAGCTCAGAAGAGAAGAGAGGTAAAAGATCTTTTTGAAAGGGAAAGTTGTAGAGAAAAATCTTTCATATGGGCTTGCCAGTTTCTAGGGTCACGTCCTACAGTCAACATGTGCTCTGATACCATCTTGTAGCGACCCGACCCGAATCGATCAAGTCTCTGTGCTTAAGTGTCATCCCTGGATCGGTATGCTGACACACACAGTACTCAAGGATTTATAACAGAGGTAATCACATGTATAAAGTAACGTAAATACTATTACCTTATCCAAATAGCGGAAGTAACAAGGTTGTGGATTCCCATCAACACCAACGGCAAAGTTGAGTGTAGAAATCGTAACCCTAACGTATCACTTACTCGTCGTAAGATTCCTGCAACATGAGACGTTGCAGCCACAAAGGGTCAGTACATTGAATGTACTGGCAAATTCACACCATAGAGAGAAATGATGAACAATGGCTAACACTACATGCATATATGGCTGGTGGAAAAGCTCTATGGTTATAAGGTTTTTGCGAAAAGCCAATTTTTCCCTACTGCAAAGGAATAAATTTTATTTAACTATCATGGTGGTTGTTGAACATTGAGAATGGTTGACAGCATTCTCAATCCCAATTAAGTAACATCATTAAACCCAACAACTTAATTTAAAGTAACATGATGAGATTCCCATGATAATCCAAGTACTAGATACTCAAAACGTCCATAACCGGGGACACGGCTAATCATGATTAGTTTATACACTCTGCAGAGGTTTGCGCACTTTTCCCCACAAGACTCGATCTCCTCCGTTGCATTTCTCGCACTACATGGTGTTTGAGAAACGGATGCCCGAGACATAGTCTTTCAGAAGCGTTTGCACCTTACGATGGGTAGACCGTACCACCTACATCCCCTACATCTGCTAGTCTACCACTGTAAGAGTTCACACGACTTAATCAACTATGCTAGAGCCCATAATAGCTTGTGGCTGCACACGGAAGTTTCTAGTATGAATAATCTCATGATCCCTTTGAGCCTGGGTGGCAGTCCATAAAAAACAGGCAATCCTGGAATACCCAGGTGCCTAGACAGGCAATCGCTGGAATACCCAAGTGCCTCAATCCACTCAGATGTGTGTTAGAGTTGCCACCTTAAGTAAACCATTAATTAACAATCTCACATCTGTCATGAAATACTCTCAAGCCCAATCCACGTCTACGAGCATAGCATGGCAATATAAGCATAATGTAATAGTAACTCCCAAGGTTTGAATACAGGGCAATAGGTTCCTACCTCATCAACTACTTCCCAATACCCACATGTTATCAATCCTACTCATGCAATGTTTGAGATTGAAACTAATGCATAAAAACTGGGTGATAAAGGGGTATGATCAAAGTGTGAACTTGCCTGAAATGTTGATGAATATGATTCACACTCAAAACTCTTGATAGTTCTACTCATCGCACTCCGGTCAATCTATCGTAAGCAAGCAATAGTAACCACACATAAGCAATCACTCAAAGATCGGAGAGAATAAAGAAAACAATTCGGAAAATGTCAAAACCAAGCAAATAACTCTTGCAACATAAAAGAATTTCTAACAGTACCAAAATTAAGTGAATTTGGCTTTATCAGAAAGTTTAGGTCAAGAGCTTCGATTTGCAAAAAGAATCAACTAAATCGGAGTTACGAAACTCAAGTTATGATCAAATGAAGTTTGAATCTAAATCTGTTCTAATTCAAATTTTAAATTTTCCAAAAACCTATTTGAGTTGGATTACTGGATAGAGGAGTTCATAACGAAGAAGTGAGTGTTGGTTTCGTTGGATTTGGACAAACGAGTAAAAAGATGTGGTCGATTGAAATAGAGGGACTAAACTGCAAATAAAGCATCTACAAAGAGGTCCCTATCTAAAACTAACAAAAAAAGAAAAAGGCTAAAAAGCGAGCGTTCGCTTTCTAAACCTATCCAGCGAATGCTCTCTAAAAAAACCTAACAAAAACAAAAAAATAGAACCGGCTAAACCGAAGAAAACCTAAAGAATAAATCGACTGGGCGGTTTTATACCGGTTCACGTCGGTTCGTACGAAACCAGCGGTGGCTCGATGGGGAAAACGGCGACGGCGGTTCGGCGAGGCGGTGGATTCCGGTGAGCTCGGCGCGGCAACGACAGCAGTGGCGGGCGGCGTCGGAGGCGCGGGGCGGGGCCGTGGGCGGCGGGCGAGGGCGGCGAGCGGCGCAGCGCAAGCAGGTGGCAGCGGCGGCGGCGCAGGCGGCGGCGGTGAAGCAGCAGCGACGGCGAGATCTGCGGCGGCGGCGCGACTTTGCAGAGGGAGGCGGCGGCGAGGAGAGGAACGGGCCTGGGGCGGCGCCCTTTATAAGAGGAGGAGAGGCGGTGGACTTGGCGTGCGCGAGGGGCAGGCAAGGAGACCGGGGCGAAGACGGCGGCGCCGGCGGTGTCGGGCGGGAGCTGGACTCCCGCTGGAGGTCGGGGACGAGCGCGGGCGCGCTGGGCCGCGGCCTGGCTCGGGCGCTGGGCCGGCCCAGTCAGCGAGGAGAATTAAAAAAAACATTTTCCAGACAAATAAAATAATAACGGCAAAAATAAAAATATTATATAGGCATATAATATATCAAATTTTTTAGAAAAAGATTCTCTACGACATGAACATTTTTATAATGCCAAATAAAATCCACCCAAATTCAGATAATTCAAAGAGTGCTACTGGTCTAATAAAATCCAATAAAAATCATTTTAAAAATACCAAAATGATTTCAAATAAATTTTTCTCCAATTTTCTATTGTAGGGAATCATGTTACCCTATTTTCCATGTATTTTGTTTTTGGAGAAAAATAATTTGAATAAAACTCAAATAACCCAAATTGAAAAATAATTATTTCAAATGGATTTTAAATTTGAGTTTCTTTGAAACTCCCAACTCATATTTCATAAGTTTTGAAGAAGTCATTTTATCTTCGCTCTTGAAAATCATTGAGTTGTTTAAAGTTTCTGAATTGGAACTATTTTCCAAATGAAATTCAAATATTTTCAACACCCCTTGTCATTTAAATAAATGGAAGAAGTCATGTCATCTTCTCTCCGGGGTTTTGTGATGAAAAGAATTTGAATTCACGGGGATCAAAAAAGAAAAAGGTGAAAGTTTGGGAAAGTCCTTTTATTCCCTCTCATTTAACTTTCAAAAAGTTTTGAATTTCACTCAATCAATCACACAACAATCAAACAATCAACCAATCTATCTATTTATTATAACATTCCGAAATTTAGAATTTTGGGATGTTACAATGGGATAAGCTTGGCATGGACTTTATCACCAGATTGCCCAGGACTAAAGCAGGGTATGATTCTATATGGGTAGTAGTTGATCGCTTGACCAAAGTGGCTCATTTCATCCCAGTGAAAACCACTTATACCAGTGCGAAGTTGGCCAAGATTTATATGTCCAGGATCACATGTCTGCATGGAGTTCCGAGGACCATCGTATCAGATAGAGGACACACAGTTTACTTCAAAGTTTTGGCATCAATTACACGAGACTTTGGGGACTAGGTTGGAGTTCAGTACAACTTTTCACCCACAAACAGATGGACAGACCGAGAGAGTGAACCAAATTTTGGTGGACATGTTGAGAGCCTGTGCACTAGATTATGGATCTAGTTGGGATGACAATTTGCCTTACGCAGAATTCTCGTACAACAATAGCTACCAAGCCAGTTTGAAGATGGCACCGTTTGAAGCCCTGTATGGATGCAGGTGCAGAATACCTTTGATGTGGGACGAGGTAGGAGACCGACAGTTGTTTGGACCAGACTTGATCAAAGAGTCTGAGGAGAAGATTAAATTGATTCGTGATAGATTGAAGATTGCTCAGTCCAGGCAGAAGAGTTATGCAGACTCAAAACGCAAAGAGATAACCTATGAAATTGGAGACATAGTATATCTGCGAGTATCTCCCTTGCGAGGAGTGAAACGTTTTGGAGTTAAAGGGAAATTAGCTCCAAGATTTGTAGGACCGTATCGTGTTTTGGAATGGATGGGAGAAGTTGCCTACAAGTTGGAGTTACCCGAGGGATTGTCAGGAGTTCATGATGTGTTTCACGTTTCACAGCTGAAGAAGTGTCATGCTGAGATGGCCGATATACCATTAAGAGATACAGTACCCTCGGAGGCAATTCAGTTGGACAGTGATTTGACTTACGAGGAGAAGCCAGTAAAGATTCTTGAGTTTGCCAGCAGAGTCACTCGCAGTAAGGTTATCAAGTTTTGCAAAGTTCAGTGGAGCCACCATACCAAGGATGAAGCCACCTGGGAACGAGAGGATGATATTCGCAAAGACCACCCACACCTATTTTCTAGCCAACCCGAATCTCGAGGGCGAGATTCATCCTAAGGGGGGTAGGTTTGTAACATCCCAAATTTTCAATTTGGAATGTTATACATAGTCATCCATGCATATCATATTTTATTTGCATTTCGTCTCGCGATCCTCGAAATCGTAAGCAACTCAAGGACCCTCGGAGAGAGTTGGGGATTTTTCCCGGTTTTCAAATTTGATTCTATCAAATTTTGAAACGAGGATTTTAGTTTTAATTATTTTTCTCTCCGAAAATATTTCATATTAAAATATATGAGAGGAGATAATATGACTTCTCCCAGATAATTGAAATATTGGAGAAAAAATATTAAAATCAAATATTTGTTTTATTTGGATTTTATTGCAATTTTTGTTTGCATTAGAAAAATTGCACGTTTTTCAAAGCTGCATTTTAGGCCAAGAAAATGTTCATCTCGTTCTAAATATTTTATTTAGACGGTGAAAATTTGTTTTAGCATTCTTAGATTTTATTTATTTTTCTAGGATTTTATTTCTGTCGGCGGAATTATTTTAAAAAAAAGTTCCCGCGCCCGACTGGGCCTAAGGCCCAGCCGAGCCAGGCCGGCCCGCAGCCGCCGCCGCCTCCCCGCGCGCGCACCGCCTCGCCGCCGCCGCTCGGACTAGGAGTCCGAGCCGGACTCTGCCGCCGCCACTTGCCCCCTCCTCCAAGCAAGCCCCCCTCCTTATAAGCCGCCACCCCCGCCGCCCCAAACCACCACCACCGCCGCCCCGCGCCAACCCCGCCGCCCGTGCTAAGTCGTCGCCGCCGCCCGTGCTAAGCCGCCGCCGCCACCGCTTGCCGCCGCCGCCCGCCACCTCGCCTCGCCGGAGCCCCTCGCCGGAGGTAGCCGCCGGATCTGAGCCGCCGGTTTTTTTAAGAACCGTTCGGTTTTTTAGGAAACCCTAGATTCATTTTTTTCGGATCGTCAGTTTTTCTCGGTTCTTCTACTTAGCGGACGTTCGTCCGTACGTTCGTTTTAATGAACGGTTTTGGCCCGTTAGTTACAGCTAACGAACGCTAGTTCGTTAGTCTGTTCGTCAGTTTTCTTTTATCGGATTTATTCTGTGATTTTTCTGATCCGATCTTAGTTTCTGTTTATCCTTTCGCTCGTTAGTCGGAATCAGGCGATTCAAGCGCCTAGAGTTTCATCTCAAAACCCTCTTTCCATTTAACCAACTTAAATAAGTTTTTTGTAGTGTAAAATTTGACCTAGGTTCAGATTAGTAAACGAAGCTTCTCTTTTTCGCCGTTTGAGTTTCGTTGCTCCGTTTGATTTGATTCTTTTTGCGAACCGGAGTTCTTAAGTTGAACGTTCTGGTCAACCTCTTCTATTTGAGTTTTTGCTTGTGCATCTTGCTTGTTGCTTATGTATGTTATTGTTTGTTTGCGATAGAACACCCGGAGTGCGAAGCGTGCTGCTACGAGTCCCTAGGTTTCGCAGACCGTCAGCAAGGCAAGTAACACTTTGATCATATCCCTTTTATCACCCAGTTTTTATGCATTAGTTCCATCCTCAAACATTGCATGATTAGGGTGTCATTAATATGTGGGTTGGGAAGTAGTTGATGAGGTAGAACCCATTACCCTGTTACATTCAAACCCTTGGGAGTTACTTCTACGCGTTGCTTATATTGTTATGCTATGCTATGCTCGTAGACGTGGTTTGGGTTTGAGTGAAATCCATGACATATGTGAGATTGTTAATTAATGGTTCAACTTAAGGTGGCAACTTAAATTAACATCTGGGTGGATTGAGGCACCTGGAGTACCCAGTGTTGCCTGTATTTTTTTGGAAATCCCGGAGTACCCGTGTGATCTTCCTATGGACCGCCACCCAGGCTCAAAGGGAACTGAGATGATTCATGCTAGAAACTTCTGTGTGCAGCCACAAGCTATTATGGGCTCTAGCATAGTTGAGTAAGTTATGTGAAGCTCTTGAAGAGGCAGATCAGCAGGTAGTGGGATGTAGGTTTGGTATGGTCTGTCCGGAGTAGAGAGTTAATGTTTCTGAAAGACTGTGTCTCGGTCATCCGTTTCTCAAACACCTTGTAGTGCGAGAAATCCAATGGAGGCAATCGAGCCTTGTGGGGAAAAGTGTGCAAACCTCTGCAGAGTGTATAATCTAATCATGGTTAGCCGTGTCCCCAGTTATGAACAATTCTTGAGTATCTAGTACTTGGGTTATCACATGTATCTCATCACTCTTAATTAATATTGTTGGGTTGTTAATCACTTTAATTGGGATTGAGTTGGAGGAACCTTCTCAATGATGTTTCAACTACCATGATAGTTAAATTAAAATCTATTCCTTTGTTGTAGGGAAAAATTGGCTTTTCGCAAAAACTATAACCATAGAGCTTTCCACCAGCCAAATATGCATGTAGTGATATCATTATTCAGTTCTTGCTCTACTGTGTTATTTTGCTAGCATATTCCATGTGCTGACCCGTTTTCGGGCTGCAACGTATTATGTTGCAGACTTTTCAGACGAGGAGTAAGGTTCGTTAGGTCGTTGCCGTGCAGCTCAGCTATGCCGTTGGAGTTAATGGACTCACTTTATCTTCCAAGCCTTCCGCTGTTATCGTATTAGATGGCCTTAAGCCATATTATTGTAATAAGTTCTCTTTTGAGACATTCGATGTAATAACTGTGTGATTGCCACTCTGTTATAAATCCTTCGAGTACTGTGTGTGTCAGCATTACCGATCCAGGGATGACACTGAAGCACAGAGACTTGACCATCTGAGGTCGGGTCGCTACAAATGTTCCTTGCAGACGCTCCACCGCGAGGTTCCTTGCTCCTTCTCGGTCGTCGGGAGTCTATGTTCTTCCACTCTCTTTTTTACGTGAGCTTTGTTCATCCTTTTGCCAACACACGAGACATCTAGCATCAAGGTGCACGTGTCATGCAAGAAAATTGAGATAATTAGATAAGCAGTGCATAAGTGAGTCGTGCACTTCGATGGCACCTACTCCTACTATGCAATATTTTTTCTCCTTGATGGCACATGAATAGTGCACGTACTCACACTGGTAGAAAAAGGGCCCATAGTCCCGGTTCGTAAGGGCCTTTAGTCCCGGTTCAGGAACCGGGACTAAAGTGTCGGTACTAATACCTCCACCCTTTAGTCCCGGTTCAATCCAGAACCGGGACTAAAGGCCCTCCATGTGGGCAGTGCGCAGAGCCCAGTCAGGAGACCCTTTGGTCCCGGTTGGTGGCACCAACCGGGACCAAAGGGTCTCCTGACTGGGCTCTGCGCACTGCCCACATGGAGACCCTTTGGTCCCGGTTGGTGGCACCAACCGGGACCAATAGGCATCCACGCGTCAGCACTTCTGTGGCTGGGGTTTTTGTTTTTTTTTGAAAGGGGGGGGGGTTGGGGGTTTTAGGGGGTTAATTTAGGTGTTTCATATATTGTGTTAGCTAGTTATAATTAATAGAGAGAAGTGTCCTCTGTTATGTCTGTGCTTGGTCGACGCTACGTACTATACATACGTATATAGAGAGGACTAGACACGCTAGCTAGCTAGTAAGAAAACGAAGGAAACAGAAGATCGTCATGAACATATATGCATATATATATACAGAGAGAAGTGATATCGACCACCTCTCCTTCTCCGAGAGATTGGTCGAACAACAAGTTCTCGTATATCTATCTGACACTACCGGCTACATATATACAGTAATTATCTCTTACAAATATAATCATACGGACTCAGGGTTAACATAGAATTCTCCGTCTTCAGGGATCACGTGGTCAAGAAAGAATGCCGCCAATTCCTCTTGAATTCCTCGCATGCGAGCTGGTGCTAGGAGTTCATCCCGCTTCCGAAACATCTAATTTAAAGAAGGGGGTCAATACATATATATATGAATGAATGAAACTCAACACAAATGATGGTAATAAAATAAAATTGTGAATGTTGTTATTTACATACTTCATATTGTTCGTCAGTGTAGCCCCGCTCACAGGTCGTGTGGCGGATGGACTGGCAAACATAGTAACCACAGAAATCATTCCCTTGTTGCTGCCACAACCACTTTACAAGAAATAGAGGTTAATCAAACTGATAAGCAAGAATGCCAAATGGTATTGATGAAACTAGCGCTTGAATGACTAGTAGATGCGCTTAAAATGCTACTATAGCTAGTACTTACTTTCGGGTGTCTAAATTGCAGCTCCTTCGGCAGTCCCGGAGCTTTTCTGGTGAATTTTCTCCAAACCCTGCCGGACAAAGAAAACAATTACTTGATATATCAGGAAATGAACAAAGTTGCTGATATGGTGGATAATGATCGATTTAACTTACTTCTCGAGTATTTGAGTCATGTCTGCATAGTCCTTGGGATCTTTTCGTCTTGAGTTTAAGACGGTTACTAGTCCCTGCTCAAGCTTAATATGTAGGAGAATATAGTGGAAACTGCACACGCATGCATAACTCATCAATTACATTACTATAACCTTGACTAATATATAAGGGAAACCGAATACGCACAAGACAGTAACACTCACTTGAAGTTGTAAGGAAAGAGTATTATATCTTTGTTTTGATTTATTATCAATGATTCTAGCATGCTGGCCTCGGTTTCTGCGGCATGAAATTTAACCTGAGTTGCATCTATGAGATTTGTGTTAATGAACCAAATATCACCGACTTGTCTTTTCTTCAATTCGATGATCTTCAATCTGCATAATATAGTGAGGATGATTATAAATACATGCAATGAAAGAGCTAAGCTATATAGAGAAACTTAATGACAGAAGTAGTACTACTTACAGACAGTAGCAGGTGACAGTTGCTTTATTGAGGGCCAATTGATTGAAGAACTGATAGAACTCCTCAAATGGAACAGGCAATAGATCAATTCCAACGAGGTCATGCTCCGGTTTAACTCTCGCATACAAAGTACTCCTCCCCCCAGAGTCTCTGCAGATTTTCAAGTACCAATCATGCAATCTTCGCATCATCGTTGATAGAGATCTTTCATCTTTGATGAGAGGCTTCCCGTACTCGTATCTTTGTATCTGCACGTCCATGGGGTCATAATGTACTTTGTCGGGCAGGTAATCTGCAGGATTGCTATAACCGGGCACCATCCTCGGATCATTATCGACGTTGTGGCTAGGCACCTTGAGCGGGGGGCACGATTGCTTCGCTTGTTCGCCGAGCTGGGCAATTTGTTTCCCAGCTCGTCGTTGTTTCAGCCTTTGATCACTGACAGTATTTCCCGACCGCTCCGCTTCGGCCAATTCCTTTCCAATAATGCGGTCATAGTTTCCTTTCGGCGAATCAGACTTCGGTGGTTTTGTCAGGGCAGCCAGAGTGCGCTTCACTTTCACCCGATCTACCTTCTCCTCCGGAGGTGGATGTTTCTTTGCTTTCACCCCTTCAAAGAATTTCTTCACTTCTTCTCGCGCGATCTCGGCATTCTCCTCCTGGGTCCTCTCGTATGGTAACTTCTCTGGAGTCTTCAGAGAAGGACCGAATCTGTATGTCCTCCCGCCTCTGGTTGTACTGCTAGACGCCGACCGAGCAGACGTAGCGGTTGTCTTCTTTACTTGCTTAAGCGGTGGAGGAGAAGGACTACGACGCGCCGGAGCAGCTGGAGCAGCGGCAGGTCTCTTCCGCCCTTGCTGACGAGGCGGAGAAGGAGGAGGCGGGCTGCTCGGGCGCGTCGACGCAGGCGGAGAAGGAGGCGGAGTGCCGCCGCGCGCCGGAGAAGGAGCCGGCCGAGGGCCCTGATCGTCACTCACCGGAGGAGGAGGAGGCGGTGGAGGCGGAGTGCCCTGACTCGCCGGAGGAGGAGGAGGAGGCGGTGGCGTCCAGTTCGGAAGGTTGATGAGTTCCTTCCGCCATAGGCATGGAGTCTTCAGAGCAGACCCCAGCCGAGTCTCCCCTTCACCGGTAGGGTGGTCAAGCTGGAGGTCCTCAAATCCCTCCGTTATCTCATCCACCATCACCCTAGCATATCCTTCTGGAATCGGCCGGCAGTGAAAAGTTGCGCCGGGTTTAGTAGGATAAACAGAGCCAACAGCCGCCTTGACCTTCAAATTCATCCATTGCGTCACAAGGTGGCAATTTTGAGACTCCGTGATAGCATCCACGGGATAGCTGGCAGGAGCCGTCAAGGCATGCTCTAGCTGAAGCAGCTCGGTGGAAGCCATGCTGCTTCTGCGCTGAGATGGCGGGGTAGCTTCGGGGGAGGCTTCGGCAGTACGTTTGCTGCGATTTGCTTCTCGTTCCTCTATCGCGTCCACCCTTGCTTGCAGCGCCTGCATTTGGGTCTGCTGCACTTTTTTCCTCCTCTCATGGGATTTGTAACCGCCTGCGTCCAGAAACCCAACCTTCCACGGAACGGAGCCTGGCGTGCCTCGTGTCCGTCCAGAGTGCTCAGGATTCCCGAGGGCCATTGTGAGCTCGTCGTTCTCTCTGTCTGGAAAGAACGTCCCTTCCTGCGCTGCTTCGATATACTGCTTAAGCTTACTGACTGGTATGTCCATTTGATCGTTCGTCCAAATGCACTTCCCTGTTTCAGGGTCCAGGGTTCCGCCAGCCCCGAAGAACCAAGTCCGGCAACGGTCTGGCCAGTTAATTGTCTCTGGTTCGATCCCTTTATGAACCAGATCATTCTCAGTCTTGGACCACTTAGGCCGGGCTACGAGGTAGCCACCTGACCCCGTGCGATGGTGAAGCTTCTTCTTCGCAGCATTTTGCTTGTTTGTCGCCGACATCTTCTTACTCTTTTCCGATGTCTTGTGGGCCACAAATGCGGGCCAGTGATCTCTGATATTCTCATATCTGCCCTTGAATTCTGGTGTCTCATTATTTTCGACAAACTTATTCAGCTCTTTCTTCCACCTCCTGAATAGTTCTGCCATCCTCTTCAGAGAAAAAGACTTGATTAATTTCTCTTTAACTGGGTTCTCTGGATTATCCTCAGGCGGTAGGGTGAAATTTGACTTCAGCTCAGTGCAAAGATCATTTTTCTGCATATCATTGACATAAGAGACCTCAGGGTCTTCTGTAGCCGGCTTAAACCATTGCTGGATGCTTATCGGGATCTTGTCCCTAACCAGAACCCCGCACTGAGCAACAAATGCGCTCTTTGTCCGGAGAAGTTCAATAGGTTGGCCGTCGGGCGCGATTGCTATGATCTCAAACTTTTCATCCGAGCTCAACTTTTTCTTCGGGCCTCGTCTCTTTACCGAAGTTGTGCTCGATCCGGAGGGCTAGAAAAAAGAACAAAGACTTAATTAATATGTGTACATACCAGAACAATGAATGCATCAATCAGCTAGTCAGCATAGGCTTAACTAATATATATACCTGGCCAGACTCGGTTCGGTCACCGGAGCCGTCCTCATGTTCTTCTTCTTGCACCGGCATTAGGTCACCGTAGCCAGCTTGTTCACCCTGTCCTTCCAGACCATCGGTTTCGTTGAGAAACAACGAGATGGCATCACTTCCTTCTGCGATTATGTCCCTCAACAATGCTTCTTTTGTTGCTTCGTCTAGGGCGGTGTCCATAGTTTCTACAAATATTTACAACATGGCAATTATTATTCAAACATGATAGATGGATATATTAGTGCCAAACGTAGAACTAGCTACCTAATCATAGTAAGATATCGGGAGGGGGTATATATCGACAACGACGACACTACATCTATGTCCCTCGACGACCCTCGTTCCCGATAAAAAAAGAGGAAGAAGAAGAAAAATAAGAGGAGAAGAAAGAATAGAGGAGAAGATCTCCTCTATTCTTTCTTCTCCTCTTTTTTTCTTCTTCCTCTTCTTTTTTTATCCTCTTCTTCCTCTCATGTTCGATAGGATCGCCGAGGGGTCGGGAGGTTGCGTAGTGTCTCAGGATTCAACAAAACCATGTCTTCATCATTAGGCGAAAGTAACATGTGCATGATGGTATGAAGCTCTTCAAAGTTGTTCTGGAACAGAGTCCCAGATAGGATAATTCGCTTTTTGGTACAAAGTTCAGCAAGAGCCTTCCGAATATCGCTATTTGGAAGGCCTTTGCTGAATTCGTACCAAAAAGCGGATTATTCTATCCGGGACTCCATTCCAGAATAAATTTGCAGAACTTCGTACCAACATGCCCTGGTTACTTCCGGCTAATGATGAAGGCATGGATTTCTTCAATACTTTGACACTAGGAAACCTCTCTCTTCTTCTCCACTATTCCTTTCTTCTTCTCCTCTTCTTTTTCTTCTTTTTTCTTCTTCTTATTTATTTCTCCTCGTCTTCCTCTCCCCTCTCGGCGACCCTAGACCCCCTCTCGACCCTCAACCCCTAGGCGACCGTCGACCCCTCTCTTTTTTTTCTTTCTCTTCTATTTTATCCTCTTCTTCCTCTACCGCTCGGCGACCCTCGACGACCCTCGTTCCCGATAAAAAAAAGAGGAAGAAGAAGAAAAAAAGAGGAGAAGAAAGAATAGAGGAGAAGATCTTCTCCTCTTTTCTTTCTTCTCCTCTTTTTTCTTTTCTTATTCCTCTTCAATTTTTATCCTCTTCCTCCTCTCATGTTCGACGAACCTCGACCCCCTCTTCTTCTCCCTCTTCTAATTCAATTGTTCATATGAATATACAAACATTTTCATATTTACAATAATTAATATCACCAAAAAAAATCTATGAACAGAAAAAAATCCTAATTTTTCTAATCCTAATCTTTTGCATATATAACATAGCTAGATATATATATACACAGAGAACATATGTATACATATATATAAAAAATCCTAATATTCTTCTCCCTCTTCTAATCCTAATCTTTTGCATATATACATGAACATAGATATATACACAGAGAACATATGTATACATATATATAAAAAACAAGCATATATATATGAAAAACAAGCATATATATATGAAAAAAATCTAGGGCGCCGGCCGGACCAGAGGAGGACCGCGGAGTCGGCGGCGAGGATGGCGACAGGGCAGTGGGCGCGCGCTTGGGGTAGGAGACGCGGGCGACAGCAACGGCGGGCCGGGGCGGCGGGCGTCGGGCAAGGGGCCGGCCGGCGCGGCGACGGGGGCAGGGACGAGGGCGACGGCGACAGGGGCGCGGCAACGGGGGCAGGGATGAGGGAGACGGCGACGGGGGCGGGCCGGGGCGGCGCGCGTCGCGGGCGACAGCGACGATGGGCGCGGGTGACGGCGACGATGGGGGCGGGCGGCGTCGGGGCAGCCTGGCGGCGTCGGCAACTGCAACTGCAAGATGAGAATGAAAAATTCCAAAGTGTGGCCTTATATAGCAGAGGCTTTAGTCCCGGTTCGTGGCAGCAACCGGGACTAAAGGTGGGCATTAGTCCCGGTTGCTGCCACGAACCGGGACCAATGACCTCTTTTCGGCAGCCCAAAGGGCGGGAAGCGAAGCCCATTGGTCCCGGTTGGTGGCACCAACCGGGAC
Organism: Triticum urartu; assembly: GCF_003073215.2. NCBI lineage: Eukaryota > Viridiplantae > Streptophyta > Magnoliopsida > Poales > Poaceae > Triticum > Triticum urartu. Next base: position 358,644,563 of record NC_053022.1, read on the forward strand.
CAATGCCCTTGTGCTGCCCGCGCCCATAAGTTTAGTCCCACATCGCTAGTTGAGAGCGCCCGGCACTGGTTTATAAGCTCTGCTGCCTCCTCCCTCTCGAACTCCTCTGAATATTAGGCCTATGGGCCTAATTTGACACTGCTTTGCCTGTGGCCTATTGGGCCTTCTGCGGGCCTAAATCCTGGCCCATGTAGGGTTTCTAGTCGTATTCAGGCCGTGGAGGCCCAGTTGGTGGCATTTTTTTTGGTTTTTTCTTTTTTATTTCTATATTTTTTTGGTTTTTTATTTTTTTTATTTCTACTTAAAACTAAATACTTACAGTTTTTTAGTGATTTCTTTTTGCTTTTAGGTCACAAAAATTATAAACTTTCTGTTAGTGCCATTAGTTTTAAATTTTAATAGTTTAAATTTGAATTTTTAAAAATTTGTGTGAATCACTAGTTTATGAATAACTTTACTATAAAATTAGAATTTTTTTCTTCTTTGCTATTTATTTTTTATTTATACTTACAATTAAATACTTATAGTTTGATTTTAGGTCACACAAATTATATTCTTTTTGCTATTGAAGAATATTAGAGTTTTATTTTAGTTGATCATAACATAATATTTTAATTGATTGTTTTTATTTTCATAAAAGTTTTGTAGTTCATTCTGTTTGCTATTAATTCATTCTTTGAGCTAAATGACTCTGAAATTGGAAAGCATTTCAAAATGAACTCTGAAAAGGTTGAAAGTTGGCATGGTATCATCATTTCACCCACATAGCATGTTCCAAAAAGTAGAGATGGTTACGACAAAAACTTGATGCACTTCGTGTACAAAATGGACAATCACTTTCGAAGTATCAAAGTTTCGAACCATAAGACATGAAAGCATTTCAAATGAACTCTGAAAAAGTTGAAAGTTGGGATGGTATCATAATTTCACCCACATAGCATTTGCTTATTGCGGGAGAAAGTCTTCACTTTTTCTTTGCTTGTGTCATTTGCTTATTGCGCCGTAACCATGAATAATCTTCATTGTTTATCAGGATGCTTGGGTCAGCCTTGACATTGAAGGGAGGAATTTCATGAAACTTTTCATAATCTTCAGACATGTCTGTCTTGCCGTCCACTCCCAGGATGTCCCTTTTTCCTGAAAGAACTATGTGGCGCTTTGGCTCATCGTATGATGTATTCGCTTCCTTATCTTTTCTTTTTCTCGGTTTGGTAGACATGTCCTTCACATAGATAACCTGTGCCACATCATTGGCTAGGACGAACGGTTCGTCAGTGTACCCAAGATTTTTCAGATCCACTGTTGTCATTCCGTACTGTGGGTCTACCTGTACCCCGCCGCCTGACAGATTGACCCATTTGCACTTAAACAAAGGGACCTTAAAATTAGGTCCGTAGTCAAGTTCCCATATGTCCACTATGTAACCATAATATGTGTCCTTTCCGCTCTCGGTTGCTGCATCAAAGCGGACACCGCTGTTTTGGTTGGTGCTCTTTTGATCTTGGGCAATCGTGTAAAATGTATTCCCATTTATCTCGTATCCTTTGTAAGTCAATACAGTCAAAGATGGTTCCCTGGACAACAAGTACAACTCATCACAAACAGTGTTTTCACCTCTGAGACGTGTTTCCAACCAACTGCTGAAAGTCCTGATGTGTTCACATGTAATCCAGTCGTCGCACACTGCTCCGGGTGTTTGGAGCGCAGACTGTTCTTGTGTTCATCGACATACGGGTCACCAAGGTTAGAGTTTCTGTAGAACTGTTTGTAGTGTGCTTGAGACCAAGAATATCCGTCCCTGCATATTATTGAGTCTCTTCCAAGAGTGCCTTTTCCAGTCAGTGTCCCCTCATACCGCGATTTAGGGAGACCTATCTTGTTAAGGCCAGGAATGAAGTCAACACAAAACCCGATAACATCCTCTGTTTGATGGCCCATGGAGATGCTTCCTTCTGGCCTAGCGCGGTTACGAACATATTTCTTTAGGACTCCCATGAACCTCTCAAAGGGGAACATATTGTGTAGAAATACGGGCCCCAGGATGACAATCTCGTCGACTAGATGAACTAGGACGTGCGTCATGATATTGAAGAAGGATGGTGGGAACACCAGCTCGAAACTGACAAGACATTGCGCCACATCACTCCTTAGCCTTGGTACGATTTCTGGATCGATCACCTTCTGAGAGATTGCATTGAGGAATGCACATAGCTTCACAATGGCTAATCGGACGTTTTCCGGTAGAAGCCCCCTCAATGCAACCGGAAGCAGTTGCGTCATAATCACGTGGCAGTCATGAGACTTTAGGTTCTGAAACTTTTTCTCTGGCATATTTATTATTCCCTTTATATTCGACGAGAAGCCAGTCATGACCTTCATACTGAGCAGGCATTCAAAGAAGATTTCTTTCTCTTCTTTCGTAAGAGCGTAGCTGGCAGGACCTTTATACTGCTTCGGAGGCATGCCGTCTCTTTCGTGCAAACGTTGCAGGTCCTCTCGTGCCTCAGGTGTATCTTTTGTCTTCCCATGCACGCCCAAGAAGCCTAGCAGGTTCATGCAAAGGTTCTTCGTCACGTGCATCACGTCGATTGAGGAGCGGACCTCTAGGTCTTTCCAGTAGGGTAGGTCCCAAAATATAGATTTCTTCTTCCACATGGGTGCGTGTCCCTCAGCGTCATTCGGAACAGCTAGTCCACCGGGACCCTTTCCAAAGATTACGTAGTGTAAATCATTGACCATAGCAAGCACGTGATCACCGGTGCGCATGGCGGGCTTCTTCCGGTGATCTGCCTCGCCTTTGAAATGCTTGACTTTCTTTCGACATTGATGGTTGGTCGGAAGAAATCGACGATGGCCCAGGTACACATTCTTCCTGCATTTGTCCAGGTATATACTTTCAGTGTCATCTAAACAGTGCGTGCATGCGTGGTATCCTTTGTTTGTCTGTCCTGAAAGGTTACTGAGAGCGGGCCAATCGTTGATGGTCACGAACAGCAACGCCTTAAGGTTAAATTCCTCCTGTCTGTGCTCATCCCACGTACGTACACCGTTTCCATTCCACAGCTGTAAAAGTTCTTCAACTAATGGCCTTAGGTACACATCAATTTCGTTGCCGGGTTGCTTAGGGCCTTGGATGAGAACTGGCATCATAATGAACTTCCGCTTCATGCACATCCAAGGAGGAAGGTTATACATACATAGAGTCACAGGCCAGGTGCTGTGATTGCTGCTCTGCTCCCCGAAAGGATTAATGCCATCCACGCTTAAAGCAAACCATACATTCCTTGGGTCCTTTGCAAACTCATCCCAGTACTTTCTCTCGATTTTTCTCCACTGCGACCCGTCAGCGGGTGCTCTCAACTTCCCATCTTTCTTTCGGTTCTCACTGTGCCATCGCATCAACTTGGCATGCTCTTCATTTCTGAACAGACGTTTCAACCGTGGTATTATAGGAGCATACCACATCACCTTCGCAGGAACCCTCTTCCTGAGGGGCTCGCTGTCAACATCACCAGGGTCATCTCGTCTGATCTTATACCGCAACGCACCGCATACCGGGCATTCGTTCAGATCCTTGTAGGCACCGCGGTAGAGGATGCAGTCATTAGGGCATGCATGTATCTTCTCCACCTCCAATCCTAGAGGGCATACGACCTTCTTTGCTGCGTATGTACTGTCAGGCAATTCGTTATCGTTTGGAAGCTTCTTCTTCAATATTTTCAGTAGCTTCTCAAATCCTTTGTCAGCCACAGCATTCTCTGCCTTCCACTACAGCAATTCCAGTACGGTACCGAGCTTTGTGTTGCCATCTTCGCAATTGGGGTATAACCCTTTTTTGTGATCCTCTAACATGCGATCGAACTTCAGCTTCTCCTTTTGACTAATGCATTGCATCCTTGCATCGACAATGACCCGGCGGAGATCATCATCATCGGGCACATCGTCTGGTTCCTCTTTATCTTCAGCAGCTTCACCCGTGGCAGCATCATTGGGCACATCGTCTGGTTCCTCTTGATCTTCACCAGCTCCCCCCGTTGCAGCATCACCGTATTCAGGGGGCACATAGTTGTCATCGTACTCTTCTTCTTCGCCGTCTTCCATCATAACCCCTATTTCTCCGTGCCTCGTCCAAACATTATAGTGTGGCATGAAACCCTTGTAAAGCAGGTGGGAGTGAAGGATTTTCCGGTTAGAGTAAGACCTCGTATTCTCACATTCATTGCATGGACAACACATAAAACCATTCTGCTTGTTTGCCTCAGCCGCATCGAGAAACTCATGCACGCCCTTAATGTACTCGCGGGTGTGTCTGTCACCGTACATCCATTGCCGGTTCATCTGCGTGCATTATATATAATTAAGTGTCCAAATTAATAGAAGTTCATCATCACATTAAAACCAAAGTGCATACATAGTTCTCATCTAACAACATATAGCTCTCCGGAGCATCTAATTAATTAAACTATACATTGAAACTATGTAAAACATTTCAATGCGAAAACAAATGCGATCATAATCACAACCAAGGTAACAATTGATCCAACGGCATAATGATACCAAGCCTCGGTATGAATGGCATATTTTCTAATCTTTCTAATCTTCAAGCGCATTGCATCCATCTTGATCTTGTGATCATCGACGACATCCGCAACATGCAACTCCAATATCATCTTCTCCTCCTCAATTTTTTTTATTTTTTCCTTCAACAAATTGTTTTCTTCTTCAACTAAATTTAACCTCTCGACAATAGGGTCGGTTGGCATTTCCGATTCACATACATCCTAGATAAATAAAATCTATGTCACGTTGGTCGGCATAATTTTCATAAACAATAAATGAACCAATAGTTATGAAGATAATATACATACCAAATCCGAATCATAGACAGGACGAGGGCCGACGGGGGCGGATACCAAAACCATCGCACTATATAAGATGCAATAATAAATGTAAGAAAATGATACAAGTATCTATCTAAACAGACAAGTAAGAATATTTTTCCTTTCAGAAAGAAGATAAGAACAAGAGGCTCACCACGGTGGTGTCGGTGATGAGATCAGCGCGGGTGATCGACGGCGGTGAAGACGGGGACGGGGCGTGACGGACCGCTAAATCTAGACAAATCTCGAGGAAAATGGAGCTTGGAGGTCGAGCTTCGAGAGGAGAAAGTTTAAGTAGTGTGGCTCGGGCATTCCATCGAACACCTCATGTGCATAGGAGGTGAGCTAGAGCACCACAAACCCCTCCCCTCGCCGACCAGAGAAAAACAGAGCACTGGAGTGCTCTGCTCGCGGGCGAGGGTATATATAGGCACCTCATTGGTCCCGGTTTGTGGCAAGAACCGAGACTAAAGGGGAGCCTTTGGTCCCGGTTCAGGCCACCAACCGGGACCAATGGTGGTGGGCCAGGAGCGAGGCCCATTGGTCCCGGTTCGTCCCACCAACCGGGACCAAAAGGTCCAGACGAACCGGGACCAATGGCCCACGTGGTACGGCCGGCCCCCTGGGCTCACGAACCGGGACCAATGCCCACATTAGTCCCGGTTCTACACTGAACCGGGACTAATGGGCTGAGCCGGCCTGGACCATAGCCCTGTTTTCTACTAGTGTCAACGACGGAGCATGGGATTGTAGCCATGACATGGTCAGCCCTTTTTTGGAGAGAGTACGTTCTAAATAATTTTGATGTGTCCCGTCAACTCATAGAATGACGACAAACTTGCTTACTACACCTTCTCCCTCGCCAACGCGTGCGCGGTGGCTTGCAGCATGAGGAGAAACTTTTTCTTACAAGCGGTGGACGCGCATCAGTTCATTTGGTGTTAGATTGCCAGAAGTACTATTATAGTACCACCATTGTTGTTCGACTTCCGGAAGAGGCGAAGAGCCAAGCGCAAGGCTAGCCATAGTGGGAGTAACATAAGTAGGAGAACCTCCTTTTTTATTCTAGAAACAACCACACGCGAATATTGGACGGTAGCAGCACAACAACTGAATCAAAAATCAAAACCTTCCCGCCCGGCGCGAGCCGAGCCCGCCGCTCCATATTGATGGCAAGTCAGGGGACGTGACCTCTCACTGCTTTTGCTGTTGAAGCGGCGCACCGACCGAGGGCACCGCCTGCTGCACGCCCGACATTTCAGACTACACATACTTTGTCAGACAAAAGGTGGGGCCATTATTAATGATATAGTATTATACTAAAGGGACTAACTATTGTATGCATGCTACATATAATACTGATGATGTGTCAACTTCATATAGCCGGATGTTGGCTATACTATTAACCATGCTCTAAGTGTGGTGTGAGTCGGGAAATTTATTAAGTCATTAATTAATAATTAACAGACGCCTTAATTACTCAGCCGTTTCTACTTCTTTTGGATAGTGCGACTATTATTGACTTGGACGTGGGGTTTGGGCCAAAGGCCTACTATTATTTAGTACTTGGTCTTACTCGCACGATCGACCTGACAGGCTCTACCCTAGCTGTCGCCGTATCATATGATTTCCCACCATTCTAGATCTTAGTGCCGCCACGCAATTCTTCTCCATCCCTCCTTCCGGCGTGCACCGCAAGAAGGGATAGCAGTCCTCCGAACCCCACCATCCTATATGAGAGAGGGGCGATCAGGTTTTTGGGGAGCACACTCCTGTGACTGCTGCTAGCGACAACTTCCTCAACGACAACCTTCTTCACTGACCTCGGTAACCTCTTCATCAATGACATGAGTGACAACATCAACCACATGTGATTCCATCCTCCTATTTTAGTCCGCATCATTACTTTGATCTTTGCAATTGTCGTCATGATCTATTTACCGTTGATTCGGATTACATCTCATAGTAAATTGCTGATATATTCAACAATCCAATCCAAAAACCTGATTATAGGCAATTTACTCCGAGTGGTTTTGCTGTGCTTTTGAAGCCGCCTACTTTTAAGGGGGTGCAATATAAAATGTGGCGCACAAGAGCAGTATATTGGTCTCAGATCATGTACTAGTATGACGCCACTAAGGGTAAGCCTGAGGGCGATCTTAATCCTACATAGCAGGAAGCTTTTGAGAACATGCATACCCTCTTCAAAGCAGCCCTGCTGAGTGTTCTTGACGATTCCATTTGACAGCGGCAAAGACATGTCATTTGACAGCGGCAAAGACATGTTGGCTGCGCTCGAGGCCACATTTGGGGCCTCGGGCGCTGGCAGTGAGTTGTACATCATGGATAAGATTTTCTCTCATTGTCTTCGCTTGAAGACATAGGATTTTGGTTGAGCATCACTTCAGTCACTCTGACTTTGTTCACTTGGACCCCACTTAACAGTACGGTGGTTCCTATGACTCAACAAAGAAGAAAAGGAGACAACGAAACAGCTAAGTCTTCGCGTCCCATAGTCTTCACGCAATGTCTTCTCTTGTCATAGTATTCAATGTGAATATCTTCACATACCACCATTGTCTTCAATGTCTTCATACATTTTTAGGGGTCATCTCCGGTAGATAAACCGAATCAATGAGGGACTACTACCTGTGTTATCCTGCAATTCTCACAAACACATTAGTCCCTCAACCAGGTTTGTCGTCAATACTCCAAAACCAACTAGGGGTGGCACTAGATGCACTTACAATCTCCCCCTTTTTGGTGATTGATGACAAACTGGTTGAAGTTTTCAACGGGGATAAAAGTATGTGAAATGTAAAGGATTTAGGTATTGTCTTCATAAGTGGCAAAGGCTCCCCCTGAAGATGTGCATATAAGTAATTTGCTTTTGGAATGCAAATGCACATGGCAGGTTGTACTTGTGGAGATCCTCTTCAACTTATGACGACAATTCATCATGCATGAAAAGTATGTGAAGATAATGACATGCATAATGAAAAATGGACGTCTGCAGAATGACCTAAGTGCGGAATTTATCATCGCATCATAGAATAGCAAATAAGTAGCAGACGACCATCGAGTTTAAGTGTTACAACTCAAAGAACCAAATGTATCAAAATGCGAGAGTTGTAAACACTAGGCAAAATATAAAACCACCGCCCATATGGACCCGCTTGAAGACTATCAAACTCATATGCTTCTCCCCCTTTTGTTAGTAAGGACCAAAAAGGTTTGAAGACATAGAGCACCTACTCGTTCCCATGAGGAGTTGGTCAAGCAGCAGAGTCGTCAGTGTTGGTTGGCGGTGCAGACGAACTTGGTGCAGTGTTGATTCGCGCTGAAGGTGGTGAAGTAGCATCGTCTTCATCATCGATGACATGTGCATTCACTATTGTAGCAGAGGAGGAGAACTCAGAGTCTTCAAGAGACGGAGTACGCCGCAGCACAGTCCTTCTCGGAGGTGTTGAGTCAAACTTGAAGCGTTCAGAGAAGCCATCATCTTGAAGATCATATTCAGAACACATAAGCGTCAGCCCTTTCCATGTATGCCGACAAGTTTGATGGGCGACAAAGGCATTCTTGGTGGCAAGGTTGTGAATCCTGTTTACGTCCACCAAGAGGCTTTGCATTTGGCGCTTCAGCCAGTCATGATGCTTATCCTGTTTCTGATGAAGGGCAACCAGAAGCTCTCGGTCATTGAGAACACGGGATCACTTCTTGGGCCATTGTGCAATGGTGCTTTCAGTGGCTTCAGTGAGGGCACGATGAGGTGCACGGGTAGTACCAGCCAGAGGATAAACACGAGTGACTGCTTGAACTCCTTCAATGTTTTGAGAGAAGCTTTGATTCTCAGCATTTTAAAGACTAAGGAGCTCCTTGGCAGGCTCTGGATAGATGGCTTCAACTGACATATCGACGTCAGGCAGAAAGATCCGATGATTCCGAGCAGAGGGCTGATAGGTGACAACTGAGTGTAGTTTGATCAGATGCATAATCCATGGAGTGTAAAACTTCAAGCCAAAGAGATCAGATCCTGATGCAGCAAGTTGGCGGATGAAGAAGGCTTGAGCATTGAAGCTTTTGCCGTGAAGAATATGGAAGACCAAAGTCTTCATTGCACCTTCAAGCTTTGCATGTGGAGAATGCCCTTTGATGGGCCAGAGAGTTCGCCTTATAATGTGATAGATAGTACGTGGCAGATACTCAAGGTCTTCAACAAAGAACTCCTTAGGATATTCAACATCGAGAGGCAAAGGCTTCATCATGCTAAGCATCTGACTCATGTTGGGTTCAGGCTTGTGAAAAATGCTTTCCATAGCTGCACGGTGAAGCTGTCAACCAGGTTCATAAAGATCACCTACAGTGGGCAGGCCAGTGTGCTCAATGACATCAAAGGCTTTGGCTTCATGATGAACATTGTCTGTCATCCACTCAAGGACCCAAGTCTTCGAATCCCTGTTGTAGCCACGAATATGAAGAGTGGCATAGAATTGGAGCAGCAATTCTTCGTTCCAGTGCTCCTTGTCAGTGATGAACTGCAACAAGCCAGACTCTCTGAAGCAATCCATCGCTTCTTCCAAACAGGGCAGACCAGTTATGGCTTCAGTGTCAGGACGCATATGTGGAAAAATGCGACCTTGATTGTATAAGATGCATGAGTAATAACTGCGCTGCTGATAGCTCCAGAACTGATCAGAAGATATTCTTGCCTTAGAGTAGGGGTTCTTGGCACTATTAAAGAAGGTGTTGTGTGCTTTGAAGCCATTGATATTGAATGATCCGGGTGCAGATGCAGTGCCTGGAAACCTAGGCAGCCTTGGCATTGGCTTCTGAACCTGAGGCCTGCGCTCGACGTGATAGTCAAATTGGGGACCAGCAGTAGGTGGAGGAACAAGAGGAGGCCATTTGACAGCGATAAGCTGGCCATAGTTGTATGCTTGCTCGATAGTATGTGGCCTTGGTGGCGGAACAGGAGCAGTGGTATCAACAGAGGCGTCAGGCTGCACATCTGTTGCAGGTGCATCATTGGCTTCTTGTAATTGCATCTAGTGCCACCCCTAGTTGGTTTTGGAGTATTGACGACAAACCTAGTTGAGGGACTAATGTGTTTGTGAGAATTGCAGGATAACACAGGTAGAAGTCCCTCATTGATTCAGGTTTCCTACCAGAGATGACCCCTAAAAATGTATGAAGACATTGAAGTCAGAGGTGGTATGTGAAGACATTCACATTGAAGACTATGATAAGAGAAGACATCGCGTGAAGACTATGGAGTGCAAAGACATAGCAGTTTCATCGTTTTGTGTTTTTCTTTGTTGAGTCATAGGAACCACCATACTGTTAAGTGGGGTCCAAGAGAACCAGTCAGAATGACTAAAGTGATGCTTAACCAAAATCCTATGTCTTCGAGTGAAGACTATGAGAGCAAATCTTATCCAGAGTTGGATAAGTCAGCTTTGCTTGTAGCCCAAGTAAAGTTGCCGTGTGTGTTTGAAATCTGACCGTTGGAACAGGTGTCAGTTCCTTAGTGACCAAGGGTCATTTCGGACAAACCAGGTCGGGTTGCCAAGGGGCTATAAATAGCCCACCCCTACAACCATAAATGGTTGGCTGCTCAGAGTTAGAGTACGGCTTTTGTCGTTTGAGAGCAACCCACCTCGAAGCCTTTGAGAGAGAATTCCTTGCGAGGATAAAGCCCTAAACACCCAGAGCCAAAGAGTGTTAGGCATCACTTAAGTCTTCCTGTCTGTGTGATCTGAAGACTTATTACACGTGAGGACTGTGAATCCTCCAGCCGGTTAGGCGTCGCGTTTTGAGCATCCAAGAGTCATTGTTGATCGCCGGTGAACGAAGTCTGTGAAGGTTTGGAAGTCTACCTTGAAGACTTACCAGAGTGATTGGGCGAGGACTGGGTGTCCTTAGCTCAAGGGGAATAAGGTGAAGACGAGGTCTTGTGAGTTGAATCTCAGCCTCCCTAACCAGACGTACAGTTGTCACAGCAACTGGAACTGGTCCAAGAAATAATTGTCTTCAACGAGTCACTGGATTCATCCTTCCCTTCCCTTTACTTACTGTTGGTCCTTGTGAAGTCATTGTTCTGATTGGCTTCACAATATCTTCCTACCTGATCTTTACTGCATTGTTGCTATTAGTCAGTGTGCTTTCACTTCATTGAATACTTGACTATGGTTTGCCTAGTGTAGTCTACCCTCCGCTGCATGGTAATAGGTTTATTTCTATCGTTTGTCTTCGAAACTTCCATGTTTTGAAGACTTTCATAAAAATCGCCTATTCACCCCCCTCTAGTCGATCACTAGCACTTTCAATTGGTATCAGAGCAAAGTACTCCCTTGTTCTGTGTGATTCGGTTTAACCACCTTGAGTTTTAGCTATGTCGACTGCAGGGATAATTAAAGTCTCCGCTGCATGCCCCGTCTTCGATGGAACTGAATATCCCTACTGGAAGAATAAGATGCGCATGCATCTTGAAGCCATTGATGTCGACCTATGGTATGTCGTCAAGAATGGCGTTCCCAAGGCTGGTGAAGGTGTCACCGCTGCTGATGTCAAGAAGTTCGTTCAACTGGACTCCACTGCCAAGAACATCATCTATGGTCATCTGACCAAAGGACAGTATGGCCGCGTGAGTGCTTTGGAAACATCTAAGCTAGTCTGGGACTGGCTCTCCAAGGTCAATGAAGGCTTCTCAACCCAGAGAGATCAGAGAATCAGTGTCCTTCGCAACCTCTTCAACTGCTTCAAGAGAAATGACAATGAGAATGTCCAGCTCACGTTTGATCGACTCACTGACATCACAAATGAGCTTCAAGCTCTCGGCGCCACTGAGATCACCAAGCATGAAGTCGTCAAGACACTCCTGAGATCACTTGACAGCTCGTTTGACACCCTAGCCCTGATGATTCAAGAACGTCCTGACTTCAAGGCACTCGATCCGTCTGACATACTTGAGAGGCTCAACACACACGAGTTTCAGCTCTCTGAGAAAAGAGACATCTACGGTCCCAACTATGGGCGAACTCGTGCCATGAAGGAAAAAGCTGTCTCCTCATCTGAAGAAGAATCTGACAGCAGTTCTGATGGATCCTGAAGACATTGGAAAGGAGCTTGCTATGCTTGTGAAGAAGTTCCAAAAATTCACCAAGAAGAAAGGCTTCAGAAAGTCTTCACGATCAAGCTCAAGGAATGATGAAGCTTCTGCTCATGACTACAAGAAGAGAACATGCCACAAGTGCAAGAAACCTAGCCATTACATCTCTGAGTGTCCACAGTGGGACAATGAGAACAAGAAGAAGAAGAAGAGCAAGGAGTATGACTCTGACGACAACAAGAAGAAGAAATACTCAAAGTCTTCTTCCAAGTCTTCCTCAAAGTCTTCATCACACAAGAAGAGCTCATCTGGCAAGGCACGTGCGTTTGTTGGCAAGGAAATGGACTCAGAGGAGGAGTCCGCTTCTGAGGAGGCGGAGGTGGAGTCTGAGGAGGAGTCCGATTCTGGCGTTGCGAGTCTAGGTACAGCATACGTTGCCAAGTCCATCTTCAACACTGAAGACAATGACTTCATCACCGACACCGATGCAAATGACAAGGACTACTCCGCTCCTACCTACTGCTTCATGGCACACGGTGTCAAGGTAAACAGACGCACTACTCACTATCAAACATCTAGTGAAGATGACTCTGATTGTGGTTCCAAACCCAGCTACAAAACACTTGCTAAAAATTGGAACTGAACAACAGAAAGCTATGGAACATATTCAAAAACTGTTAGACAAAAGTGATGATCTGTTAGACGCTGAAATGACTCGATCTCAGTCCTTAATTGAAGACATAAAAAATCTTCACGTTAAGTATGAGGAACTTGAAAGTCGTCATGAAACGCTCTCAACAACTCATGAAAAGCTTTCCTATGATTATCTTCAAAGGAAGCAAGATCTTGAGAAATTGAGAGCGGCTCATGAAGATCTTCAAAAGGAAAACGAGTCACTTCGTGCCAAACAGATTAGTTCAGCTCAGGAAGGATTCGAACCACCATGTCTTAAATGCATCGAGCGTGACAACACTACTTCTGTTGCTGGGTGTTCTACTGTTGCTACTATTGCAATATCTTCAACTGTTAATGTGGTAACTAACCCCTCTGCTGAGGATACCACTGCTATTGCTGATGAGAATGCTAGGTTGAAGACATTGCTTGAAACAGGGATGTACAAAAGTCTCAAAGGGCATCAGACACTATGTGATGTCCTCAAAAGGCAGATCCTGAACCGAAACCCTAGGAAAGAGGGTGTTGGGTTCGAAAGGAAAATGAATGCTGATGGCTCTTACTGGAAACCTGAGCAGTACCCCAAAACCACATGGGTTGCTGCAAAGGAACCATTAGCAGATCCATCCACCCTATCTGGCTTCACTTGTGCTAATCCCATTGTTATTGATGAATCCTTTGATGCAAACTATAAACTGTTTTAGAATTAGAATGGTGAAGTGTTTGCCAGGTATATTGGTAGTAACTGCAGGAATGGGCCGCCTATGAAGAAAGTCTGGGTGCCGAAAAGGTGTTTGGAGAATCTTCCTGTGAATGTCGTCATGACACCACTAGTGAAGAAGACAAACCCCAGACCACAGGCTTCATATGGTCCAAAGGCTTCATACAGACAGAGGACTCACCTGAGTCGCACTAACGCAAATGTTTTGCAGGGAAACCTTACTCGGGCCTATAAATATGAGCGCGTTTCATCAAACCGCCATGTTCATAAGACCAAAAACTATTCTGCTTATCCTTATGAGTACTATTGTCCACCTGCAAGACCTTTTGCTAGGGCTCCAAAGCCAAAGTTCTCAGATGCTACACTTAGACTCATTGCTTCGAAGCCACCCTTGAAGATGTGGGTGGCTAAGAAAGCTTAACTCTCTTTTGCAGGGAAAGGTCTCCAGCCGAAAACCAAAATCGTCTGAAGCCATTGCTGGGGACCTTAAACTTCTTGTAGGGCGCAAGATCAAATGCCCAAATGGTCTTATTATGTATTTTGTTCCTGAGTCGCTTGCTACTTGCCCTATCAGTCCTACCCTTGATCTAAGCTTTCATAATCCACTTGCTCGTCAAATGTTTATGCTTCAAAATTCTCTTCGTGAAGCCTATCCCCCTAACTGCACTGTAGGGTACGACACCAGCTGCTTTAGAATGGATTATTGATAGTGGGTGTACTAATCACATGACTGGCAAGCGAAGCCTTCTCATGGACTCAACCTTACGTCCATCTGACAAAAGTCACATCACATTTGCCGACACTGGTAAAAGCAAGGTATTGGGTCTAGGTAGAGTTGCAATCTCAAAGGATCAACACATGGATAAAGTCATGCTTGTTGAATCCCTTGGTTTCAACTTAATGTCTGTCTCAATGCTTTGCAATTTAAACATGATTGTGATGTTTGGAAAATATCGTTGCCTTGTTCTAATGGAATCTGACAAGTCTCTAGTGTTTGAAGGGTATCAGAAAGATGAGTTGTACGTGGTAGATTTCTCAGCAGGACCACAACTTGCCGTATGTATTCTAGCAAAAGCTTCTGAATGCTGGCTCTGGCATCGGAGGCTAGGGCATGCTGGCATGAGGAACCTCCACACCCTTGCAAGGAAGAAGCATGTCATAGGCATCGAGAGCGTCAAGTTCAAGAAAGATCACTTATGCGGTGCCTGTGAAGAAGGAAAGATGACGAGGGCCAAGCATCCCTCGAAGACAATCATGACAATGACTCAACCCTTCGAACTGCTCCACATGGACCTTTTCGGTCCCACTCATTACTCAACTCTTACTACTACTGCTTGTCTCTATGGCTTTGTCATTGTTGTTGATCATTCAAGATATACCTGGGTGCATATAATCCTCTACAAGACTGAAGTGCAGGATGTCTTCAGACGCTTCGCCAATCGAGCCATGAACAACTATGGCGTCAAGACAATGGCACTGAATTCAAGAACACTAGTCTAGACACTTATCTTGATACTTTGGGCATTACACATGAATTCTCAGCTCCGTACACACCGCAGCAGAATGGTGTCGTGGAACGCAAGAACAGAACACTCATTGAGATGGCCCGGACAATGCTTGATGAATACAAGACTCCAAGAAAGTTCTGGCCTGAAGCCATTGATACTGCATGCCATATCATCAACCGTGTTTATCTTCACAAGCTTCTCAACAAGACATCCTATGAGCTCCTTACTGGCAAGAAGCCAAATGTCAGCTACTTCAGATTATTTGGTGCCAGGTGCAGGATCAAGGATCCACATCACACTTCAAAATTTGCACCAAAAGCACATGAAGGTTTTATGCTTGGATATGGAAAGGATTCGCACTGCTACAGAGTCTTCAACCTTTTTCACTATAAAGTGGTTGAAACAGTGGATGTGCGGTTCGATGAGACTAACGGCTCACAAAGAGAGCACCTGCCAAACGTGCTAGATGAAGTTCCATCCAGTGAATCAATCAAACTTATGGGAACTGGAGAAATCATACCATCTGAATCTCAACCTGAAGAGGAACTTATCATCTCCGCACCTGATCAAACTGAAGACAATGCGCGGCCTGAAGACAATCCTTCTAATGATGACAATGATCAGCAAGAGCAAAATCTTCGTCCTATACATCCTCGTGTTGCAAATGAAGTACAGATTGAGAGAATAATTGATAGCATCAATGCACCAGGTCCACTCACTTGTTCAAGGGCAACACAACTAGCAAATTTCTGTGGGCACTTCGCATTCGTCTCAATATCTGAACCCAAGAAAGTTGAAGACTCCTTCATGGAACCTGAATGGATTCAAGCTATGCAAGAAGAGCTTCAACAGTTTGAGCAGAATAATGTATGGGAACTGGTTAAGCGTCCTGATTCTCGCAAGCACAATATAATAGGCACCAAATGGATATATCACAACAATCAAGATGAGCATGGTCAAGTTGTTAGAAACAAAGCTCGTCTCGTTGCTCAAGGGTACACTCAAGTTGAAGGGATTGACTTCGATGAAACATTTGCTCCTGTGGCTAGACTTGAAGCCATACGCATACTACTGGCCTATGCAAATCATCATAACATTCTTCTGTATCAAATGGATGTGAAGAGCGCTTTTCTCAATGGCAAGATTGAAGAAGAAGTGTATGTTGCACAACCGCCTGGCTTTGAAGATCCAAAACGTCCTGACATGGTGTACAAGCTCAACAAGGCACTGTAAGGCCTCAAACAAGCCCCTCGAGCTTGGTATGACACACTCAAAGACTTCCTGAAGAGCAAAGGCTTCAAACCTGGTTCCCTCGACCCCACTCTCTTCACGAACACATATGATGGTGAATTGTTTATGTGCCAAATATATGTGGATGACATTATCTTCGGCTGCACCAATCAGAAATACAGTGACGAGTTTGGATATATGATGCAAGAGCAATATGAGATGTCCATGATGGGTGAGCTGAAGTTCTTCCTTTGTCTTCAAATACGTCAGCAACGCAACGGCATCTTCATATCTCAAGAGAAGTACCTCAAAGATTGCCTGAAGAAATTTGGAATGCAAGATTGCAAAGGCTACACGACGCCAATGCCAGCCAAACATCATTTGGGTCCCGACGACAATGGTAAAGAGTTCGATCAAAATGTATACCACTCCATGATTGGTTCTTTACTTTATCTATGTGCATCTAGGCCAGATATTATGCTTAGTGTTTGCATGTGTGCTCGATTCCAAGCAGCACCAAAGGAATCGCATCACTTAGCTGTGAAGCGAATTCTTCGATATTTGGCTTACACCCCAACATTAGGATTATGGTATCCAAAGGGCTCAGAGTTTGATCTGGTTGGATTCTCGGATGCTGATTATGCTGGTGACAAGGTGGATCGCAAGTCTACATCAGGCATATGTCATTTTCTGGGACGATCACTTGTATGTTGGTCTTCAAAGAAGCAGAACTGTCTATCTCTCTCCACTGCTGAATCTGAATACATTGCTTCTGGATCTTGCTGCGCTCAGCTTCTATGGATGAAGCAAACACTCAAAGACTATGGCATTCATCTCAAGCAAGTGCCACTCTACTACGACAACGAAAGCGCCATCAAGATTGCCAACAACCCAGTTCAGCACTCGAAGACAAAGCACATTGAAATTCGTCATCACTTTCTCAGAGATCATGTTGTGAAGGAAGATATTGATATCATACACATCAACACTGAAGAGCAATTGGCAGATATCTTCACCAAGCCCTTGGATGAGAAGAGGTTTTGGAAGTTACGGTGTGAGCTAAATATCTTGGAATCCTCAAATGTCCTGTGATCAAGCACACATCCAAACACTTATGCATGTTGATGACTTAGATGTGCAACACACGAAGTAAAGTATATCTTTAATCAATGAAGACTTACATTCTAAGTGTGAATACATTAATGTGGAATTTGACTTCGGAGCGCCACGATAATTGTGCGTCATGTCTGGGTCTAATACTTCCTATACGGTGGGTAACGCCACCACCAATTTTTTCTGTTTGAAGTGTTTCACTCATGGCGTTACGTTTGGTATGTCTTCACATTTGGTTTGGCTTCAATCTCAACTTGTCTTCATGATTATCTTCACTATGTTGATTTGATTGTCTTTCTCATATATACACACACACACACACACACATATATATATACTAGTGTTCTGTCCTCTACAGCATTCACTTATAGCTATGTCTTCTTGTTGAATCTTTTGAACTAAGTGAATGTGATCGGACCCTAACCTCTCTATGCTTTCTATCTCAAACTCTATCTCTCCAAATCATATGCATTCTATTGAAACTGTCGAATATCTTCTCGGCGTCCTTGTCAGCAGAAGATACAGAGACAAACATTAAGTCTGTTTTCAATGCTAAATCCTTTCACCTGAAACCCGGAGAAGTGGGAACGACCACCCGACAATCCAGGGGTGTGTGGGAACGTGGAACAACCTTCGATATGTTGCATGATAGCCATGTGCCCTTCAGATGTGAATCGCCAGGGGCACCTGTGTAATAACACTGTGACGTCCCTGTCCCTATAAATACACGCCTCACCATAGTCATTATCCTTTCTTCCACTCTCGCACAAACCCTAGCGCCACCGCAAGCCCTCAACGATGCCGGTGACGAAGCGCTTAGCTGCCGCGACCTCACCGACGCCGCCTTCACGCCGGCCGCGGACATCGTCTTCTCCGCCGCCGCCGTAGGTGTCCTCCGTCGCCAAGTTAGGGCATGGACGATTGAACTGCTCGGCCTCCTCTCCCACTCCGTCTAGCAGTTTTTCGTGTGGTAAATAAAACTTCCTTTTTACGGCCCCTTTGATCCTATATATTCATAACTTTCTACCGCAAGCAGTTTCTGTTCACACAAGTTGGATCTATTTCATACTGCATCTCATAATATGCCTAGTATGTTCACTTATGCTTCACAAAGTAGTTAGATTCCTCACTTGTACTTATTCGTGGATTCGTACAAATCTGGAACCAACTCTCTATCTATGAGTGAATGTCTTCGCACTATGAGGTCAATGTCTTCTAAACTGATTTATCTTCAAAATCTTCTGAGAATGTATATGACCTCTTCCCCTTCCCTCGCACCTTAATGCTATCACAGGTACATGTCCGTGGGAGAATCCCTTGGTTCTCATAGTCTGCATTCATTTGCAGAATTCTTACATCATCATATAAATTCTCCCGAAGCTAGTTCCTGTTTGACCAGCAAGCAGAAGCCTTTGAAACCTTTGAACGTGTTGAAGCCATTCAGTTTGAAATTCATGGCTACAGAGAAATCAGCAAGGAAGGATGGCAGACAACGTCGAGGGGGAACATCAAGAGATCTGCCTGATGACCTCTTAGAGCTATACAAGACAGATCCAGAAGAGGATTAAAATCAGCGCAAGACACGAATCCAATGGATTCGAAGATACTGGGCCGAGCAATGGTTCAAGTACAGGTTTGTGACCCAAGAATATGCTGAGAAGAATGCCATCAAGCGACCATGGGGAGACATCCTATACAGAAATCTTCAACCCAGGTCCAGAGATGAAGCCATTGAACAAGGCTTCTATCCCTGCATGGTCCGTGGACCACAGCCTGCGGATGCAGACCCATCGTCATTGCTATGGTGTCGTGCCGACAATCTGTTCAAGCGCAACTTCCAGTTTGCCAAGAATTCGGCTAAGCAAAACAAGAAGTCAGTAGGACTAGACTTGAACCCTAGTCCATCTGCTCCCCGTGCCGATGGCACCCGCGAAGCTGAACCCAATCTTGTTAGGCCCTTCTACAACCTGGAAGGTCTCATCACTCATATCATGGTTCAAGGGACAGCTGTGGATGAGCCTGCAGATGACGCTGAATCTGATGAAGCGCCTGCACCGCCGAAGCCAAAGGAGCTGAAGAAGCCTAATGCTTCAAAGTCTGCCTCAGCACCAAAAATCTTACGGGCGAAGCCACTGGCTACTGCACCACCTGAAGATAGTGTGCAGTCTGAAGATCTATCACGTATCTCCAAGAAGACTGAGATGAGAAAGAATACTGATCAGGCACTGACTGCTACTGCTATTCTGCGCAATGACGCCATTGATCTGTCCAGCGATGAAGATCTTGCAGATGACGCTCTTGAGCAACTAATTAAGAGCAAGGAAGAAGCAGAAATCTTCAATGATTTGCCTCTCTTTGACGTGGCAATCATCCACAACTTCATTGATGAGTGGTTTGAAACCCCCAATCTCAGCTTTGAAGATCTATAACTTCCAATTGGCCTCAGTATCGCCTTCACTGGCACCATTGCTTCTGAGCTATCTCTAGCTCAGCGCATCGTTGAACTAAAGCAAAAGATCGACTATGAGAAAGCTCATTTCAAGAAGCACATGGACAAGCTCAGCGTGCAAGATGTCAAAATTTCAAGATCATGCTGCACGAGCTCAAAGAAGCCTTTCTCAAGAAGCGTGAAGAAGCTAAAGGTTCTCGTGAGCGCATGAAGAGCCTGGCTGACAAGTGTGTGCAAGCCTACAATGAGGCTGAGAAGCGCAAGGCTCTTGGTCGTCCTGGCATCCACCCCAGAATGGCTGCAAAGAAGAAGAAGCCCTCAACTGACCAATATGCACCTTCAAGGCAGGAAGAACCTCGCATAGTCTTCCCAAGCAGCATGACTGGCTCGAAGCCAAAGGTCACTTCCACCGCTTCAGACCTGAAGAAGACAAGGGCAGCCGAGGCTGAAGCCAGAAAGAGGAAACATCCTGAAGCTTCTGATGTCGCTCCCTCCAAGAAGAAGCGCAGAACCAAGAAAGATCAGGCTGCTCCCACAGAGCCCCTTGTTGTAGAACACATCTCTGTTGCTCGCCCTGATTCCTCGCTTCAAGAACGACGGATAGTACTTCATGAGCCTGCTTCCACAGAGGCTCCTGAAGCTGAAGACATTCCAGCAGTTGACCCCACCGCTGCTGAAGACATTGGTCACCATGATAATGTTGAAGATGATGAAGTCCTTCCTCAGATCGAGCACCAACTGGTATCATCGCCTGTGCTCACGCACAGCGAACTTATCAGCATTGGTTGTCCTCTGACGCCAACTGCTCAGGATGCATCATGGGCTGATCACCCACAAAGACAAGACACTCCAAGCTCTCCCCAACCGCAAGCAACCCCATCAGTGCAAGAAGAGGATGACTTTGAGGCCCAGCCAACTCCATCTCCACAGGCGTCACCAGTGCTACGCAGGCTTCGCAAAGGACCAAGGCCTCAAGTCCCCCTTTCGAGCATTCCAGAAGGAGAAGTGCCCCAATCTGTTGCACGTCAAGTGTTCCCAGAAGCCACTCCGACTATGAATGTCTTCGTGTCTGAAGCCAAAGGTGCTGAAGACAATCCGACTGCATCAGCCGATGACAAACAAGAAGAAGATCATGTCCCTACACCCCCAATCTCTGAAGAAGCTGTTCCTGAAGTGAACGTGTCTGTGCTCGACCCTCCAGCTCATCAAGTGGAGGTTGAGAATCTTGAAGCTGCCACCACTAACACAAATGAAGCCAATGACCTAGTCATGGCTGAAGCAAATGTAAAGCCTGCACCAACCAATGTGCTAGAGGCCAATGAAGCCAATGATGCACCTGCAACAGATGTGCAGCCTGACGCCTCTGTTGATGCCACTGCTCCTGTTCCACCACCAAGGCCACACACTATCGAGCAAGCATTCAACCATAGCCAACTTATCACTGTCAAATGGCCTTTTCTGACTCCTCCGCCTGCTGCTGGTCTTCAGTTTGACTATCACGTTGAGCACAGGCCTCAGGTTCAGAAGCCAATGCCAAGGTTGCCCAAGTTTCCAGGTACTGCATCTGCACCCGGATCTTTTAATATCAATGGCTTCAAGGCACACAACACCTTTTTTGATAGCGCTAAGAACCCCTACACCAAGGCAAGAATATATTCTGATCGATTCTGGAGCTATCAGCAGCGCAGTTATTACTCATGCATCTTATACAATCAAGGTTGCATTTTCCCACATATGCGTCTTCACACTGAAGTCATAACTGGACTGCCCTGTTTGGAAGAAGCTCTGGATTGCTTTAGAGAGTCTGGCTTGCTGCAGTTCGTCACTGATAAGGAGCAATGGAATGAAGAATTGCTGCTCCAATTCTATGCCACTCTTCATATCCGTGGCTACAACAGGGATCCAAAGACTTGGGTCCTTGAGTGGATGACAGGCAATGTTCATCATGAAGCCAAAGCCTTTGATATCATTGAGCTTACTGGCCTGCCCACTCCAAGAGATCTGTATGAACCTGGTTGTCAGCTTCACAGTGCTGCTATGGAAAGCATCTTCCACAAGCCTGATCCCAATATGAGTCAGATGCTTAGCATGATGAAGCCTTTGCCTCCATATGCTGAATATCCTAAGGAGTTCTTTGTTGAAGACCTTGAGTATCTGCCACGTACTATCTATCACATCATAAGACGAACTCTCTGGCCCATCAAAGGACATTCTCCACATGCCAAGATAGAAGGCGCAATGAAGACATTGGTCTTTCATATTCTTCATGGCAAAAGCTTCAATGCACAAGACTTATTTATTCGCCAACTTGCTGCATCAGGATCTAACATTTTTGGTCTGAAGTTCTATGCTCCCTGGATTATGCGGCTGATCAAACTACACTCAGTTGTCACCTATCAGCCCTCTGCTCGTAATCATCGGATCTTTCTGCCTGACGTCGATATGTCAGTTGAAGCCATCTATCCAGAGCCTGCCAAGGAGCTCCTTAGTCTTCAAAATGCTGAGAATCAAAGCTTCTCTCAAAACATTGAAGGAGTTCAAGCAGTCACTCGTGTTTATCCTCTGGCTGGTACTACCCGTGCACCTCATCGTGCCCTCACTGAAGCCACTGAAAGCACCATTGCACAATGGCCCAAGAAGTGATCCCGTGTTCTCAATGACCGAGAGCTTCTGGTTGCCCTTCATCAGAAACAGGATAAGCATCATGACTGGCTGAAGCGCCAAATGCAAAGCCTCTTGGTGGACGTAAACAGGATTCGCAACCTTGCCACCAAGAATGCCTTTGTTTCCCATGAAACTTGTCGGCGTACATGGAAAGGGATGACGCTTATGTGTTCTGAAGATGATCTTCAAGAGGATGGCTTCTCTGAACGCTTCAAGTTTGACTCAACACCTCCAAGAAGGACTGTGCTACGACGAACTCTGTCTCTTGAAGACTCTAAGTTCTCCTCCTCTGCTGCAACTGTGAATGCCAGAGTGATCGATGATGAAGACGATGCTACTTCACCGCCCCCTACTTCTGCACGCATCGACACTGCCCCGAGTTCGTCTGCACCTCCTAACAACACCGACAACCCTGCTGCTTCACCTACTCATCATGGGAACGAGTAGATACTCTATGTCTTCAAACCTTTTTGGTCCTTACTGACAAAATGGGGAGAAGCATATGAGTTTGATAGTCTTCAAGAGGGTCCATATGGGCGGTTGCTTTATATTTTGCCTAGTGTTTACAACTCTCGTTTTGATACATTTGGTTCTTTGAGTTGTAACACTTAAACTCGATGGTCGTCTGCTACTTATTTGCTTTTCTGTGATGCGATGATAAATTGCGCATGTGCGACGATAAATTCCGCACTTAGATCATTTTGCAGATGTCCATTTTTCATTATGCATGTCATTATCTTCACATACTTTTCATGCATGATGAATTTTCATCATAAGTTTTAGAGGGTCTCCACAAGTACAACCTGCCATGTGCATTTGCATACCAAAAGCAAATTACTTATATGCACATCTTTAGGGGGAGCGTTTGCCACTTATGAAGACAATCCCCTATCCTTTACAATTTCACATATTATATTCCCCGTTGAAAACTTCAACTAGTTTGTCATCAATCACCAAAAAGGGGGAGATTGTAAGTGCATCTAGTGCCACCCCTAGTTGGTTTTGGAGTATTGACGACAAACCTAGTTGAGGGACTAATGTGTTTGTGAGAATTGCAGGATAACACAGGTAGAAGTCCCCCATTGATTCGATTTTCCTACCAGAGATGACCCCTAAAAATGTATGAAGACATTGAAGTCAGAGGTGGTATGTGAAGACATTCACATTGAAGACTATGATAAGAGAAGACATCGCGTGAAGACTATGGAGCGCGAAGACTTAGCAGTTTCGTCGTTCTGTGTTTTTCTTTGTTGAGTCATAGGAACCACTGTACTGTTAAGTGGGGTCCAAGAGAACTAGTCAGAATGACCGAAGTGATGCTTAAGCAAAATCCTATGTCTTCGAGTGAAGACTATGAGAGCAAATCTTATCCAGAGTTGGATAAGTCAGCTTTTCTTGTAGCCCAAGTAAAGTTGCCGTGTGTTTTTGAAATCTGACCGTTGGAACATGTGTCAGTTCCTTAGTGACCAAGGGTCATTTCGGACAAACCAGGTCGGGTTGCCAAGGGGCTATAAATAGCCCACCCCCTACAACCATAAACGGTTGGATGCTCAGAGTTAGAGTACGGCTTTTGTCGTTTGAGAGCAACCCACCTTGAAGCCTTTGAGAGAGAATTCCTTGCAAGGATAAAGCCCTAAACACCCAGAGCCAAAGAGTGTTAGGCATCACTTAAGTCTTCCTGTCTGTGTGATCTGAAGACTTATTACACGTGAGGACTGTGAATCCTCCATCCGGTTAGGCGTCGCGTTCTGAGCATCCAAGAGTCATTGTGGATCGCCGGTGAACGAAGTCTGTGAAGGTTTGGAAGTCTACCTTGAAGACTTACCAGAGTTATTGGGCGAGGATTGGGTTTCCTTAGCTCAAGGGGAATAAGGTGAAGACGAGGTCTTCTGAGTTGAATCTCAGCCTCCCTAACCAGACGTACAGTTGTCACAGCAATTGGAACTGGTCCAACAAATCATTGTCTTCAACGAGTCACTGGTTTCATCCTCCCCTTCCCTTTACTTACTATTGGTCCTTGTGAAGTCATTGTATGATTGCATTATCTATTGTCTTCACTGAGTGGCTGCTTGTTCTGATTGGCTTCACAATATCTTCCTACCTGATCTTTACTGCCTAGCTACTATTAGTCAGTGTGCTTTCACTTCATTGAATACTTGACTATGGTTTGCCTAGTGTACTCTACCTTCCGCTGCATGGTAATAGGATTATTTCTATCGTATGTCTTCGAAATTTCCATGTTTTGAAGACTTTCATAAAAATTGCCTATTCACCCCCCCACTCTAGTCTATCACTAGCACTTTCACTTCTGGCACAGTGTTTGGTGCAGGCTCCACATTATCTTCAGCCATGACCACGTCATTGGCTTCAGTGGTGTTAGTGGTGGTAGCCTCAGGATTCTCAACCTCCACTTGAGGAGCTGGAGGGTCGGGCACCGACACATTCACTTCAGGAACAACTTGTTCAGTAATGGGGGGAGTAGGGACACGTTCTTCTGCTTGTTTTTCTTCGGCTGATGCAGCCGGATTGTCTTCAGCAACTTTAGCTTCAGACTCGGAGACATTCATAGTAGGAGTGGCTTCTGGGAACACCTGACGTGCAACAGATTGGTGGTGCACTTCTCCTTCTGGAATGCACGAAAGAGGGACTTGGGGCCTTGGTCCTTTGCGAAGCCTGCGTAATGCTAGCGACGCCTGTGGAGATGGAGTTAGCTGGGCCTCGAAGTCATCTTCTTCTTCTTGCACTGGTGGGGTGACTTGTTGTTGGGGAGTACTCGGGGTGTCCTGTTGTTGTGGGTGATCGGCCCATGATGCATCCTGAGCAATTGGCGTCAGAGGACGACCAATGCTGATGAGTTCGCTGTTCGTGAGAACAGGCGATGATACCAAGTTGTGCTCGATCTGAGGAAGAACTACATCATCTTCAACATTGTCATGGTGACCAATGTCTTCAGCAGTGGTGGGGTCAACTGCTGGAATGTCTTCAGCTTCAGGAGCCTCTGTGGAAGCAGGCTCATGAACTACCATCCGTCGTTCTTGATGCGAAGAGTCAGGACGAGCAACCGAGATGGGCTCGACAATAAGGGGCTCTGTGGGAGCAGCCCGATCTTTCTTGGTTTTGCGCTTCTTCTTGGAGGGAGCGACATCAGAAGCTTTAGGATTTTTCCTTTTTCTGGCTTCAGCCTCGTCAGCCCTTGTCTTCTTCAGTTCTGAAACGATTGACTTGACCTTTGGCTTCGAGCCGGACATGCTGCTTGGGAAGACAATGCGAGGTTCTTCCCACCTTGAAGGTGCAGATTTGTCAGTCGATGGCTTCTTCTTCTTTGCAGCCATTCTGGGGTCGATGCCAGGACGCCCAAGAGCCTTGCGCTTCTCATCTTCATTGTAGGCTTGCACACACTTGTCAGCCAGACTCTTCATGTGCTCACGAGAACCTTTAGCTTCTTCTCGTTTCTTGAGAAAAGCTTCCTTGAGCTTGTGCAGCATAACCTTGAAGTTTTTGACATCTTGCACACTAAGCTTTGCCATGTGCTTCTTGAACTGATCTTTCTCATAGTCGATCTTGTGCTTCAGTTCAACGATGCACTGAGCTAGAGCTAGCTCAGAAGCAATGGTGCCAGTGAAAGAGACGCTGAGGCCAATTGGAAGTTGCAGATATTCAAAGCTGAGATTGGGGGTTTCAAACCACTCATCAATGAAGTTGTGGATGATTGCCACGTCAAAGAGAGGCAAATCATTGAAGATTTCTGCTTCTTCCTTCCTCTTAATCAGTTGCTTAAGAGCGTCATATGCAAGATCTTCATCACTGGACAGATCAATGTGTTCGTCTCGCAGAATGGCAGCAGGGGTCAATGCCTGATCAGTATTCTTTTTCATCTCCGTCTTCTTGGAGATACGTGATAGATCTTCAGACTGCACACTGTCTTTAGGAGGTGCAGTAGCTAGTGGCTTCGCACGTGAAGCTTTTGGAGGAGCAGCTGACTTTGAAGCTTTAGCCTTCTTTTGCTTCTGCGGCTTTGGAGTGGGAGCTGGGGCTTCATCAGTGTCGGCATCATCATCAGAATGATCCACTTTGGCACATTGAACAAAAATGTGAGTGATAAGGCCATCAAGGTTGTAGAAAGGTCCGATGATATTGGGTTCAACATCGCGTGTGCCGTCAGCCCGGGGAGCAGAAGGACCAGGGTTGAAGTCTAGTCCCAATGACTTCTTGTTTTCCTTGGCCGATGCCTTTGCGTGCTGGAAGTTGCGCTTGAAGAAATTATCGTCACGACACCAGAGCAGTGATGATGGGTCGGCATTTTTAGGCTGTGGTCCACGGACCATACAGGGATAGAAACCCTGAGCAATAGCTTCAGCTCTGGTCTTGGGTGGAAGGCTTCGGAATAGAATGTCACCCCAAGGACTCTTGATGGCATTCTTCTCAGCATACTCCTGGGTCACAAACTTGTATTTAAACCATTGTTCGGCCCAATATCTTCGAATCCATTGGGTTCGTGTCTTGCGCTGATTGTAATCCTCTTCTGGATCTGTCTTGTACAGCTCCGAGAGGTCATCAGGCAGATCGCTTGATGTTCCCCCTCGACGCTGTCTGCCACCCTTCCTTGCTGATTTCTCTGTAGCCATGAACTTCAAACTGAATGGCTTCAACATGTTCATAGGCT
Organism: Triticum urartu; assembly: GCF_003073215.2. Classification (NCBI taxonomy): domain Eukaryota; kingdom Viridiplantae; phylum Streptophyta; class Magnoliopsida; order Poales; family Poaceae; genus Triticum; species Triticum urartu. The sequence continues at coordinate 358,671,574 of NC_053022.1, forward strand.
TCAAAGGCTTCCGCTTGCTGGTCAAACAGGAACTGGCTTCGGGAGAGTTAATGTGATGCTGTAAGAATTCTGCAAACGAGTGCAAACTATGAGAACCAAGGGATTCTCCCACGGACATGTACCTGTGACAGCATTACAGATGCGAGGGAAGGGGAGAGGTCATATGCATTCTCAGAAGAATTTGAAGATAAATCAGTTTGAAGACATTGACCTCATGGTGCGAAGACATTCACTTATGTGTTTGAAGTTGGTTCCAGATTTGTACGAATCCAGGAATAGGTACAAGTGAGGAATCTAACTCTTTATGAAGCTTAAGTGAATATACTAGGCATTATATGAGATGCAGACAAGATAGATCTAACATTGAGTAGGAAGAAACCACTTTCGGTAAACAGGATGAATCTCTTAGGATCAAAAAGATGGTAAAAAGAGAGTTTTATTTACCACACGATGAACTGCTAGATGGGAAGAGTAGGAGACCGAGCAGTTCAATCCACCATGCCCTAACTTGGCGATGGAGGACACCTACGGCGGCGACGGAGAGGACGATGACCGCGGCCGGCGTGAGGACGGCATCGGTGAAGTCGCGGCAGCTAAGCGCTTCGTCGCCGGCAGCGTCGAGAGCTAGCGGTGGCGCTAGGGTTTTGATGAGGTGGAGAGGTGGAAGAAGGTTTTCTTGACCGCAGGGGACATGTATTTACAAGGAAGTATGTGGCACAGCGTAATTACGTAGGTGCCCCTGGCGGTTCACATCTGAGGGACACGTGGCAAGCATGCAACATACTCGGAGTTGTCCCACGTTCCCACGCCCGCCCAAACTGTCGGATGGTCGTTCCGTCTTCTTCGGATTTTAGGCAATAAGGATAGAGCATTTAAAACAAACTTAATGTTTGTCTCTGTATCTTCTGCTGACAACGACGCAGAGAAGACATTCGACAGTTTAAATAGAATGCATATGATTTGGACAGATAGAGTTTGAGATAGAAAGCATAGAGAGATTAGGGTTCGATCACATTCACTTAGTTCAAAAGATTCAACAAGGAAGACATAGCTATAAGTGAATGATGTAGAGGACAGAACACTAATATGTATATATCAGAAGACAATCAAATCAACATAGTGAAGATAATCATGAAGACAAGTTGAAATTGAAGACAAACCAAATGTGAAGACATAGCAAATGTAACGCCATGAGTAAAACACTTCAAACAGAAGAATTTGGTGGTGGCGTTACCCATCGTATAGGAAGTATTAGACCCAGAAACGGCGCAAATTATCGTGGCGCTCCCACGTTAATGTATTCACACTCAGAATGTCAGTCTTCATTGATTGAAGATATACTTTACTTCGTGTGTTTCACATCTATGTCATCAACATGCTTAAGTGTTAGGATGTGTGCCTGATCACAGGACATTTGAGGATTCCAAGATATTTAGCTCACACCGTAACTTGCAAAACCTCTTCTCATCCAAGGGCTTGGTGAAGATATCTGCCAATTGCTATTCAGTGTTGACGTGTATGATATCAATATCTTCCTTCATAACATGATCTCTGAGAAAGTGATGACAAATTTCAATGTGCTTTTTCTTCGAGTGCTGAACCGGGTTGTTGGCAATCTTGATGGAGCTCTCATTGTCGCAGTAGAGTGGCACTTGCTTCAGATGAATGCCATAGTCTTTGAGTGTTTGCTTCATCCATAGAAGCTGAGCGCAGCAAGATCCAACAGCAATGTATTCATATTCAGCAATGGAGAGAGATACACAGTTCTGCTTCTTTGAAGACCAACATACAAGTGATCGTCCCAGAAAATGACATGTGCTTGATGTAGACTTGTGATCCACCTTGTCACCAGCATAATCAGCATCCGAGAATCCAACTAGATCAAACTTAAACAAAACTCCTCTGGGGGAAAAGATGACTCCCACCCACCCGCCGCCCCCTAACCCTAGCCACCCACCACCGCCGGCGATCTCCACGTCCCACCGTGGGTGTTGCCATCTGATCGGGCCATTCTCTCCGGCGTCTCCTCCCCTCTCTGCTGGTTATTTTCTTCCTCATGGCGGTCCATGCGGCGATCTCCATGGGCTTGGACTTCACCCCAGGTATGAAGTTGTCCCAAGAGATCCAACGCACCTTCAGCAGATCAGTCCACCCATCGAAGAACATGGGGCACTTCATCATGGTGGTCTCCTTTGCCAGGCATTCTTTTTGTCTGGATGAGGAGAATGTTGGTTTGGCGCTGGAGTCTGCTCTTGGAGGTTATTGTTCTCAGCTCAAGGTATCTTTCCTTAGCAATGGTGTTTTCTCTTTCAATGTGTCATGCAAAGAGGTGGGCTTTTTTATTCTGCATCAATGAAGCTTTGTTTGCCCTCAATTCAAATGCTATTTTCACCTTTGGGGCCATGGGGGTCCGGATTGGGAGAAAGAGTTTAGATCTTGGCAGTTTGAGTGCCAGCAGGAATGGATCCTAGTGAGCCCCTCCAAACGTAGGGCTGCCATGGGTATGGAGGCTATGCATCATCGTCCTAGTAAATCTTCCCTCCGTTCTGGCCACCCATCCAGTCCCAAGAAGAGGTTGAGTTTTGCGACGTTCATTAATTATCCAGCCTGAAAAGGTTATAGTTATAATCCTACACGCATTGATGTCCAGACGATCCGTGAAGCTGGTTATGTTGTTGGATCACATGAGGCTGGTTCGCTTAGCCCTCCACTGTCAACCTCCGCCTCGCCGGAAAGTTCATCGGCGACGGCAGCGAGCCCTCTGATTCAGTTTGGGTCGATCCCGTCATCTCCGGATAGGATCACTTCTGTTGGCGGCAACTCCGGATCCTCAGGAACCTTCAAATTTGTTGGACCGGATTTTGGGGAATCGTCTCCCTCGGCCCAAGCCAGCCCGATACCACCGCCTCGGCAAATGGGCTCCCTTTTAAGGCCCATTGTTCTTTCGGATGATGAGACCGACGCGTCCCCTCTGGATTTTTTTGAGTCGCCCTCTCCACAGAATATTACCAAAGGTTTACAGAGTTTTGATGAGATGATTGAAGACATGGCTGCAAGCTACTGGGATTGTCAGAATTGTTTGGGCATGGGCCACAAATCAGAGACTTGCAAGAACAGGGTGAGGTGCAGGTTATGTTTTCGTTCTGGTCACGTTAAAAAGAATTGCTCCGGTCAGCCGCCTGACACATCCATCTGGGTCCCCCAAATCCCATCGAGCGGCTTTGGAGCTCGCGCCAACAGGGAGGACTCGCTTGCCTCTTCAGTTTCCAATACAACTGCAACACCGCAGCCAAAACCCCATTCGTCTCCCTGTCCCTCACCGCAACCCAGCTCCGCTCCGCCCCAATCTGACGCTCCGTCGCCTGCATCGCCTCCCACCACCTCGCCGCTTCAGGATAAGCAACCAGCTTCCCCAATGGCGGTGTATTCCATTGACCCTCATCGCTTCCTCCCTGCGGGCTTTGATGTGGTGGATGGTGGGGAGGACAGGCTGCCACGCACCTACTACTCGCCTGCGGTCCCGCCACCACGGCGGCACGAGCAGTTCATGGTGGCGATCGTCGAGCCCCTCCCTCCGACTCACTTGGTGGCAATCCGACGAGAGCAGGTTCTAAACTTTCTGACACAAAACATGCAAGTGCCTGTCCTATCTGCTCAGACTTGGTTCCAGGGGGTGGGTTTATTTGAGATGGAAGATCCTGTGGTGCGTGCCTCCTTCATGCAGCATCCACCTTTTCCACTGGGCCTGGATGCAGAAGGGAATGAATTTTTCATCAGATTTATTCCGCACAATCAGGGGGAAGGATTTCGAGCTATCCAGGGTCATAGGACTGGCTGGTTGATGTTCATTGGAGTGCCATTGGATTATAGGAATACCACTAACCTAGCAGAGATTGTTGGCACATTTGGACAATTTCATTACCGGAACGACACTGATCGTCGCAAGGTCCGGTCTGTGGTCAGATGCTCTTTCCCTGACAATGCCCTCGTCCAACGCTCGGTCGTCTTCAGAGACTTTGCAACTTGGGGAGGGGCTATAGTTTCTTGGACTGCTAGCTGTTATATTTTAACTGGGGAGTTTGCAGAGGCAATTATACCTGCGGATGAGGACCCAATGCCGCTGGATGGAAATCCCCATCCCATGCCAGGGGTAAATCCATCGCAACCTTTTTGGGCGATGCCACCTTACCCTGCTCTGGGCTGGAACGCAGTGCCCCACAATCATCCGCAACCTTTTGATGGAAATATCAATGGAGGACACGCAGAGCAGGCGGATGGCTGGGGTGCTTGGGAACAGCCTGAGGAGCCGCAGCAACAGGCTCAGGTGAATGAGCAAGTCCAAGATCAGAACTCTATGGTCCTCCACCCATCTTTGGACTCTGATGATGATGCAGCGGATATGGAGGAAGTGCAGCAGCCCCACCCAGTTATGCCAATCGATCCAATTCATCTAGGAATTGTCAGAATTGTGTATGGCCCCGTCCTGCCACCCGAGATGATCTGGGCAAGATCATTTTCGTCCCTTATGCTAGATTTCCTCATCAAGAAGGTACCATCTGCTCTACCAGGATTTTTCTTGCCGCCGTCAGTTATTTCTCTGGGCCAGTTGCAGCCTGATCAAGAGAAGCGGATGTCCCTCCTCCTTCAAGGGCCGCCTATGCCAGCAAGTAGATCTTCGGTCAGTATTCAGGAAATATCGAATGCTGATTCATCCTTGCTCACTCCAAGTCTACCTGACACAGTTTCATCTCAAGACAGCAGGATTGCAGACTCTGATTTTCTGTTCTCAGCCACTAAACCACCTGCAGAATCTGTGCTTGGGAAGAGGCAACATGGGGTGAAGCGTGCTCGCTGTGTCGCGCCTATTGCTGCTACTCCAGATTTCTCCACGAGGAGAATGACTAGGAGCTGCGCTAAATCTTCAGGGCTCAAACCTATCTCTGCAATCTTGGTTAAACCATCACCCAAGAGGAGACCACGAGGGAAGAAGGTGAAGACATCTGAAGAGGAGCCCACGGAGCAGGCTCAGATGCCACCGGAAACCCCAATTCCGGTTATGCAGGCGGTTGGCCATGCTCTGGGCATCCCAGCTGTTGATCTGACAGAGGAGAAGCTTATGGCTCCCTCTAAGAAGTCTCATGAAGATGCAGTTTCCAATGATGAGTGATTATCAGTACTTCTCTATGATGTGGTGGTGGTCTATTGTGGGCCTATTTGACTTTGCATTTTGTGGCCCACGGTTATCTCTTTTCTGTTTTTAATATCCAAGCACTGTCAGCAGTTTATGGGTTTATCGTGTATGGATGTTTTGAACCTTGTGGTTTTTGGAGCTGCACTGTTAAGGAGTGGGCTGGATTATCCCCACTATATAGTTTTTAATGGCTAGTACATCATATCGTAACTGGCGTGTTTTGTGCTGGAATGTCCATGGTCTCAATTCTGCGGACAGACCGAGAGATGTTCGATCAAAAATTGAAGAGAGTCAGTGCTCAATTGTGTGCCTTCAGGAAACCAAATGCGAGGAGTTTGATATTAGGACGATTAGAACCTTCTTCCCGCGACGGTTTGATCGTTTTTCTTTTGCTCCCTCAGTTGGTGCATCTGGTGGTATTCTTGTCATCTGGAATTCTGGTGACTTCACTGGCACACTCATTGAGATTCAGCGATTCGGTGTTGTGGTCTCTTTTACTTCGGTGCACAATGCTGAGACCTGGACCCTAGTGTCCGTTTATGGGCCTTGTGATGGGCCTCTTCGCGATGATTTTGTTCATTGGCTTTACCATCTGACTATCCCTCCTAGTGAACACTGGCTTCTCCTAGGGGATTTCAATTTTATAAGATCCATGGATAATAGAAACCTGCCGGGGGGAAATGTTAACGACATCTTCCTTTTTAATGAGATCATTGGTCATTTGGGTCTCTAGGAGTTTCCCTTGAAAGGGAGAAGTTACACATGGTCAAATATGCAGGAAAACCCTCTGCTCGAGCAGCTTGATTGGTTCTTCACAACTTCAGCTTGGATTTCCATTTATCCAAATATTGTAGTATTTCCATTAGCGAAAACTTCGTCTGACCATGTGCCATGTGTGGTTTCCATTGACACCACCATTCCAAAGGCCAGGGTTTTTCGTTTTGAGAATTACTGGGTTGACATGCCAGGTTTTATGGAGTGTGTTAAGAGGTCTTGGGAGGCGCTGGTTTTTTCTGATCTGTTTGCGGCTGCAATTATCTCCCGAAAGTTCAAACGACTGCGAATGGACCTCAAAGTGTGGAGCAAAAGCATCTCCCACATTAAAAGGCTGACTTTGAATTGTGCCAAGGTCATCCTGCATTTTGATGGGCTTGAGGAATGGAGGCCACTCACAACTCCGGAGTTTAACTTCAGAAACATAGTCAAGTTGCACCATGAGAACTTGCTGCGTATCCATTACATTTATTGGAAACAGCGGTGTACAATCAGATATATCAAGGTGGGGGAGTAGAATTCAAAGTTCTTTCATGCAATGGCTTCAGAAAGATTGAGGAAAAATGCAATCGCTAGTCTTAGGGTTGATGGGAATGATCCAGTCTCTGATCATACACAAATGGCTGGAATTTTGTGGTCCTTCTTTAAGAATAGGATGGGTCATGCTCAGGGCATTAACATGGGATTTGATCTCCCATAGTTGATCCAACCAGTGGAAGGGCTTGAAGTACTCTCTGCTCCCTTCTCACAGGAGGAAATAAACAAGGTTTTAGCGGAGCTACCCGCTGATAGAGCACCTGGACCGGATGGCTTTAATGGCATGTTTATCAAGAAATGCTGGCCTATGATCGAACAGGATTTTTTGCACCTCATACAGGCTTTTTATGATGGACAGATATCTCTGGAGAACATCAATGACTCTCTCATCACCCTCATTCCTAAGATGATTTCTCCTCAAGGGCCTGATGATTTCAGGCCCATTTCCCTTACAAACACCTGTCTGAAGTTCCTCACCAAACTGTTGGCAAACAGATTACAGAAAGTAATTTTGTAATGTATTCATAAGAACTAGTATGGATTTTTGAAAAGTAGGTCCATTCAGGATTGCCTTGCATGGGCATTTGAGTATATACATCAATGCAAGTAGTCAAAGCGACCAATCATAATCCTGAAGCTGGACTTTGCCAAGGCTTTTGATACAGTGGAACATGAGGTAATTTTACAAGTCCTTCATCATAAAGGTTTTGATAGCAAGTGGATTGCTTGGGTTAGAGAGATTTTGTCGTCTGGGACATCTTCGGTATTACTTAATGGCATTCCAGGGAAGCAATTTAAATGTAAGTGTGGGGTCAAACAGGGTGATCCTTTGTCACCCCTCCTTTTTGTTATTGCTGCTGATCTGTTGCAGTCTGTGGTCAACCAAATGATGGCTCAAGGGTCTCTGACACTCCCAATCCCATCCCATGATCCTAACTACCCAATTATCCAGTATGCAGATGACACAATCATCATCTTGCCAGCTTTGGATGAGCAACTGGTGGCTCTTAAGAATATGTTGGCTGTGTTCCAGCAGTCTACTAGTCTCAAGGTGAATTTTGCCAAGTCCTCTATGATACCTTTGAATATATCTAATGAGGAGGCTCTCAGGTTGGCTACTCTTCTGGTGTAAGTTAGGAGAACTCCCTTTCACTTATCTTGGTCTACCCCTTGGTACCACCAGACCCAGAATTGTGGATCTCCTCCCCCTTGTGGATAATATTGAAAGAAGGCTATCTGCTAGTTCTGCCATGCTAAACCAGGGCTCTAGGTTGCAGCTGTTGACTTCAGTCTTAACTTCCATGCCAATCTATTTCCTCTACACCTTGCATATACCTCTTGGCATCATTAAGCAGTTGGATAGGATCTTCAGGAAGTGTCTTTGGAGAGGGAATACAGATACACCTAAACAATCTCTGGCAGCTTGGGATCTGGTTTGCAGACCTAAAGATAAGGGTGGTCTGGGTATTCTCAATCTCAATATCAGAATCAGGGACTGCTCATGAAACATCTGCATAAATTCTTCAATAAGCATGATGTTCCTTGGGTCTCTTTAATAGGGGATTCCTATTATGACAACATTGTCCCTCATGCAACTGTATTGACTGGCTCTTTCTGGTGGAGGGGTGTCTTCAAGCTGAACGATGCTTACAGGGCCATTGCTTCTGTTCATATTAACATGGGGGACACTGCTTTGTTCTGGCATGATGCATGGCATGTGGCTGATTCTTCCTTGCCCTTGGTAAGGAGGCTTCCTAGACTGTTCTCTTTCGTGATTGATGACAAGGTCTCAGTCAGGGATGTGCTTCAGACCCAGGACCTTTTTTCCATGTTTTACCTACCCATCTCACGAGAAGCTGCTGCAGAGTTAACAATTCTAGAAGGTTGGCTGCTAAACTTGCAAAGAGATCCTCTACTTCCTGACCAGTGGGTGTGGCCTTCCAAATCTGGGTCCTTTTCGGCCAAAGGGTTCTGTACCATCATGCACTCCCATATGCCCACTATTATGCCCTGCAAATGGTTATGGAAGAGCAGATGCACCATGAAGATTAAAGTTTTTGGTTGGTTATTGTTCTTTGATAGACTCAACACCAAAGACATGCTGGTTCGAAGACACTGGAGGTCCCAAGCTGAGGATAATCTTTGTGTTATATGTAATGCTTATGTCCATGAGGACAGATCTCATTTTTTCTTCCAATGCAATTTCAGCTCAAGAGTGTGGAACTACCTCCAGATTGACTGGTCCCAGGGGTCTAATACCCAGGAGTGTGTTGCCCATGCCAGATCAAGTTTTAGTCAAATTTTTTTCTTTAAGGTGATGCTCACTGCAGCATGGAATATTTGGATTCTCAGGAATGGGAGGATCTTCAGGGGAGAGCAGGCTCGTTTTGCCACCTGGAGGTGCAATTTTGTACATGATATTCTTCTTTTGTCTCACAGAATTAACAGTAGTCTTAGAACTCAATTGTTAGCTTGGGTTAATGCCCTTTTGTAAATTTAGGATAACTTCAGTTGAACTTGGGTCTTCTAGCTCTAGGTAAGTTGTAGATAGGTCTCCTTTTGCTTTGGCACTTTCTCAGTGCTTTGTATTTTGCTGGACCTTTTCTTTTTTAATAAAATGGGCTGTGGGGTTTTACCCCATAGTAAATATTCAAAAAAAAACTAGATCAAACTTTGAGCCCTTTGGATACCATAATCCTAGTGTTGGGGTGTGAGCCGAATATCTGAGAATTCGCTTCGCAGCTAAGTGATGCGATTCCTTTGGTGCCGCTTGGAACCGGGCACACATGCAAACACTAAGCATGATATCTGGCCCAGATGCACATAGATAAAGCAAGGAACCAATCATGGAGCGGTATACCTTTTGATCGAACTCTTTACCATTGTCGTCGGGACCCAGATGATGTTTGGCTGGCATTGGCGTCGTGAAGCCTTTGCAATCTTGCATCCCAATTTTCTTCAGGCAATCTTTGAGGTATTTCTCTTGAGATATAAAGATGCCGCTGCGTTGCTGACGTATATGAAGACCAAGGAAGAACTTCAGCTCACCCATCATGGACATCTCATATTGCTCTTGCATCATATATCCAAACTCGTCACTGTATTTCTGATTGGTGCAGCCGAAGATAATGTCATCCACATATATTTGGCACATAAACAATTCACCATCATATGTGTTCGTGAAGAGAGTGGGGTCGAGGGAACCAGGTTTGAAGCCTTTGCTCTTCAGGAAGTCTTTGAGTGTGTCATACCAAGCTCGAGGGGCTTGTTTGAGGCCTTACAGTGCCTTGTTGAGCTTGTACACCATGTCAGGACGTTTTGGATCTTCAAAGCCAGGCGGTTGTGCAACATACACTTCTTCTTCAATCTTGCCATTGAGAAAAGCACTCTTCACATCCATTTGATACATAAGAATGTTATGATGATTTGCATAGGCCAGCAGTATGCGTATGGCTTGAAGCCTAGCCACAGGAGCAAATGTTTCATCGAAGTCAATCCCTTCAACTTGAGTGTATCCTTGAGCAATGAGACAAGCTTTGTTTCTGACAACTTGACCATGCTCATCTTGCTTGTTGCGATATATCCATTTAGTTCCTATTATATTGTGCTTACGAGGATCAGGACGCCTAACCAGTTCCCATACATTATTCAGCTCAAACTGTTGAAGCTCTTCTTGCATAGCTTGAATCCATTCAGGTTCCATGAAGGCTTCATCAACTTTCTTGGGTTCAGATATTGAGACGAATGCGAAGTTCCCACAGAAATTTGCTAGCTGTGTTGCCCTTGAACGAGTGAGTGGACCTGGTGCATTGACGCTATCAATTATTCTCTCAATCTGTACTTCATTTGCAACACGAGGATGTACAGGACGAAGATTTTGCTCTTGCTGATGATTGTCATCATTAGAAGGATTGTCTTCAGGCTGAGCATTGTCTTCAGGTTGATCAGGTGCGGAGATGATAAGTTCCTCTTCAGGCTGAGCTTCAGATGGTATGATTTCTCCAGTTCCCATAAGTTTGATTGATTCACTGGATGGAACTTCATCTAGCACATTTGGCAGGTGCTCTCTTTGCGAGCCGTTAGTCTCATCGAACCGCACATCCACAGTTTCAACCACTTTATAGTGAAAGAGGTTGAAGACTCTGTAGGAGTGCGAATCCTTTCCATATCCAAGCATAAAACCTTCATGTGCTTTCGGTGCAAATTTTGAAGTGTGATATGGATCCTTGATCCAGCACCTGGCACCAAATACTCTAAAGTAACTGACATTTGGCTTCTTGCCAGTAAGGAGCTCATAGGATGTCTTGTTGAGAAGCTTGTGAAGATAAACACGGTTGATGATATGGCATGCAGTATCAATGGCTTCAGGCCAGAATTTTCTTGGAGTCTTGTATTCATCAAGCATCGTCCGGGCCATCTCAATAAGTGTTCTGTTCTTGCGTTCCACGACGGCATTCTGCTGCGGCATGTATGGAGCTGAGAATTTATGTGTGATGCCCAAAGTATCGAGATACGTATCTAGGCCAGTGTTGTTGAATTCAGTGCCATTGTCACTTCCGATGTGCTTTATCTTGACGCCATAGTTGTTCATGGCTCAATTGGCGAAGCGTTTGAAGACATCCTGCACTTCAGTCTTGTAGAGGATTATATGCACCCAAGTATATCTTGAATAATCATCAACAATGACAAAGCCATAGAGACAAGCAGTAGTAGTAAGAGTTGAGTAATGAGTGGGACCGAAAAGGTCCATGTGGAGCAGTTCGAAGGGTTGAGTCGTTTTCATGATTGTCTTTGAGGGATGCTTGGCCCTCGTCATCTTTCCTGCTTCACAGGCACCGCATAAGTGATCCTTCTTGAACTTGACGCCCTCGATGCCTATGATATGCTTCTTTCTTGCAAGAGTGTGCAAGTTCCTCATGCCAGCATGCCCTAGCCTCCGATGCTAGAGCCAGCATTCTGAAGCTTTTGCTAGAAGACATGCGGCAAGTTGTGGTCCTGCTGAGAAATCTACCATGTACAAATCATCTTTCCGATACCCTTCAAAAACTAGAGACTTGTCAGATTCCATTAGAACAAGGCAACGATATTTTCCAAACATCACAATCATGTTTAAATTTCAAAGCATTGAGACAGACATTAAGTTGGAACCAAGGGATTCAACAAGCATGACTTTATCCATGTGTTGATCCCTTGAGATTGCAACTCTACCTAGACCTAATACCTTGCTTTTACCAGTGTCAGCAAATGTGATGTGAATTTTGTCAGATGGATGTAAGGTTGAGTCCATAAGAAGACTTCGCTTGCCAGTCATGTGATTAGTACACCCACTGTCAATAATCCATTCCGAAGCAGCTGGTGTCGTACCCTATAGTGCAGTTAGGGGATAGGCTTCACGAAGAGAATTGTGAAGCATAAACATTTGACGAGCAAGTGGATTATGAAAAGCTTAGATCAAGGCTAGGACTGATAGGGCAACTAGCAAGCGACTCGGGAACAAAATACATAATAAGACCATTTGGGCATTTGATCTTGCGCTCTACAAGATGTTTAAGGTCCCCAGCAATAGCTTCAGACGATTTTGGTTTTTGGCTGGAGACCTTTCCCTGCAAAAAGAGAGTTAAGCTTTCTTAGCCACCCACATCTTCAAGGGTGGCTTCGAAGCAATGAGTCTAAGTGCAGCATCGGAGAACTTTGGCTTTGGAGCCCTAGCAAAAAGTCTTGCGGGTGGACAATAGTACTCATAAGAATAAGCAGTGTAGTTCTTGGTCTTATGAACATGGCGGTTTGATGAAACGCGCTCATATTCATAGGCCTGAGTAAGGTTTCCCTGCAAAACATTTGCGTTAGTGCGACTCAGGTGAGTCCTCTGTCTGTATGAAGCCTTTGGACCGTATGAAGCCTGTGGTCTGGGGTTTGTCTTCTTTATGTGTGGTGTCATGATGACATTCACAGGAAGATTCTCCAAACATCTTCTTGGCACCCAGACTTTCTTCATAGGCGCCCATTCCTGCAGTTTGTACCAATATACCTGGCAAACACTTCACCATTCTGATTCTTAAACAGTTTATAGTTTGCATCAAAGGATTCATCAATAACAATGGGATTAGCACAAGTGAAGCCAGATAGGGTGGACGATCCGTTGAAGGTTCCTTTGCAGCAACCCATGTGGTTTTGGGGTATTACTCAGGTTTCCAGTAAGAGCCATCAGCATTCATTTTCCTTTCGAACCCAACACCCTCTTTCCTAGGGTTCCGGTTTAGGATCTGCCTTTTGTGGACATCACATAGTGTCTGATGCCCTTTGAGACTTTTGAACATCCCTATTTCAAGCAATGTCTTCAACCTAGCATTCTCATGAGCAATAGCAGTGGCATCCTCAGCAGAGGGGTTAGTTACCACATCAGTAGTTGAAGATATTGCAACAGTAGCAGCAGTAGAACATTCAGCAACAGAAGTAGCATTATCACGCTCAATGCATTTAAGACATGGTGGTTCAAATCCTTCCTGAGTGGAACTCATCTATTTGGCGCGAAGTGACTCGTTTTCCTTTTGAAGATCTTCATGAGCCGCTCTCAATTTCTCAAGATCTTGCTTCCTTTGAAGATAATCATAGGAAAGCTTTTCATAAGTTGTTGAGAGCGTTTCATGACGACTTTCAAGTTCCTCATACTTAACATGAAGATTTTTTATGTCTTCAATTGCTATGGAACATAAGTTGTTGAGAGCGTTTCATGACGACTTTCAAGAGCGTCTAACAGGTCATCGCTTTTGTCTAATAGTTTTTGAATATGTTCCATAGCTTTCTGTTGTTCAGTTGCAATTTTAGCAAGTGTTTTGTAGATGGGTTTGGAACCACAATCAGAGTCATCTTCACTTGATGTTTGATAGTGAGTGGAGCGTGATTTTACCTTGGCACCGTGTGCCATGAAGCAGTAGGTGGGAGTGGAGTTGTCCTTGTCATTAGCATCGGCGTTGGTGACGGAATCATTGTCTTCAGTGTTGAAGATGGACTTGGCAACATAGGCTGTAGCCAGACTTGCAACACTAGAATCGGACTCCTGCTCAGACTCCACCTCTGCCTCCTCAGAAGCAGACTCCTCCTCTGAATCCATTTCCTTGCCGACAAAGCACGGGCCTTGCCAGATGAGCTCTTCTTGTGTGATGAAGACTTTGAGGAAGACTTGGAAGAAGACTTTGAGTATTTCTTCTTCTTCTTGTCATCAGAATCATACTCCTTGCTCTTCTTCTTCTTCTTGTTCTCATTGTCCCACTACGGACACTCAGAGATGTAGTGACCAGGTTTCTTGCACTTGTGGCATGTTCTCTTCTTGTAGTCATGAGCAGAAGCTTCATCATTTCTTGAGCTGGATCGTGAAGACTTTCTGAAGTCTTTCTTCTTGGTTAATCTCTGGAACTTCTTCACAAGCATAGCAAGCTCCCTTCCAATGTCTTCAGGATCATCAGAACTGCAGTCAGATTCTTCATTAGATGAGGAAACAGCTTTTGCCTTCAAGGCGCGAGTTCGCCCATAGTTGGGACCGTAGATGTCTCTTTTCTCAGAAAGCTGAAACTCATGTGTGTTGAGCCTTTCAAGTATGTCAGACGGATCGAGTGTCTTGAAGTCAGGACGTTCTTGAATCATCAGGGCTAGGGTGTCAAACAAGGTGTCAAGTGATCTTAGGAGTGTCTTGACGATTTCATGCTTGGTGATCTCAGTAGCGCCGAGAGCTCGAAGCTCATTTGTGATGTCAGTGAGGCGGTCAAATGTGAGCTGGACATTGTCATTGTCGTTTATCTTGAAGCGGTTGAAGAGGTTGCGAAGGACACTGATTCTTTGATCTCTCTGGGTTGAGACGCCTTCGTTGACCTTGGAGAGCCAGTCCCAGACTTGCTTGGATGTTTCCAGAGCACTCACATGGCCATACTGTCCTTTGGTCAGATGACCACAGATGATGTTCTTGGCAGTGGAATCCAGTTGAACGAACTTCTTGACATCAGCAGCGGTGATACCTTCACCAGCCTTGGGAATGCCATTCTTGACGACATACCAGAGGTCGACATCAATGGCTTCAAGATGCATGCGCATCTTATTCTTCCAGTAGGGATATTCAGTTCCATCGAAGACGGGGGACGCAGCGGAGACTTTAGTTATCCCTGCAGTGGACATAGCTAAAACTCCAGGTGGTTAAACCGAATCACACAGAACAAGGGAGTACCTTGCTCTGGTACCAATTGAAAGTGCTAGTGATCGACTAAAGGGGGGGTGAATAGGCAATTTTTATGAAAGTCTTCAAAACATGGAAGTTTCGAAGACAAACGATAGAAATAAACCTATTACCATGCAGCGGAAGGTAGACTACACTAAGCAAGCCATAGTCAAGTATTCAATGAAGTGAAAGCACAATGACTAATAGCAGCTAGGACGTATAGATCAGGTAGGAAGATAGTGTGAAGCCAATCAGAACAATCAGTTACTTAGTGAAGACAAAAGATAATGCAATCATACAATGACTTCACCAGGGCCAATAGTAAGTAAAGGAATGGGAAGGACGAAACCAGTGACTCGTTGAAGACAATGATTTGTTGGACCAGTTCCAGTTGCTATGACAACTGTACGTCTGGTTAGGGAGGCTGAGATTCAACTCAGAAGACCGCGTCTTCACCTTATTCCCCTTGAGCTAAGGACACCTAGTCCTCGCCCAATCACTCTGGTAAGTCTTCAAGGTAGACTCCCAAACCTTCACAGACTTCGTTCACCGGCGATCCACAATGACTCTGCTCAGAACGCGACGCCTAACCGGCTGGAGGATTCACAGTCCTCAAGTGTAATAAGTCTTCAGATCACACAGATAGGAAGACTTCAGTGATGCCTAACACTCTTTGGCTCTGGGTGGTTAGGGCTTTATCCTCGCAAGGAATTCTCTCTCAAAGGCTTCGAGGTGGGTTGCTCTCAAATGACAAAAGCCGTACACTAACTCTTAGAAGCCAACCGTTTCTGGTTGTAGGGGGTGGGATTTTTATAGCCACTAGGCAACCTAACCTGATTTGTCCGAAATGACCCTAGGTCACTAAGGAACTGACACGTGTTCCAACGGTTAGATTTCAAACACACGCGGCAACTTTACTTGGGCTACAAGCAAAGCTGACTCATCTAGCTCTCGGTAAGATTTGCTCTCATTGTCTTCGCTCGAAGACATAGGATTTTGGTTGAGCATCACTTCAATCACTCTGACTTTGTTCACTTGGACCCACTTAACAGTACAGTGGTTCCTATGACTCAACAAAGAAGAAAAGGAGACAACGAAACAACTAAGTGTTCGCGTCCCATAGCCTTCACGCAATGTCTTCTCTTGTCATAGTCTTCGATGTGAATGTCTTCACATACCACCATTGTCTTCAATGTCTTCATACATTTTTAGGGGTCATCTCCGGTAGATAAACCGAATCAATGAGGGACTACTACCTGTGTTATCCTGCAATTCTCACAAACACATTAGTCCCTCAACTAGGTTTGTCGTCAATACTCCAAAACCAACTAGGGGTGGCACTAGATGCACTTATGAAAGTGCATTATATCGACTAGAGGGGGGGGTGAATAGGCGATTTTTATGGAAGTCTTCAAAACGTGGAAGTTATGAAGACAAACGATAGAAATAAACCTATTACCCTGCAGCGGAAGGTAGACTACACTAGGCAAGCCATAGTCAAGTATTCAATAGAGTGAAAGCACAATGACTAATAGCACCAATGTAGTAAGGATCAGGTAGGAAGATATTGTGAAGCCACACAGAACACGTAGTCACTCAGTGAAGAAAAAAAATAGTGCGAACATACAATGACTTCACAGGGAGTAACAGTAAGTAAAGGGAAGGGAAGATGAAACCAGTGACTCGCTGAAGACAATGATTTGTTGGACCAGTTCCAGTTGCTGTGACAACTGTACGTCTGGTTAGGGCGGCTAGGTATTTAAACCTTAGGACACACAGTCCCGGACACCCAGTCCTGAACACGCAGCTCAGGACACCCAATCCTCACCGTATTCCCCTTGAGCTAAGGTCACACAGACCTCGCCCAATCACTCTGGTAAGTCTTCAAGGTAGACTCCCAAACCTTCACAAACTTCGTTCACCGGAAATCCACAATGTCTCTTGGATGCTCAGAACGCAACGCCTAACCGGCTGGAGGATGCACAGTCCTCAAGTGTAATAAGTCTTCAGATCACACAGACAAGAAGACTTAAGTGATGCCTAATTCTCTTTGGCTCTGGGTGGTTGGGGCTTTATCCTCGCAAGGAATTCTCTCTCAAAGGCTTCGAGGTGGGTTGCTCTCAAACGACAAAAGCCGTACTCTGAATCTGAGCAGCCAACCGTTTATGGTTGTAGGGGGTGGGCTATTTATAGCCACTTGGCAATCCGACCTGATTTGTCCGAAATGACCCTGGGTCACTAAGGAACTGACACGTATTCCAACGGTCAGATTTCAAACTCACACGGCAACTTTACTTGGGCTTCAAGCAAAGCTGACTTGCCCGACTCTGGACAAGATTTGCTCTCAAAAGTCTTCACTCGAAGACATATCACTTCAGTCATTCTGACTGGTTCTCTTGGACCCCACTTACCAGTACGGTGGTTCCTATGACTCAATACAGAAGAAAGAGAACTACAAAAGATCTAAGTCTTCGAGCTCCATAGGCTTCATGTGGTGTCTTCTCTTGTCATAGTCTTCAATGTGAATATCTTCATATACCACCTTTGACTTCAATGTCTTCATACATTTTTAGGGGTCATCTTTGGTAGGAAAACCGAATCAATGAGGGACTTCTACCTGTGTTATCCTGCAATTCTCACAAACACATTAGTCCCTCAACTAGGTTTGTCGTCAATACTGCAAAACCAACTAGGGGTGGCACTAGATGCACTTACAATCTCCCCCTTTTTGGTGATTGATGACAAACTAGTTGAAGTTTTCAACGGGGAATATAATCTGTGAAATTGTAAAGGATAAGGAATTGTCTTCATAAGTTGCAAGGGCTCCCCCTGAAGATGTGCATATAAGTAATTTGCTTTTGGAATGCAAATGCACATGGCAGGTTGTACTTGTGGAGATCCACTTCAACTTATGATGACAATCCACTATGCATGTGAAAGTATATGAAGATAATGCCATGCATAATGGAAAATGGACGTCTGCAGAATGATCTAAGTGCGGAATTTATCATCGCAACACAAGGTGGCAGATAAGTAGCAGACGACCATCGAGTTTAAGTGTTACAACTCAAAGAACCAAATGTAGCAAAACGAGAGTTGTAAGCACGAAGCAAAATATAAAGCACCCGCCCATATGGACCTGCTTGAAGACTATCAACCTCATATGCTTCTCCCCCTTTTGTCAGTAAGGACCAAAAAGGTTTGAAGACATAGAGCATCTACTCGTTCCCATGAGGAGTAGGTGAAGCAGCAGGGTCGTTGGTGGTGTTTGGCGGTGCTGAAGAGCTTGGAGCAGAGTCGAAGCGTGCTGAAGGAGGTGGCGGTGAAGTAGCATCGTCTTCATCCTCGATCACTCTGGCATTCACAGTTGCAGCAGAGGAAGAGAACTCAGAGTCTTCAAGGGATGGAGTTCGTCGCAGCACTGCCCTTCGAGGAGGTGTGGAGTCAAACTTGAATCGCTCAGTGAAGCCATCCTCTTGAAGTTCATCTTCAGAACACATCAGCGTTAGCCCTTTCCATGTGCGGCGAGAGGTTTCATGGGCAACAAAAGCATTCTTGGTGGCAAGATTGCGAATGCGATTAACATCCACCAAGAGGCTTTGCATCTGACGCTTTAGACAGTCATGATGCCTATCCTGTTTCTGATGAAGAGCCACAAGAAGCTCTCGGTCGTTGAGAACACGAGTGCGCTTCTTGGGTCGTGGAGCAGTTGTACTATCAGTGGCTTCAGTGAGAGTAGGATGCGGTGCACGTGTAGTGCCAGCCAAAGGATACACACGAGTTACGGCTTCCACGCCTTAAACATTCTGAGTGAAACTTTGATGTTGTGCATTCTGAAGACTGAGAGGTTCCTTGGTAGGCTCAGGATAGATGGCTTCAATAGACATATCCACATCAGGCAAAAAGATCCGATGGTTGCGGGCCGAGGGCTGATATGAGATAGCGGAGTGAAGTTTGATCAGCCGCATCACCCAAGGGGCGTAGAACTTCAAACCAAACAGATCAGAGCCAGATGTAGCAAGTTGGCGGAAGAAATCCTGTGCATTGAAGCATTTTCCATTAAGAATGTAGAAGACCAAAGTCTTCATTGCACCTTCCAGCTTGGCATGGGGAGAATGTCCTTTGATTGGCCAGAGAGTTCGCCTTATGATGTGATAAATGGTTCTTGGCAGATACTCAAGGTCTTCAACGAAGAACTCCGTGGGATAAGCAGCATCTTGGGGCAATGGCTTCATCATACTAAGCATCTGACTCATATTAGGTTCAGTCTTCTGAAAGATGCTCTCAATAGCTTCACTATGAAGCTGACAGCCATGCTCGTAGAGATCGCCAGGAGTGGGCAAACCAATGAGCTCAATGATGTCAAAGGCTTTGGCTTCGTGATGAACGTTTCCTGTCATCCACTCCAGGACCCAAGTCTTCGGATCTCTGCTATACCCGCGGATGTGAAGTGTGGCATAGAATTGGAGCAGCAACTCTTCATTCCAATGCTCTTGGTCAGTGACGAACGGCAGCAGTCCAACCTCTTTGAAGCAATCCAGAGCTTCTTCCAGATAGGGCAGACCAGCTATTGCTTCAATGTCAAGGCGCTTGTGTGGGAAGATGCGACCTTGGTTGTAAAGAACGCATGAGTAATAGCTTCGCTGCGGATAACTCCAGAACCGATCAGATGATATTCTTTCCCTGGAGTAGGGGTTCCTGGAGCTGTTGAAGAATGTGCTGTCTGCTCTGAAGCCATTGATATTGAAGGAGCCAGGTGCTGATGCAGGACCTGGGAACCTTGGCAATCTTGGGATTGGCTTCTGTACCTGAGGCCTGTGCTCAACATGATAGTCGAACTGGGGACCGGCAGCAGACTCAAGAACAGAAGTGGCGGGATCAGTGGCTTCACTGACTTCTAGTGCTTTTGTTGGTGAGGGCTCAACATTAGCTTCAGCCATGACATCGTCAGTGGCTTCAGTGGTGTTGGTGGTGGCAGCCTCAAGATGTTCAACCTCCACTTGACGAGCTGGAGGGTCGGTCACAATCACGTTCTCCTTGAGAACCGCTTCTTGGTGGGACAGGGGAGTAGCAGCTTGTGGGACTTCTTCTTCATCGGCTGATGCAGCTGGAATGTCTTCAGCAGTTTCAGCTTCAGACGCAGAGACTGGAGGCCTAGGTCCTTTGCGAAGCCTGCGCAACGCAGGCGACGCCTGTGTAGTTGGAGTTGGCTGGGCCTCAAAGTCTTCTTCCTCTTGTGGGCGATCAGCCCATGAAGCATCCTGAGCGATTGGCGTTAGAGGACGACCAATGCTGATGAGTTCGCTGTTCTCGAGCTGAGGAAGGACTGCACCATCTTCTACATGGTCATGTTGACCAATGTCTTCAGCAGCAATGGGATCAGCTACTGGAAAGTCTTCAGCTTCATGAGCCTCTGTGAAAGCAGGCTCATGGATTGTCAGTTGGCATTCAGCGTCAGGACGAACCATGGAAATAGGTTCAACTCTCAAAGGCTCTGTGGGAGCAGCCCGATCTTTCTTGGTCTTCCTCTTCTTCATGGAGGGGGAAATAGGAGAGGCTTCAGGATGTTTCCTCTTCCTGGCTTCAGCCTCAGCAGTCCTCGTCTTCTTGAGCTCTGAAGCGGTTGACCAGCTTTTTGGCTTCGAGCCAGTCATTCTAGTTGGGAAGACAATGGGATCTGCTTCCTGCCTTGGTGCGTCAGGTTCAGCCGTAGAGGGCTTCTTCATCTTCTTTGCTGCCATCCTGGGGTCGATGCCAGGACGCCCAAGGGCCTTGCGCTTCTCAGCCTCATTGTAGGCCTGCACACATTTGTCAGCCAGAACCTTCATGCGCTCACGAGAACCTTGAGCTTCTGCACGTTTCTTGAGAAAGGCTTCCTTGAGCTCGTGCAACATAATCTTGAAGTTCTTCACCTCTTGCACGCCAAGCTTGGCCATATGCTTCTTGAACTGAGGCCAATGCGCTGGGCGATAGCTAACTCTGAAGCAATGGCGCCATGGAAGGCGACACTGAGGCCAATGGGTAGTTGCAGATCTTCGAAGCTGATGTTTGGCGTGTCAAACCATTCATCAATGAAGTTGTGGATGATTGTTACATCAAAGAGAGGCAGATCATTGAAGATTTCTGCTTCTTCTTTGCTCTAGATGAGTTGCTCAAGAGCGTCATCTGCAAGATCTTCATCACTTGACAGATCAATGGCATCATTGCGCAGAATGGCAGCAGCTGTTAGCTCTTGGCCGGTGTGTGGCAGAGGCATCTTGACCTTCTGGGGCTTGGAGATGCGTGATAAATCTTTGGACTGCACACTGTCTTCAGGAGGTGCAGTTGCCAGTGGCTTCGCCCATGAGATTTTTGGTGAAGGGGCAGGCTTTGAAGCTTTAGGCTTCTTCAACTTCTTTGGCTTCGGCGCTGCAGGCGCTTCATCTGATTCAGCGTCAGCTGCAGGCTCATTCACTACAGTCCCTTGAACCAAGATATGGGTGATGAGGCCTGCAAGGTTGTAGAAAGGACCGACGACATTGGGTTCTGCATCTCGTGTGCCATCAGCCCTTGGAGCTGAGGGACCAGGGTTGAAGTCTAGTCCCAATGTCTTCTTGTTTTGCTTCGCTGAGTTCTGGGCAAACTGGAAGTTGCGCTTGAACAGAATGTCATCACGACACCATAGTAGTGACGATGGGTGTGCATCAACAGGCTGTGGCCCACAGACCATGCAGGGATAGAAGCCTTGTTCAATGGCTTCATCTCTGGACCTGGGTTGAAGATTCTTGTATAGGATGTCTCCCCACGGTCTCTTGATGGCATTTTTCTCAGCATATTCCTGGGTTACAAATCGATATTTGAACCATTGTTCTGCCCAATATCTTCGAATCCATTGGATTCGGGTCTTGCGCTGATTGTAATCCTCTTCAGGATCTATCTTGTACAGTTCTGAGAGATCATCTGGCAGATCTCTAGATGTTTCTCCATGACGCTTTCTGCCACCCTTCCTTGCTGATTTCTCTGAAGCCATGAACTTTAAACTGAAAGGATTCAACATGTTCAAAGGCTTCAAAGATTTTCGCTTGCTGGACAAACAGGAACTTGCTTCGGGAGAATTTATATGATGTTGTAAGAATTCTGCAAATGAATGCAGACTATGAGAACCAAGGGATTCTCCCACGGACATGTACCTATGACAGCATTAAGGTGCGAGGGAAGGGGAAGAGGTCATATACATTCTCAGAAGATTTTGAATATAAATCAGTTTAGAAGACATTGACCTCATCGTGCGAAGACATTCACTCATAGATAAGGAGTTGGTTCCAGATTTCTACGAATCCAGAGATCAGTACAAGTGAGGAATCTAACTACTTTGTGAAGCATAAGTGAATATACTAGGCATGTTATGAGATGCAGTATGAGAGAGATCTAACTTGTGTGAATAGAAGCTGCTTGTGGTAGAAAGTGACAAAGCCATAGGATCAATGGTGCCATAAAAAGGAAGTTTTATTTACCACACTAAGAACTGCTAGACGGAGTGGAAGATGAGGCCGAGCAGCTCGATATTCCATGCCCTAACTTGGCGACGGAGGACACCTATGGCGACGGCGGAGAGGACGATGTCTGCGGTCGGCGTGAAGACGGCGTCGGAGAGGTTGCGGCAGTGAAGCGCTTCGTCGCCGGTGTCGTCGAGGGCTAGCGGTGGCGCTAGGGTTCGTGCGAGAGTGGAAGAAGAGATAATGACCGCCGTGAAGTGTGTATTTATAGGTACAGGAGCAGCACTACGTTATTACACAGGTGCCCTGGCGATTCGCATCTGAGGAACACGTGGCCATTATGCAGAATTTTGGGGTTTGTTCCACGTCCCACGCACGCCTGGATTGTCGGGTGGTCGTTCCTACTTCTCCGGGTTTCATGTGGAGGAATGAGCATTGAAAGTGGACTTAAGGTTTGTCTTTGTATCTTCTGCTGACAAGGACGCAGAGAAGACATTCGATAGTTTCAATAGAATGCATATGATTTGGAGAGATAGAGTTTGAGATAGATAGCATAGAGAGGTTAGGGTCCGATCACATTCACTTAGTTCAAAAGATTCAACGGGAAGACATAGCTATAAGTGAAGGCTGTAGAGGACAGAACACTAGTATATATATATATAATCAACATAGTGAAGATAATCATGAAGAGATGTTGAGATTGAAGCCAAACCAAATGTGAAGACATAGCAAGGTAACGCCATGAGTGAAACACTTCAAAATAGAACATTTGGTGGTGGCGTTACCCACCGTATAGGAAGTATTAGACCTAGACACGGCGCACAATTATCATGGCGCTCCGAAGTCAAATTCCACATTAATGTATTCACACTTAGAATGTATGTCTTCATTGATTGAAGATATACTTTACTTCGTGTGTTGCACATCTAAGTCATCAATATACATAAGGGTTAGGATGTGTGCCTGATCATAGTACATTTGAGGATTCCAGGATATTTAGCTCACACCATAACTTGCAAAATATCTTCTCATCCAAGGGCTTGGTGAAGATATCTGCCAATTGCTCTTTAGTGTTGACGTGTATGATATCAATATCTTCCTTCACAACATGATCTCTGAGAAAGTGATGACGAATTTCAATGTGCTTTGTCTTCGAGTGCTGAACTGGGTTGTTGGCAATCTTGATGGTGCTTTCGTTGTCGCAGTAGAGTGGCACTTGCTTCAAATGAATGCCATAGTCTTTGAGCGTTTGCTTCATCCACAGAAGCTGAGCGCAGCAAGATCTAGCAGCAATGTATTTACATTCAGCAGTGGAGACAGATACACAGTTCTGCTTCTTTGAAGACCAACATACAAGTGATCGTCCCAGAAAGTGACATGTGCGTGATGTAGACTTGCGATCAACTTTGTCACCAGCATAATCAGCATCTGAGAATCCAACCAGATCAAACTCTGAGCCCTTTGGATACCATAATCCTAGAGTTGGGGTGTGAGCCAAATATCAAAGAATTCCCTTCACAGCTAAGTGATGCGACTCCTTTGGTGCCGCTTGAAATCGAGCACACATGCAAACACTAAGCATAATACCTGGCCTAGATGCGGTATACCTTTTGATCGAACTCTTTACCATTGTCGTCAGGACCCAGATGATGCTTGGATGGCATTGGCATCGTGAAGCCTTTGCAGTCTTGCATACCGAACTTCTTCAGGCGATCTTTGAGATACTTCTCTTGAGATATGAAGATGTCGTTGTGTTGCTGTCGTATTTTAAGACCGAGAAAGAACTTCAGCTCTCCCATCATAGACATTTGATATTGCTCTTGCATCATATATCCAAACTCCTCACTGTACTTATGATTGGTGCAGCCAAAGATAATGTCATCCACATATATTTGGCACACAAACAGTTCACCATCATATGTCTTCGTGAAGAGAGTGGGGTCGAGAGAACCAGGTATGAAGCCTTTGCTCTTCAGGAAGTATTTGAGTTTGTCATACCAGGCCCGAGGGGCTTGTTTGTGGCCATACAGTGCCTTGTTGAGCTTGTATACCATGTCAGGATGTTTTGGATCTTCAAAGCAAGGAGG
This sequence comes from Triticum urartu, assembly GCF_003073215.2. Classification (NCBI taxonomy): domain Eukaryota; kingdom Viridiplantae; phylum Streptophyta; class Magnoliopsida; order Poales; family Poaceae; genus Triticum; species Triticum urartu. The sequence goes on from NC_053022.1 coordinate 358,695,844, forward strand.
TTGTGCAACATACACTTCTTCGTCAATCATGCCATTGAGGAAGGCACTCTTCACATCCACTTGATAAAGAAGTATGTTGTGATGATTTGCATAGGCCAGCAGTATGCATATGGCTTCAAGTCTAGCCACAGGAGCAAATGTTTCATCGAAGTCAATGCCTTCCACTTGAGTATATCCTTGAGCAACGAGACGAGCTTTGTTTCTGACAACTTGACCATTCTCATCTTGCTTGTTGCGGTATATCCATTTGGTGCCTATTATGTTGTGCTTCCGAGGATCGGGACGCTTGACCAGTTCCCATATATTATTTAGCTCAAACTGTTGAAGCTCGTCTTGCATAGCTTGAATCCATTCAGGTTCCATGAAGGCTTCTTCAACTTTCTTGGGTTCTGTTATTGAGACGAATGCGAAGTGCCCATAGAAATTTGCTAGCTGAGTTGCCCTTGAACGAGTGAGTGGACCGGGTGCATTGATGCTATCAATTATTCTTTCAATCTGCACTTCATTGGCAACGTGAGGATGTACAGGGCGAAGATTTTGCTCTTGCTGATCATTGTCGTTGTTAGAAGGAATGTCTTCAGGCTGAGCATTGTCTTCATGTTGATAAGGTGCTGAGATGATAAGTTCTTCTTCCGGATGAGCTTCAGAAGGTATAATTTCTCCAGTTCCCATTAGCTTGATTGATTCACTAGATGGAACTTCATCTAGCACATTTGGTAGTTGCTCTCTTTGTGAACCGTTGGTCTCATCGAACCGCACATCCACTATTTCAACCACTTTGTAATGAAAGAGATTAAAGACTCTGTAGGAGTGCAAATCCTTTCCATATCCAAGCATAAAAACCTCATGTGCTTTTGGTGCAAACTTTGAGGTGTGATGTGGGTCCTTGATCCAGCACCTGGCGCCAAATACTCTGAAGTAACTGACATTTGGCTTCTTGCCAGTAAGGAGCTCATAGGATGTCTTGTTCAGAAGCTTGTGAAGATAAACACGATTGATTGTATGGCATGTAGTATCAATGGCTTTAGGCCAGAATTTTCTTGGAGTCTTGTCTTCATCTAGCATCGTTCTGGCCATCTCAATGAGTGTCTGTTCTTGCGTTCGACGACCCCATTCTGCTGTGGCGTGTACGGGGCTGAGAATTCATGTGTGATGCCCAAGGTATCAAGATATGTATCAAGGCCAATGTTCTTGAATTCAGTGCCATTGTCACTTCTGATATGCTTTATCTTGGCGCCATAGTTGTTCATTGCTCGATTGGCGAAGCGTCTGAAGACATCCTGCACTTCAGTCTTGTAAAGGATTATGTGCACCCATGTATATCTAGAATAATCATCAACAATGACAAAGCCATAGAGATAAGCAGTAGTAGTAAGAGTTGAGTAATGAGTGGGACCGAAAAGATCCATGTGAAGCAGTTCGAAGGGTCGAGTAGTGGTCATGATTGTCCTCAAGGGATGTTTGGCCCTCGTCATCTTTCCTGCCTAACAGGCACCGCATAAGTGATCTTTCTTGAACATGACGCCCTCGATGCCTATGACATGCTTCTTCTTTGCCAGGGAGTGGAGGTTCCTCATGCCAGCATGCCCAAGCCTCCGATGCCAGACCCAGCATTCTGAAGCTTTTGCTAGAAGACATACGGCAAGCTGTGGTCCTACTGAGAAATCTACCATGTACAAATCATCTTTTCGATACCCTTCAAATACTAGAGACTTGTCAGATTCCATTAGAACAAGGCAACGATATTTTCCAAATATTACGATCATGTTTAAATCACAAAGCATTGAGACAGACATTAAGTTGAAGCCAAGGGATTCAACAAGCATGACTTTATCCATGTGTTGATCCCTTGAGATTGCAACTCTACCTAGACCCAATACCTTACTTTTACTAGTGTCAGCAAATGTGATGTGGCTCTTGTAGGATGGACGTAAGGTTGAGTCCATAAGAAGGCTTCTTTTGCCAGTCATGTGATTTGTACACCCACTATCAATAATCTATTCTGAAGACGCTGGTGTCGTACCCTACAGTGCAGTTAGGGGGATAGGCTTCACGAAGAGCATTGTGAAGCAAAAACTGTCACACCCTGCATTTTGTAACACTTCATTTGCATTAATAAAGAATGAAAATTTGGACCAACAAAAACTTTTGCATCATTTGGCTTTTTATTTTGGAGTTGGATTTTCTCTCTGTGATTTTCAAGTGCTCTACAAAGTCAACAATTTCACCTTCTATACTTCATCTCCTTGCCCCAAACTTCTGCCCAATGATCATGCCATGTGTATAGAGCAATATAGTATTTTCTTACAAAAATAATTTGGCCAAAAAGTATTTTTCAAAAATTAGTTTTCCAAAAACCCCTGGATTGAGGTTTGAACTGCAAGTACCTGATTTGGGGTATGAAAAATATTTCAAAAGGTATATTTGAAACCTATTAGATATAGGATTCTCATAAAACCCAAAAATATAATTTTAAAAGTTATTTTCCTATTTTATTTAAAGGCTTTTTCTTAAGGCCAGAAATGGTCTTTAATAGGGAAAAATTATTTTATTGATTCAAAAATATTTGACAAAAATCAGGGAAACTCAGTGGGCATATATTTCCCATGTATAAGAGTTTCAACACATGGTCATGTTCAAAATATTGGACAAAACCTCCCAAAACCATTCTGCCCAATTCAAGGATTTGAAATATTTCTACAGGAAATATTTTCATAAAAATCCAAGAAACATCCAGCAAGTCACAAATGCATATTGTGATGATCTTGCAAAGCCTCACTTCAATCAAGGTCATTTTGGTCCACCAAAATGCCCCATAACCCTTTCTGTTCAGAACCTAATTTGAGCAAGTTTGTACTACCAACTTTATCTCCTTGACCTCAACTTTTGTGAGCATGTTCAAATCCCCAAATGATGACACTACACCAAGTGGTGCATCAAGGAGAATGGATTTGCATGACTAGATCTTGGAAAACCCATTTCTGTTGATTTCTAGGGTTTACCAAAGTTACACTGGCAACTTTTCCCAAATGAGCTCAAATTTGGTGGCACACCCTATTTCTAAGTGTCATTCCATCCTGTTAAGTATCATGGCTATTGGAGTTCATTTTCTTTCCCAAACCAACAACAAACACCCTCTGCCATTTTTCCAAAAACACCATTTTGACCACTAAAACTATTCTCCTTGAGCTCAACTTTTTACCACAGCCCCTCCTAGACCTCCTCTACCTCCGGTAGCAATGGCTGCACCTCAGCTCAATGATGGAGGGGTGAAACCACTTCATTTACCCCTCTGGACAGCCCCTGTACCCCTCTTCCTCACCTCCCTCCTCACTCCAGTGGCCATCCATGGCATCCAATGCTTCCTCCCCTTTCTTTACTACTCCCTAGCACTACTGGACACAAGTGGCCGCGCCCACTCCCCTTTTTTTTATGCCATGGCATGCCATTTGGGCGCTCTGGAGCACGCTACAGTGCGCTCCCGCACTGTAGCCGCCCCCTTCCAACCGCCTCCGGCCACCTCGGGCCTCCCCAGCGCGCCCGACGATGCGCCTCGACGTCTGCAACACGCCATGGCGCTGTTCCCTTCCTCTCTCCTCCTCCCCGCGCCTCCGCGCTAGCAAACAGAGGCTGCCCAAGCGCGCCAATGGTGCGGCTCACACGCGCGCGTCTCTGACCCCTCCCCGCTCTCTCCCTTAGCTCCCCTCGGCGTAGTTCATGCCCAGGAACACCCCAGACACGGCGCCAGCTCCTCCCGAGCCCTGTGGCAACGAGCAGGACCTCGCTGGCGCACGGGTCTATAGTGAGCCGTGGCTCGCCTACTTAAAGGCCTCCCCGAGCCCCCCTTTCCTCACCACTCGCTCTCTCACTCCCCTAAACACCCCCCTACACCACCCACCCCTCTCCAGACGAGCCCGAGCTCGAGATCGAGCTCGAGCTCGAGCTCCGCCGCCTCGGGTCGCCGTCGATCCCACGGTACAGGCCTCCCCTGCTCCTCCTCTGCCTCGGTCTGGAACCCCCGAGCACCCCTGACCATTTCCCCCTGCTTCCCCGCCTCTTTTGCAGCCGGAAACGGCCGGAGCCGTTGACGCCCGAAGCTCCTCCGCCGCGAACCTCGTCGCCGGCGAACCAGGCCACCCCGGCGACCACCTCGACCTCCATCCGAACGGCGGATCCTCCCTGAGCACAACGGTACCACCCACGCACCCTCCCGTGCCCTGTATCGACGCCGGCGAGCTCGTCGTCGCCCCTGTACAGAGGTAGACGACGACGGCCATGGGCCCTGACCGTCAGTCTCACGCCCTGACGGGTGGGACCCACCCGTCAGGTTTAAACACGCACGCGCACGCACCGGTTCGCTGCGTCGGCTGAAGGCGTATTTCGCCTTTACGCCTTCGACGTGGCAGCCTCGCGTAGGCTGAAACCCATCTGGGCCTGCTGCACTGTGGCCCTTCTGGCCCAGTTGCACAGTGCTGCTTCTCCTTTTTCTTTTTCTGGATACTTGCAAAAATTCCACAGGATTAAATATTAACCCAAATGCAACAATTCCAGTTCCTGAAATCTTGTAAAAATCCCACCTATTTAATGGTGCAACTTTCATTCAAATCCAACCCACTTTTATGTACTGTTCAAATTTAAATTCAAATTTGAGCATTTTAATCTCTGTTTGGAAATCCATATCCCCTCTTATACAACTCCAAATCCAAAACTAGGAATTTTCCCCTTCTTAGTTTTCAACCTAGTATTTAACAAAAATAAGTTGACATTTTTCTGAGCACTTTGGTTTTTCTGTTTTATTATTGCCTTATTTTTCTCGTTATTATTTTGCGACGATAGATTGCGTTGCTGACGAAGGAGTTGGACCAGAAGACTTTGAAGACCCTGAAGACTTTGTTGAGCCAGGCAAGCAGCCCTTTGACCATGATGAACCATTTTTTTCATCATAATAGCATTTTCATTGTTTCATCGAGTGCATGATATATATCTTGAATGGCAACCTTGCTAGGCTTGCCTCCGTTGCATACTCCATTGATACTTGCATTGTTCATGACTCTACCCTTGCTTAGAGTTGTGTTGGTGGGTTGTAGAAATATGCTATAGTAGATGGCTATGCAAAGTGGGTCAGGGTTATGCATGGAAAGAAACAAGTGTGGGTTGACATACTTGCAAACAGCCCAGTGGGTGCCACTAATGCCCCTGGGAGATGATGATGAACTAGGTCACTACTTGGTGGAGAGGTAGTGTACCGAGGCTTGATAAAAGTGTTGTTTACAGAGACGGATTAGATTTAAGATTTGTCGACTGTCCCAACCTTACATGCGCAACCACTCTACCCTTGTATGGGAAAGGGCATTATTGATTACCTAGGCCGATACTAGCTTGGAGCCTGCATTACTAGTGACGGGAGAGTTGTTGGTGCGCTCTCTCGGGACGGGGTTGTGCCAGTTAGGGCGGCCATGACTGTTTTCACAGGGCACCGGATACACCGTTGTGTCCCCTCTCGGATGTTACGATCTCGAGTGAGTCTCGTATGATGTACATCGGGAGGATACGGAACAACGAGTGGACTCCTTGTTAGTGTCGTCTAGGGAAAGATAGTGATCGGGTGCTTACCCCGGGTACTTGAGGTACCGCGGGTCGTGGATGACACGGAAGTTCCCCGGATCTTGTGGGTAAAGTGTGCAACCTCTGTAGAGTGTAAAACTATTCGAATAGCCGTGTCCATGGTCAAGGACAGTTGGGTGGTGCTGCTTAGACTACGTCCATATGTTTCTGACAAACAACACGGTTTGGTAAATCTGTTGACGTGATTCGTGAGGAAGTCACGATGAGCTTGAGTATGAGTTCTTCACAACTCTATCCCGATGTTGATGTCTGTAACCTCCTGATACTTGTTGCAGACGCATTCATATCCTTGATAAATGTTGATCATACTTGCATGAGAAAAACTAGCTTTCCGCAAAAATGCCAAATTAGCAGTAGTGCCTTGCATAATTATTCTGTTATCACCCTTGGGTTGCTTTTGAGTACATTCAAAGTACTCATTGGCTTGCCACTGGTTATTTTATTGGCCAGGCATGAAAGAACATAATATGAAGAAGAGTACCTCGGTGACGAACATGCGAGCTAGGACGCTTCCCAGTCAGAATGCCTGTAGGGTTAAGGCAGATGGCATGGGTCCAAGTTATCGACGAAGATTTCCGCTGCGATGTTACACTCAAGACTTGACCATAATGGTCCTACTTGTGTAATATGGTATGTATGGATGTAAGACTCTTGTTATTCAGCTTCTGTGTGTTCAGTGAGCATTGATCGTTGGGATCACTATACACGTGCATTCGGTGATCACGACTTATGAGTCGGGGTCCCCACAAAAACATTTGACGAACCAGTGGGTTATGAAAGCTTAGATCCAGATTAGGACTAATAGGGAGAGTAGCAAGCGATTCAGGAACGAAGTACATAGTAAGACCATTCGGGCATTTGAGCTTGCACCCTACAAGATGTTTAAGGTCCCCAGCAATAGTGTCAGACGATTTTGGTTTAATGCTGGAGACCTTTCCCTGCAAAAGAGAGTTAAGCTTTCTTAGCCACCCACATCTTCAAGGGTGGCTTAGAAGCAATAAGTCTAAGTGCAGCATCTGAGAACTTTGGCTTTGGAGCCCTAGCAAATAGTCTTGCAGGCGGACAATAGTACTCATAAGAATAAGCAGAATAGTTCTTGGCCTTATGAACATGGCGGTTTGAAGAACCGCTCTCATATTCATATGCCTGAGTATGGTTTCCCTGCAAAACATTTGCGTTAGTGCGACTCAGGTGAGTCCGATGTCTGTATGAAGCCTTTGGACCGTATGAAGCCTTTGGTCTGAGGTTTGTCTTCTTCATGTGAGGTGTCATGATGACATTCACAGGAAGATTCTCCAGACACCTTTTCGGAACCCAGATCTTCTTCATAGGCGGTCCATTCCTGGAGTTAGTACCAATGTACCTGGCAAACACTTCACCATTCTGATTCTTAAACAGTTTATAGTTTGCATCAAGGGATTCATCAATGATAATGGGGTTAGCACAAGTGAAGCCAGATAGATTGGATGGATCTGCCGAAGGTTCCTTTGCAGCAACCCACGTGGTTTTGGGGTACTGCTCAGGTTTCCAGTAAGAGCCATCAGCATTCATTTTCCTTACGAATCCAACACCCTCTTTCCTCGGGTTTCGGTTTAGAATCTGCTTTTTGAGGACATCACATAGTGTCTGATGCCCTTTAAGACTTTTGTACATCCCTGTTTCAAGCAATGTCTTCAACCTAGCATTCTCATCAGCAATAGCAGTGGTATCCTCAGCAGAGGGGTTAGTTACCACATCAACAGTTGAAGATATTGCAACGGTAGTAGCAGTAGAACATTCAGCAACAGAAGTAGCATTATCACACTCAATGCATTTAAGACATGGTGGTTCAAATCCTTCCTGAGCGGAACTGATCTGTTTGGCGCGAAGTGACTCGTTTTCCTTTTGAAGATCTTCATGAGCCGCTCTCAATTTCTCAAGATCTTGCTTCCTTTGAAGATAATCATAGGAAAGCTTTTCATGAGTTGTTGAGAGAGTTTCATGACAACTTTCAAGTTCCTCATACTTAACGTGAAGATTTTTTATGTCTTCAATTAAGGATTCAGATCGAGTCATTTCAGCACCTAATAGATCATCACTTCTGTCTAACAGTTTTTGAATATGTTCCATAGCTTTCTGTTGTTTAGTTGCAATTTTAGCAAGTGTTTTGTAGCTGGGTTTTGAACCACAATCAGAGTCATCGTCACTAGATGTTTGATAGTGAGTAGTGCGTGTGTTTACCTTGGCACCGCGTGCCATGAAGCAGTAGGTAGAAGCGGAGTAGTCCTTATCATTTGCATTGGTGTTGGTGATGAAGTCATTGTCTTCAGTGTTGAAGATGGACTTGGCAACGTATGCTGTAGCCAGACTTGCGACGCCTGAATCGGACTCCTGCTCAGACTCCACCTCCGCCTCCTCAGAAGCGGACTCCTCCTCTGAATCCATTTCCTTGACAACAAACGCACGTGCCTTGGCAGATGAGCTCTTCTTGTGTGATGAAGACTTTGAGGAAGACTTGGAAGAAGATTTGAGTATTTCTTCTTCTTCTTGTCGTCAGAGTCATATTCCTTGCTCTTCCTCTTCTTTTTTTTCTCATTGTCCCACTGTGGACACTTAGAGATGAAGTGGCCAGGTTTCTTGCACTTGTGACATGTTTTCTTCTTGTAGTCGTGAGCAGAAGCTTCATCATTCCTTGAGCTTGATCCGGAAGACTTTTTGAAACCTTTCTTCTTGGTGAATTTTTGGAACTTCTTCACAAGCATAGCAAGTTCCCTTCCAATATCTTCAGGATCATCCGAACTGCTGTCAGATTCTTCTTCAGATGAGGAGACAGCTTTTGCCTTCAAGGCACGAGTTCGCCCATAGTTTGGACCGTAGATATCTCTTTTCTCAGAAAGCTGAAACTCATGTGTGTTGAGCCTCTCAAGTATGTCAGACGGATCGAGTGTCTTGAAATTAGGACGTTCTTGAATCATCAGGGCTAGGGTGTCAAACGAACTATCATGTGATCTCAGTACTGTCTTGACGACTTCATGTTTGGTAATCTCAGTAGCGCCGAGGGCTTGAAGCTCATTTGTGATGTCAGTGAGTCGGTCAAATGTGAGCTGGACATTCTCATTGTCATTTCGCTTGAAGCGGTTGAAGAGGTTGCGAAGGACACTGATTATCTGATCTCTCTGGGTTGAGACGCCTTCATTGACCTTGGAGAGCCAGTCCCAGACCAGCTTAGATGTTTCCAAAGCACTCACACGGCCATACTATCCTTTGGTCAGATGACCACAGATGATACTCTTGGCAGTAGAGTCTAGTTGAACGAACTTCTTGACATCAGCAGAAGTGACACCTTCTCCAGCCTTGGGAACGCCGTTCTTGACGACATACCATAGGTCGATGTCAATGGCTTCAAGATGCATGCGCATCTTATTCTTCTAGTAGGGATATTCAGTTCCATCAAAGACGGGGCACGCAGCGAAAACTTCAATTATCCCTGCAGTCGACATAGCTAAAACTCCAGGTGGTTAAACCGAATCACACAGAACAAGGGAGCACCTTGCTCTGATACCAATTGAAAGTGCGTTATATCGACTAGAGGGGGGTGAATAGGCGATTTTTATGTAAGTCTTCAAAACGTGGAAGTTATGAAGACAAACGATAGAAATAAATCTATTACCCTGCAGCGGAAGGTAGACTACACTAGGCAAGCCATAGTCAAGTATTCAATAGAGTGAAAGCACAATGACTAATAGCAGCAATGTAGTAAGGATCTGGTAGGAAGATATTTTGAAGCCACACAGAACACACAGTCACTCAGTGAAGACAAAAAATAGTGCGAACATACAATGACTTCACAGGGAGTAACAGTAAGTAAAGGGAAGGGAAGATGAAACCAGTGACTCGCTGAAGACAATGATTTGTTGGACCAGTTCCGGTTGCTGTGACAACTGTACGTCTGGTTAGGGCGGCTAGGTATTTAAACCTTAGGACACACAGTCCCGGACACCCATTCCTGAACACGCAGCTCAGGACACCTAGTCCTCACCGTATTCCCCTTGAGCTAAGGTCACACAGACCTCGCCCAATCACTCTGGTAAGTCTTCAAGGTAGACTCCCAAACCTTCTCAGACTTCGTTCACCGGCAATCCACAATGTCTCTTGGATGCTCAGAACGCGACGCCTAACCGGCTGGAGGATGCACAGTCCTCAAGTGTAATAAGTCTTCAGATCACACAGACAAGAAGACTTAAGTGATGCCTAATTCTCTTTGGCTCTGGGTGGTTAGGCTTTATCCTCGCAAGGAATTCTCTCTCAAAGGCTTCGAGGTGGGTTGCTCTCAAACGACAAAAGCCGTACTCTGAATCTGAGCAGCCAACTGTTTATGGTTGTAGGGGGTGGGCTATTTATAGCCACTTGGCAATCCGACCTGATTTGTCCGAAATGACCCTGGGTCACTAAGGACTGACACGTGTTCCAATGGTCAGATTTCAAACTCACACGGCAACAATACTTGGGCTTCAAGCAAAGCTGACTTGCCCAACTCTCGACAAGATTCGCTCTCAAAGTCTTCACTCGAAGACATAGGTTTTGTTTAAGCATCACTTCAGTCATTCTGACTGGTTCTCTTGGACCCCACTTAACAGTACGGTGGTTCCCATGACTCAATACAGAAGAAAGAGAACTACGAAAGATCTAAGTCTTCGAGCTCCATAGGCTTCATGTGGTGTCTTCTCTTGTCATAGTCTTCAATGTGAATATCTTCATATACCACCTTTGACTTCAATGTCTTCATACATTTTTAGGGGTCATCTCTGGTAGTAAAACAAAAACAATGAGGGACTTCTACCTGTGTTATCCTGCAATTCTCACAAACACATTAGTCCCTCAACTAGGTTTGTCGTCAATACTCCAAAACCAACTAGGGGTGGCACTAGATGCACTTACAACTTACAGGCCGCATCTACCTGCTGTCAGCTAACCTCATGGTGCTCCAGGTATTCCTACATTCATAACTAGGTACAATCACCACCGCAAGATGAAATAAGCTTTTTCGTATGTTGACTTGCTGAGCAGTGCAGAACGATCCTGTCATGTGTGGAGTAGCAAACAAGTAGGGCAGCCGAAGGTGGAAATCAACCAAGGACTTATGAAATTATATATAATCTTCCTCAGGCAGGTCAGTATCCCCTTCATCCAGATGGTCATGTTTTGTCATGCCGAGCTATTGATATGTGCTACTGTTTTGCAACACCATTTAAATATAGTTATTGTTTTCCTATATTTTTAGATTCAGGGCAATGAAGATGATTTCACGGGAACTGCACAATATGGACTCATGTTGAGTCATCTCTATTGCCTCATGTGTTTGTTGCAAATGTGTCAGCATCAATTGCAAGATGAGGCAGCTAGCTAGTAGTGGAGTTGCCAACATGCTCATAGTTCTCGCAACACTGAGAAGAAACAAGCATGCCCAGGAAATTAATGCGTGCGCAGGGAGGCCCTTTGCTCAGAGAAGCATCAACCGATTTTCTTTATTTCCACACCTTCTCACAGCTTTGTACTCCCTCTGGTCCTTTTTACTTCGCGTATTAGGTTCGGGTCAAGTCAAACTTTGCAAAGTTTGACCATATATATTAAAAAATATCAACACCCACAATACCAAATATATACTCAATGAAACTACATTTCATAATGAATCTAGCAATATTGATTTGTCATTGTAAATATTGATACCTTTTTCTACAAGTTTGGTCAAAGTAAAGATGCTTTGACTTCAGACAAAACTTATATCCAGACTAAAAAGGACCGGAGGGAGTATTGGTTATAGTATGGTGAATCATCGAGATGCATAAACATGCTAAACTTTTGTTCTTCTGAATGTTAGTATGCATATCGTATCTTCTGAAGCTTAGTTTAATGTAAATGTTGACTAGCCTGTGAACCTTCACAAACTAGTAATTATATTGTAGGCCTGTTATTTGACACCTCACTTTGCCGTGCTACGCGATGAGTGTGAGTGTCTGCATCCAGTACATCATCCTCCAATTTGGTGGATGCCAAGTTGAAAAGGTTACCGATGAGTAGGCATAAGCTGGAGGCGTCTCTTTTTTTCATTCGAATGGGCAATAAGCTGGAGAGTGTCTCGGGCTGCCTCTAGCACAAGGCCCTCCAGTTTGAAACACGGGCAGCCGACTGAGCCGATACAAAAGCCTATCCATCTTAAAGCCCATTTGTTTTTATTTTTTGCGAGGAGAAGCCCATATTTCTTGAAGAGGGGGCGATCCCAGGAAAACCCTCCTTCCTCCTTGCTTCCACTTACGCTTCCGTCTCGCCCCAATTCCCCCCGCTCCCCATCTTCCTCAATCTTCCAAAAAAACCCGCTCAACTTCTTCCTCACTTATACAGAAAACGCTTGCTCCTCTTCTTCCACTCCTACAGAAAACCCCATCCCTCCTTCTTCCCCACTCGCACTGCCACTAGGTTCGTCTCTGGCTACTTTGCTCAAACCCGTGAGCTCGGCGCGACACCCACAAAGAAAATGGAGTCAGCCGGCCCCAGCGCCAAGAAGATGAGGCTTCTGCCAGCGGCGACGCCTGTTGTAGATCCCGCACCCGGCATCGCGGGGAGAAGCAGCGAGCCCCGTGTTGGGGAACGCAGTAATTTCAAAAAAATTCCTACGCACATGCAAGATCATGGTGATGCATAGCAACGAGAGGGGAGAGTGTTGTCCACGTACCCTCGTACCCTCGTAGACCATAAGCGGAAGCGTTATGACAACGCGGTTGATGTACTCGTACGTCTTCACGATCGAGTGATCCTAGTACCGAAAGTACGACACCTCCGCGATCTGCACACGTTCGGCTCGGTGATGTCCCACGAACTCACGATCCAGCAGAGTGTCGAGGGAGAGCTTCTCCAGCATGACGGCATGATGACGATGATGATGCAACTGGAACAGGGCTTCGCCTAAGCACGGCTACGATATGACCGAGGTGGATTACGGTGGAGGGGGGCACCGCACACGGCTAAGGGATCAATGATCAACTTGTGTGTCTATGGGGTGCCCCCTCCCCGTATATAAAGGAGTGGAGGAGGGGAGGGTCGGCCCTCTACTATGGTGCGCCCTGGGGAGTCCTACTCCCACCGGGAGTAGGATTCCCCCCTTTCCATGCAGTAGGAGTAGGAGAGTAGGAAAGGGAAGAGAGAAGAGAAGGAAGGAGGGGGCGCCGCCCCTCCCCCCTAGTCCAATTCGTACTAGGCCCTGGGGGGCATGCGGCCTGCCCTAGGCAGCCCCTCCCTCTCTGCCCTAAAGCCCATTAGGTCCCATATACTCCCCGGGGGGTTCCGGTAACCCCCCGGTACTCAGTTTAATGTCCGAACTCACTCGGAACCATTCCGATGTCCAAACATAGTCATCCAATATATCGATCTTTATGTCTTAACCATTTCGAGACTCCTCGTCATGCCTGTGATCACATCCGGGACTCCGAACAACCTTCAGTTCATCAAAACACATAAACTCATAATACCGATCGTCACCGAACGTTAAGCGTGCGGACCCTACGGGTTCGAGAACTATGTAGACATGACCGAGACATGTCTCCGGTAATTAACCAATAGCGGAACTTGGATGTTCATATTTCCTCCCACATATTCTACGAAGATCTTTATCAGTCAAACCGCATAACGATATACGTTGTTCCCTTTGTCATCGGTATGTTACTTTCCCGAGATTCGATCGTCGGTATCTCAATACCTAGTTCAATATCGTTACCGGCAAGTCTCTTTACTCGTTCCATAATGCATCATCCCGTAACTAACTCATTAGTCACATGTCTTGCAAGGCTTATATTGATGTGCATTACCGAGAGGGCCCAGAGATACCTCTCAGACAATCGGAGTGACAAATCCTAATCTCGATCTATGCCAACTGAACAAAAACCATTGGAGACACCTTTAGAGCACCTTTATAACCACCCAGTTACGTTGTGACGTTTGGTAGCACACTAAGTGTTCCTCCGGTATTCGGGAGTTGCATAATCTCATAGTTATAGGAACATGTATAAGTTATGAAGAAAGCAATAGCAACAAACTAAACGATCATAGTGCTAAGCTAACGGATGGGTCTTTTACATCACATCATTCTCTAATGATGTGACCCCATTCATCAAATTACAACACATGTCTATGGTCAGGAAACATAACCATCTTTGATTAACGAGCTAGTCAAGTAGAGGCATACTAGGGACACTTTGTTTGTCTATGTATTCACACATGTACTAAGTTTCCGGTTAGTACAATTCTAGCATGATTAATAAACATTTATCATGATATAAGGAAATATAAATAACAACTTTATTATTGCCTCTAGGGCATATTTCCTTCAGTCTCCCACTTGCACTAGAGTCAATAATCTAGTTCACATTGTCATGTGATTAGTTGACATCTTCATGTGACTAATACCCAAAGGGTTTACTAGAGTCAATAATCTAGTTCACATCGCTATGTGATTAACACCCAAAGAGGGATCATGTTTTGCTTGTGAGAGAAGTTTAGTCTACGGGTCTACAACATTCAGATCCGTATGTATTTAGCAAATTTCTATGTCTGCAATACTCTGCACGGAGCTACTCTAGCTAATCGCTCCCACTTTCAATATGTATCTAGATCGAGACTTAGAGTCATCCAGATCGGTGTCAAAGCTTGCATCGACGTAACTCTTTACGACGAACACTTTGTCACCTCCATAACTGAGAAACATTCCCTTACTCCACTAAGGATAATTTTGACCGTTGTCCAGTGATCCACTCCTGGATCAATATCGTACCCCCTTTACAAACTCTTGGTCAGGTACACAATAGGTATGGTACACAACATAGCATACTTTATAGAACCTATGGCTGAGGCATAGGGAATGCCTTTTCATTCTCTTTCTATTTTCTGTCGTGGTCGGCTTTTGAGTCTTTACTCAACTTCACACCTTGCAACACAGGCAAGAAGTCCTTCTTTGATTGTTCCATTTTGAACTACTTCAAAATCTTGTCAAGGTATGTACTCATTGAAAAATATATCAAGTGGCTTGATCTATCTCTATAGATCTTGATGCTCAATATGCAAGTAGCTTCACCGAGGTCTTTCTTTGAAAAAACTCCTTTATGCTTTCTAGAAAATTCTACATCATTTTCGATCAACAATATGTCATTCACATATACTTATCATAAAGGTTGTAGTGCTCCCACTCACTTTCTTGTAAATACATGCTTCACAACAAGTCTATATAAAATTATATTCTTTGATCAACTTATCAAAGCGTATATTCCAACTCCGAGATGCTTGCACCAGTCCATAAAAGGATCGCTGGAGCTTGCATGCTCTGTTAGCATCTTTAGGATTGACAAAACCTTCTGGTTGCATCATATACAACTCTTCTGTAATAAATCCATTAAGGAATGTAGTTTTGATATACATTTGCCAGATTTCATAAAATGCGGCAACTACTAACATGATTCAAACAGACTTTTAAGCATCGATACGAGTGAGAAAATCTCATCGTAGTCAACACCTTGAATTTGTCAAAAACCTTTTGCAACAATTCGAGCTTTGTAGATAGTAACACTACTATCAGCGTTTGTCTTCCTCTTGAAGATCCATTTATTCTGAATGGCTCACCGATCATCGGGCAAGTCAATCAAAGTCCATACTTTGTTCTAATACATGGATCCCATCTCAGATTTCATGGCTTCAAGCCATTTCGCGGAATCTGGGCTCATCATCGTTTCCTCATAGTTTGTAGGTTCGTCCTGGTCAAGTAACATGACCTCCAGAACAGGATTACCATACCACTCTGGTGCGAAACGTATTCTGGTTGACCTACAAGGTTCGGTAGTAACTTGATCTGAAGTTTCTTGATCATCATCATTAACTTCCTCACTAATTGGTGTAGGAATCACTAGAACTGATTTCTGTGTTGAACTACTTTCCAATTCGGAAGAAGGTACAATTACCTCATCAAGTTTTACATTCCTCCCACTCACTTCTTTCGAGAGAAACTTCTTCTCTAGAAAGGATCCATCCTTAGCAACAAGTACCTTGGCTTCGGATCTGTGATAGAAGGTGTACCCAACAGTTTCCTTTGGGTATCCTATGAAGACGCATTTCTCCGATTTGGGTTCGAGCTTATCAGGTTGAAACTTTTTCATATAAGCATCATAGCCCCAAACTTTAAGAAACGACAGCTTAGGTTTCTTGCTAAACCACATTTCATATGGTGTCGTCTCAACGGATTTAGATGGTGCCATATTTAATGTGAATGAGCTGTCTCTAATGCATAACACCAAAACGATAGTGATAAATCAGTAAGAGACATCATAGATCGCACCATATCCAATAAAGTACGGTTATGACGTTCGGACACACCATTACGTTGCGGTGTTCTAGGTGGCATGAGTTGAAAAACTATTCCGCATTGTTTCAAATGAAGACCAAACTCGTAACTCAAATATTCTCCTCCACGATCAGATCGTAGAAACTTTATTTTCTGGTTACGATGATTTTCCACTTCACTTTGAAATTCTTTGAACTTTTCAAATGTTTCAGACTTATGTTTCATCAAGTAGATATACCCATATCTGCTCAAATCATTTGCGAAGGTCAGAAAATAACAATACCCGCCGCGAGCCTCAACACTCATCGGATTGCATACATCAGTATGTATTATTTCCAATAAGTCAGTTGCTTGCTCCATTGTTTTGGAGAATGGAGTTTTAGTCATCTTGCCCATGAGGCATGGTTTGCAAGCATCAAATGATTCATTATCAAGTGATTCCAAAAGCCCATCAGCATGGAGTTTCTTCATGCGCTTTACACCAATATGACCTAAACGGTAGTGCCACATATAAGTTGCACTATCATTATTAACTTTGCATCTTTTGGCTTCAATATTATGAATATGTGTATCACTACGATCGATATTCAATAAACCATTCACCTTGGGTGTATGACCTCAGAAGGTGTTATTCATGTAAACAAAATAACAATTACTCTTTGACTTAAATGAATAACTATATTGCAATAAACATGATCCAATCATATTATGCTCAACGCAAACACCAAATAACATTTATTTTAGATTCAACACTAATCCCGAAGGTAAAGGGAGTGTGAGATGGTGATCTTATCAACCTTGGAATCACTTCCAACTCACATCATCACCTCGCACTTAACTAGTCTCTGTTTATTTTGCAACTCCCCTTTCGAGTTACTACTTTTAGCAACTGAACCAGTATCAAATACTGAGGGGTTGCTATAAACACTAGTAAAGTACACATCAATAACATGTATATCAAATATACTTTTGTTCACATTGCCATCCTTCTTATCCACCAAGTATCTAGGGCAGTTCCACTTCTAGTGACCATTTCCTTTGAAGTAGAAGCAATCAGTTCCAGGCTTGGGTTTAGCTTTGGGGTTCTTCATGGGAGCAGCAACTTGCTTGCTATTCTTCTTTGAAGTTCCTCTTTCTTTCCCTTTGCCCTTTTCTTGAAACTAGTGGTCGTGTTAACCATCAACACTTGATGCTATTTCTTGATTTCTACCTTCGTCGATTTCAGCATCGTGAAGAGCTTGGGAATTACTTTCGTCATCCCTTGCATATTGTAGTTCATCACTAAGTTCTAGTAGTGACTAGAGAACTTTGTCAATTACTATCTTATCTGGAAGATTAACTCCCACTTGATTTAAGCAATTGTAGTACCCAGACAATCTGAGAACATGCTCACTGGTTGAGCTATTCTCCTCCATCTTGTAGGCAAAGTACTGTCAGAGGTCTCCTACCTCTTGACACGGGCATGAGTATGAAATACCAATTTCATTTATTAGAACACCTTATATGCTCTATAGTGTTCAAAAACATTTTTGAAGTCCCAGTTCTAAGCTGTAAAGTATGGTGCACTAAACTAGCAAGTAGTTATCATACCGAGCTTGCCAAACGTTCATAACATCTACATCTGCTCCTGCAATAGGTCCGTCACCTAACAGTGCATCAAGGACATAATTCTTCTATGCAGCAATGAGGATAACTGTGGCACCCCGGCTCAGAGAAACTGGAATGCCCCATATTCCAGCCAAGAGATCAAGAAGTCTCTGGAATACGACACTGCTTGACATAGAACAAATCAGCTCTTATTACAAGAATAATAATACAAGGGTCTGATGTTACAAAGAAGCACATCAGCATGGCGACACTACGCCTACGATACTACACTTGATCTATGCTAGCAGCGAAACAACTCGTAGCAGCGGAATACTTCTAGCAGCGGAACAACGACGAAGGTGGTCAACTCCACTCCGTAGGGACTCTGGCTGGGACACGATCTAGCTCGCACGCATGGCAACCATCGACAAGCAATCAAGCAATCATGGAATCACCTACAATCTGGCATGACACGCCAGGTCAGTACATTGAATGTACTTGCAAGCTCACAAGAACCATAAACGTCAAGGCAAGACAATAACATAGCATTTAACAAGTTAATTAAATTAACCACTATTATGATGAAACAACTACTAAGCATGGTATGAAACTGATACAATACTAATAAATCACCATCTCAGATCTCCATAACCATATCACTCTTGGCCAACCGGCCAAGCAATATACCATCTCGATCACCTCGTGATCAAAACCAAACGGTGATCATTCCGGCGATCACAACCATGACCAACACTTGGTCCCAAACAGTGATCTTTCCGGCGATCACTACCACGACCAACACTTGGTCTCAAACGGTGATCCTTTCGGTGATCACTACCATGACCAACACTTGGTCTCAAATGGTGATCCTTCCAGCAATCACTACCATGACCAACACTTGGTCTCCAACATCATCATCAACATCCTGCCAATTTGTACTGCTCAACATATCAACATATAAATGACCTATAAGTCATTCCGTCATGTGAGTGTTGATCGAACGGTGTGACCTAGTACGAACTTGTGCCCATTGACCGAGGACGCGACTATCGATAGATTAAACACACACACACACACACACACACACTGCAGAGGTAGCGCACTTTACCCAGACCATGAAATCCATGGCCTCGCACTCCCATTCGGCTGGACCAACGGCATTCCGACAAAACTGATCTACTGCGATGACACTCTCCCGGCCACTCCGACCAACTCCCCTTTGGGCCAGGTCATGGGTGGCCCCATGTCTACCAAAGACACAACGACCACCATCCTGGCCAAAACATAAATGTCCCAAACGGGGACAAAAAGGCGCCTAACAACAACTACGGGCACACAAGGTTATGTTTGCTTACCGGGCCAGGGTACCGCACGCCCATAACCTTCCCTCGTTGGAGGCACTAGCGAGAGGCATGACAATAGACCGCATTAGGGCCTTCCCATAAAGGCAAATGTGGTTGCACTAGAAAAAGCCCGATTCGGTGGCACCTGACCAACATAATGACGGAATTTATCCCCAAAATATAATAGTAATGATTGCTACTCCGATATCATCTATCTACCTATAATCCAAGTCATAGCAATATCCAACAAATAATCCAAAGCTGAATGCCACCATATCAAAATACTCCGAGGACAGTATAACACTACTATCATGATGAATCCAAGAATGATAAGACTACTACTCAAATAT
The DNA here is from genome assembly GCF_003073215.2 of Triticum urartu. Lineage (NCBI taxonomy): Eukaryota > Viridiplantae > Streptophyta > Magnoliopsida > Poales > Poaceae > Triticum > Triticum urartu. The sequence goes on from NC_053022.1 coordinate 358,715,106, forward strand.
CCAGAACTAACTATCCAACTATGATCCATATGCAAGCATCATCTACAAGATCATACTTCAAAACATAATATCAACTAGCATCATGATGAAACTAACACTAGCCACTAATAATCCAAATAAAACATGATATCCAAAGTAATACTCCAAAATAATACCAGCTACCATCATGAAAATAATCATAATAGCCACTTAGAATCCAAAGGCAGCATGATATCCAAAGTAATACTCCAAAATAATACCAGATACCATCATGGAAATAATCATAATAGCTACTAAGAATCCAAAGGCAGCATGATATCCAAAGTAATACTCCAAAATAATACCGGATACCATCATCATAATAGCCACTAAGATTCCAAAGGCACATGTCATCTCCAAAATCAACAAAGTGTAAGTCCTAGAACTCCAAGCAATATCATGGCAATATCAAGATCAGAACAATACCCCGAGACATGCCATGAACAAATCATACATAGCTAATGCAATATTCTAAACAAGTTCAAATAACTTAAACCATGCTACTGCATTGCAATCATGCTAATGGAGGGTGTGGCTTGCCTGGGGTGGAAGAAATCACCGAGAAGAAGTGCGAGAAGCTAGCGGAAAGAATCGCCGGAAAACGTACTCTCTCGAAGGGGGATGAATAAGGGAAGGGGCAAAATGGTCATTTTTAGAATGGAAAAACATGGTGAAAATGATTCCATCGGAACAGGCTTTACAAAATGAAGAAGTGGGCTTTGGATTCACCTCATTTGGAGTTGTGGTTGAGAAGTTATGAGTGTTTGATTGCCAGCGCCGGCCCGGCCAACTCCGGCCACCTCCCGCCGGAGTGAAGACACCGGCGAGAGCGGGGAGAAGTGCCGCATCCTCCTAGACCCCGCAGCAGCGCCAGGATGGAGTGGGACGAGGGCAGCTAGCTGCGACCGAGGACGAAGGCAGCGGCCAAGACTTGGGCGCGTGGCCACGGCAGCTCCGGCAAGGAAATAGGAGAGGGAGAGGTTCGCCGGGGTCTAGGTGTGCTTCTGGTGGTGGAGAGGTGGAGGGAGAGGCGTCGACTCGCTCGAATTTGAGCGGAGCCGAACGGCGGCCATGGTGGCAATGGAGGTCGTGGAGGGGCTCTGGTGCTCGGGGAAGAGGCTCGAGGGAAATAGGGGAGAGGAGTCAGGCTGCTGGTGTGGTCGAGGGAGCTCGGGGTTGGCTTGTATAGCCGCGAGACGAGGTGATGAGCTGGCGTCGCCGCGGACGCGTGGCCGGCACTGCGGATGCGTGTGCGCGTGCATGAGCTCGAGGGTAGACGACAGGGAGGAGCAGCGGGCAGACTCACGGGACGGAGGAAGCCAAGAGGGACAGGAGGAAACGGCCGGGACGAGGGAGGCCGAGGCTGCGTGCTACCGCTCGAGCTCGGCCAACTCTCTAGCGAGCTCAGCGAGCACAGGAGATCACGGGGAACACGATGAGGGCTCGCTAGCAACGATCACGGGGAGGTAGGCGACGCCGGGCAGAAGAGGAAACGACTGAAACAAGCTTGAAGCCAAACGGGGCACAGTGCTCCCGTGGGCGTGCATCGGCGAGCGTCGACCAGGAGGTTTCTGGAGGGAGAGATGGCTCTAGGGGAGCGGCGACGACGAGATGCAGCCACTGGACAAGCTCACGAGCTCTAAGACGACGAGAGGGAGAGGTGCCAAAGCACAAACGATGCTCTGGACACACCACAGCGCACAGAGCGTGTAAGTGTGCATGCCAGCTGTGTGGTCACCACATGCACTGGCATGTAGCAGGGGAGAGGGGCTTGAACATGTTGTCTAGTGCGTAGTTCATCTAGGGGAGGTCCCAACTACGGTGGTAGTTTGGTGAAAAAGGCTCTGGTTAAATGGTAATCACCATCTGAAGTTTACTATAGTAAACTTGGTCGTGCACTGGTGATTCACAAGGATTTTACTGGCGCCAAAGAGTTTTCTGGGGGGATTAACTACGGAAGGACTATGATCCTGGAGGTTTGGGGGCATAATGGAGCACAAACTAATATAGTTGCTTTGTAACTCACATTATGGGTCCAGAATCAAAATCATGATGGTTCACTCACATAGAGTAACGACTTGAGATGAAATTTGGCAGGGCTTGGTTATTTGGCAAGATAAAGGTGCTGTAAAAATTTCATACCAATTGTTTTACCAAAATGGTACTTCCTTCACAGCTATTCCCTCTGTCCAGAAACTTGCAAACATTCTAGAGGAATATTGGCTTTAAGAATTGATGCCAGATTTTGTGGAGAGAAGTTATTTGGGTAGGAGAATGCTCTGGTAAATTTTCAGGCAAAATGAAGCAATATAAAATATACTTGCTTCACAACCTAAAAATATTGACAGAATCAAAGATTTGATGTTGTGCTCTCATAGATCAAGGGGTGGAGCTGAAATTCGTAGGAATGAGATAATATGAGCACAAGAAGAGGCATGAAAAATTTCAACTCATTTGGATAACCCTAGCTAGTACTTCCTTCACAAAGGCTTCCCTCAAACAGGAACTTTGAAAAATCACTGAGGAAGTTTGGCTAGTAAAATAAAGTTGAATTTTGGCACAGGTCAATTATTTGGATGATATATCATGCCCAAAAAGTTTAGGGGCAAATGGGCAAAGATAAATAGCACTTGCTTCACAATGTGCCATTTAGGACAGAATAGGAAATGAATTTATTGAGCATGATGAGAAATATGGCCAATGAAATATTTTTCCATATTTGTGTAAGATATGACCCAAACAATTTATAAGAATTATTTGGGGATTTTTGGATGGGCAAAAATATAGGTTGCTTCACAACCAAGAGCAGACAGGGTTATTTCTTTAATAGAAAAGGGAATATTTCCTAGAAAAAAAGAAATTAGGGTTTGGTCAAGCAGTGGAGTGACATGGTATTGACAAGGTTTTTAGGATGATGAGCCACTTGGGAGAGGAAATGAAGATGATTTCCTAGGTGACAAGGCCACAGAACCACTCCAAAAAGAAAAAAACAGAGCAAAAACCAATAAATCAAAAGAAAAAGAAAAGGGCCAAAATCCAGGCTGTTACAAGTCTTACCCCCTTAAAGAAATCTCTTCCTCGAGATTTAGTTGCTCAGGGAACAAGTATGGCTTGAGGACACCGTTTCCAGCTCGGGTGTCCTTTTTCCTTTAGTTATTGTTCCCCCAAGAATTTTATATGATTTGATTATCTTTGCTCAGGGGTGGTTTGCTTCACCTTTCCCCAAATTCTGACGGGCTTTTGCTCATATACAACTTCCTTTTTCTGATGTGAATTTTCTCATATCTGCGGTGATATCCAATGGATCTGAGCATAAAATTTTCCTTTGGTCAGACAAACCTTTTTAGTTCTGTCACGGGGTTGCTTCAAATAAATGCAAGCCTTCTGGGTTCAATAAATGCTTAGAATTAATCATGGCCATCTTCTGACGGGATCTGACTGCTCAAAGGTGGTATTGATTTTGATTTATTTCTTTGGCTCGAGCGTGAGATCTGTACCAAAGATCTGACTGCCTTTTGTCAGGAGCAATATAACGGTGTATGGAGTTATAGCTGTGTCGGATTCGATCAATCATGCAATAGTTATAACATAGGGTGACACAGAACTAGCTCGAGTTCATCAATGTAATGTAGGCATGTATTCCGAATATAGTCATACGTGCTTATGGAAAAGAACTTGCATGACATCTTTTGTCATACCCTCCCGTGGCAATGGGGTCCTACTGGGAACTAAGGGATATTAAGGCCTCCTTTTAATAGAGTACCGGACCAAAGCATTAACACATAGTGAATATATGAACTCCTCAAACTACGGTCATCACCGGTAAGTATCCCGATTATTGTCACTTCGGGGTTAACGGATCATAACACATAATAGGTGACTATAGACTTGCAAGATAGGATCAAGAACTCTCATATATTCATGAAAACATAATAGGTTCAGATCTGAAATCATGGCACTCAGGCCCTAGTGACAAGCATTAAGCATAGCAAAGTCATAGCAACATCAATCTCAGAACATAGTGGATACTAGGGATCAAACCCTAACAAAACTAACTCGATTACATGATAAATCTCATCCAACCCATCACCGTCTAGTAAGCCTACGATGGAATTACTCACGCACGACGGTGAGCATCATGAAATTGGTGATGGAGGAAGGTTGATGATGATGATGGCGACGGATTCCCCTCTCCGGAGCCCCGAACGAACTCCAGATCAACCCTCCCGATAGAGTTTGGGGCTTGGCGGCGGCTCCGTATCGTAAAACACGATGAATGCTTCTCTCTAATTTTTTTCTCCTCGAACACGAATATATGAAGTTGGAGTTGAGGTCGGTGGAGCGTCAGGGGGCCCACGAGGCAGGGGGCACGCCCAGGGGGGTAGGCGCGCCCCCACCGTTGTGGACAGGGTGTAGGCCCCCTGATGTGGATTCTTCTCCCAGTATTTTTATATATTCCAAAAATAATCTCCGTTGATTTTCAGGTCATTCCGAGAACTTTTATTTCTGCACAAAAATAACACCATGGCAATTCTGCTGAAAACATCGTTAGTCCGGGTTAGTTCCATTCAAATCATGCAAGTTAGAGTCCAAAAAAGGGCAAAAGTGTTTGGAAAAGTAGATACGACGGAGACGTATCAATACGTACAGCTAGGGATCGTGTACATGGATGTGGCTGGGCCGGAACGGAGAAACTGCGTCGTCGTCGTATTCATTGGGAGGCAACGGAATGCGTCGTGTTCATCGGGAGGCAACAGAACGCGTGCTGTTCATCGGGAGCCAACCGGCTTGGACAGAACAGCCGATGGAAACGAGGCCTGGTGTACCGCAGAACGGAGGAAACAACCTTGTGTTCGACCGGCCACGGTCGAAACGGGATCCTGTTCATCGAGAGGGGTCTGGCATACCGCAAAACGGAGGAAACAGACCACCTACAGTTGAAACGAGGTCCTATTGATCGGGAGGGGTGTGGCGCACCACAAAACGGAGGAAACAGACTTGTGTTGGAGCGCTACGGTCGAAATGGGGGTCCTGTTCATTGGGAGGGGTGTGGCATACCGCAAAACGGGACTCCATGGGACACTGTTCATCTCCACCGTTGACCTCCTCTAGCCTCCACGGGCTCCTATTCATCCACCGTCGAGCTCCTTCAGCCTCCACCTGCGACTGTTCATCCACGGGATCCTATTCATCCAACCTCCACCGCTTCTCCACCGGCTACTATTCGGCCAGCCCTCTCCACGGGGTCCTGTTCAACCACCCCTCCACGGGCTACTGTTCATCCAGCCCTCCACCGGCTAATGTTCAACCAACCCTCCACCGGCTACTGTTCAACCAGCCCTCCACGGGGTCCTATTCATCCAGCTCTCCACAGGGTCCTGTTCATCCACCTGCTCGGTCGATCGGTGTACTGTTCATCCAGCGGCAACGGCCTCTAATACCACGAGGCCTATTCATCCAAACCCCACCAGGAACTGTTCATCCAAACCCCCTATTGTTCATCAAGGGAAGGAGGCAACAGTGTTCGATCGGCTTCAGTTAGCAGCATTAGCGAAGGAATCACTCGGGTTCAGTTAACAGCAAGGGATCGATCGACCGCTCGGGTTCGGTAACACATAGCCTGCAGTGCACTCGCTCGGGTTCAGTTAGAGCCCAACGCCTCGCTCGGGTTTTGTTAGAGCCCAACGCCTCACACACACATGCGTACGCATGAGCGAAACGCGCATCGCTCGGCCCCCGGCCATCCACCGTAACCGGTCACTCCCTGATATTTTCCTCGCCGTCGCTTCTACCATGGTTTTTTCTGTCATGTACGGCCCAAAGAATGTCATGCAGCTACGTCTCCGGCCCTCCCAAGATGAAAACCCATTTCTATCATGATTTTTTGTCATAGAAGTAGGAGCCCACCACATCTATGATGATACCGGTTTTTGTCACAATTATCGTCATAGAAGTGTCATAAGTACAGAAAAAATATTCATTCGGCCCAAAATGTCACGGATGTGTCTTCTTTTTGTAGTGTATGGTGTCTAGATTGGATCTGGTGGTTCTGGAACTTGCGGCGGCTGGAATTGTGTTTCGTCAACTCCCCTAGGGTTTTTGGATTTTTGGGGTGTCGTGGTTCTAAGTCTGACAGTAGAATATGGGGGTAGGAATGGAGAGGCAAGATCTTAGCTATGGAGGAGTTGTACACACAAGGTTTACGAGTTCAGGCCCTTCTCGGAGGAAGTAACATCCCTACATCTCGGAGCCCAGAGGCGGTCGACTGGATTATACGCGTGTGATTTACAAGGGGTGTGAACCCTTGTCCCAGAGGAGGGAGGTGGCTCATAGAGAGTGCGCCAGGACTCCAGATCCCCTCCGTTACACAGAGTTCAATGCTCATAAAGGAAAGGCGTTACTGGTAACGTGTACAGTAAATGTCATAAATGCTCATAATGCTATGATTTAAGTCCTAACCGTTGCAGAGTGGAGGGCTCCTCATCTTCTGGTGGTCGAGTGTCTTCAAGGTGGTCGAGTGAGCGCATCTCCACGGTCGAGTGGATGATGATTTCTCTTCGACTGCTTCTGATTCTTTGTAAAGATGTCCTTGGGGAGGGTATGCTGGACAGGTCCATGACCCTACCCTAGGTACATAGCTTCATCATGGGGTATTTATATAGCAAAAAGGCGGTGCGGGAGGCGGCTGTTGGGAACACAGTATTTGAAAAAAATTCCTACGATCACGCAAGATCTATCTAGGAGATGCATAGAAACGAGAGGGTAGAGTGTGTCTACGTACCCTCGTAGCCCGAAAGCGGAAGCGTTTAGTAACGCGGTTGATGTAGTCGAACGTCTTCGCAATCCAACCGATCCAAGTACCGAACGTACGGCACCTCCACGATCAACACACGTTCAGCTCGATGACGTACCTCAAACTCTTGATCCAGTTGAGGCCGGGGGAGAGTTCCTCCAGCATGACGGCATGGTGACGGTGATGATGAAGTTTACCAGCGCAGGGGTTCGCCTAAGCACTACAACGATATGAACGAGGTGTGTAACTATGGAGGGTGCACCGCACACGGCTAAGAGAAACTTTGGTGTGTCTTTGGGGTGCCCCCCTCCCACATATATAAAGGGGGAGGAGAGGTGGCCGGACCTAGGAGGGGGCGCGCCATGGGGGGGTCCTACTTGGACTCCAAGTCCAAGTAGGATTCGGTCCCCCCTGCTGGGGAACGCAATATTTCAAAAAAATTACCTACGATCACGCAAGATCTATCTATGAGATGCATAGCAACGAGAGGAGAGAGTATGTCTATGTACCCTCGTAGACCGAAAGCGGAAGCATTTAGTAACACAGTTGATGTAGTCGAACGTCTTCGGGATCCAACTGATCAAGTACCGAACGCACGACACCTCTGTGATCTGCACATGTTTAGCTCGGTGACGTCCCTCGAACTCTTGATCCTATTGAGGCCGAGGGAGAGTTTTGTCAGCACGACGGCGTGGTGACAGTGATGATGAAGTTACCGACGTAGGGCTTCTCCTAAGCACTACGACAATATGACCGAGGTGTAAAACTATGGAGGGGGGCACCGCATACGACTAAAGCTCAACTTGTGTCCCCCTCCCCCGTATATAAAGGAGGGGAAGAGGAGGCCGGCCGGCCATAGGGGGCGCGCCCAAGGGGGGAGTCCTACCCCAAGTAGGAATCGGCTCCCCCTTTCCTAGTCCAAGTAGGAGAAGAAGGAAGGAGATGGAGAGGGAGAGGGAAAGAGGGGCCGCGCCCTCCTCCCCTAGTCCTATTCGGACTCCCCTTGGGGGGGAACCTCCTGGCTGCTGCCCTGTCTCTCCCCTAAGGCCCACTAAGGCCCATTACTTCCCCGGGGGGTTCCGGTAACCCTTCCGGCACTCTGGTTTTATCTGAAACAATCCAGAACACTTCCGGTCATCCAGCTTGTCCACGACAGAGTGACCGGGATGGATCTGCTGGAGGTCTTTCTCGGTCGACGCATCCAACCTCTTCAGGCGCGTGATCATCCAATGTGGAAGTACTCTGGGCTCGAGGATACCACTCGGATCCACCCGGAGGAGGTTAGCAAGGATATCTTGGAGATTTGGTTGAGGGGAATCACTGGCAACAAAGACAACCCTCAGGGATCCAGGAGGGTGATTCCATTCGACAACTCACGCCAGCCGGAGCAGGTATATTTCTGTTTTATCAAGTATCTTTCTGATTCACCACGTGATGTCCTGGTTGTGGTCGACTGAATGTCTTTTGATTGTTATCCTTTCAGGCCCTCATTGAAATGTACTCGATGCCCAACGGAGTGCAGGACCCCGGCGCTGAAGAAGAAGGGAGCGGGGGCGAGAGCGGCGAGGAGCATTCGGAAGACGAGGAGGATGAGGAGAGCGATGAGTCGACCGATGATGAAGAATTCGACTCGCCTCCTCGCAGGGAGAGGAGGTCCAAGCACACTCATGACCCGGCACGCGCTCCGGACTTGGTGGCTGCGCCGATCGGGCAATCCTCGAAGCGCCCCAGGACGTCTTCCCCGATGCCGACTGAGAAGCCTCCAAAGCAGTCCAAGGTTGCGCTGCTTCCAGCGCCGAAAGTGCCGAAAGCCATCTCTTCCAAACCGCCCAAAGCTTTGCCTCGGATCAAAGTGACCGTTCCTACTATCTCCGAGTAACCATCTGACTTGTCCTTTATGTGGATTCGATTAACTGGGTGTAACCGATTGAATGCGGGCCTTTGCAGTGCTACTACGTCAGGGACCTCTTCATACTAGTACCGGGACGAGGAAATGGAGGATGCGGTAACCTCTAACCCAGGTATGAACTCTTGCGATTTCGATTCTTGATCCTTCTAGGGTCGAGTGGTTCACTTGGGGTCGAATGTTCTGTCTTGCAGCTCCACCCAACATCATTGACCTTCCGGACGACGACAAAGATGTGGCTCCTAAGCCTATGAAGAGCAAGAAGGTAACAGCTCGCAGGGTGGCTCGGCAAGAACCAACTGCAACGCCTCCCGTCTGTCAAGCTGAAGATGCGGGCATGGCCACTGTGACGTTCACTGCACCCTTGCCGAGTGGGCATCCCACGCGGTCAACCGCGCATGTGGTTCCTTCAACTATCCAACTCCACACCATGGAGCCTCAAGAAGCCGCACCTGGGTTGTCTGCACATTTTTTCACCAGCTACCCCGTCCCAGAAAACCAGTCGGAAGCGGCTGCGGAGCCATCCGACAGGCTGATATGATGATGGAGCGGGTGAAGATAGTGCACGAGAGCAGTCAGGCTGCCTACGATGCTAGTGCCGCTCTTCGGGCCAACGTCCAGGTGACTAGACTTTCCGACTGTTTTTGTTCTCAAACAATCTTCTTCTGCACAATCTCCTGTTGTTCGCGTTGAATTAGAGCATCCACTCGGTGTTTGTCGGCGTTCTGGGAACGGGGGTCCCCAGACTTGCCTGCCTGCGGCCTGCGGTGTGGCTCGAGGAGGGGCCCAGCATGGCCCATCTTCATCAAAACAGACCCAAGACCCTCGCGAGGGGTCAAGCCTCGTGGGGCGGATGACACAGAGCTTGCTCAGGCACGGCCTCATCAGGCTGGCTCGCGAGGAGGCGGAGAGATCAAGGCGGGGTACCTCACGAGGTGCCCGTGACGCAAGCCATGACGACCAAGGGTGCCAGGTGGGCGCCAGCCCGCGTAGTGTCCTCCTTTCCTCTTTGGTGCAAAGGGAGCAAGCGCAGGCGAGAGCATCAAGCAAAGGCACCCGTTTCGGTGCAACGAGACCAAGACCGGCCCAACGGCAGGAAGGAAGTCATTGTGGAGCCCAAGCCAGCGTCACCGCCAGAGCCTTTGGCATGCGAGGACCAGCTTTAGTCAGGATAAGTGTACCAGATGTTCCCCTTCAAAATGACCAATTGTTGGCACCCTTCCCACTCAATTTTTGGGAAGAGGCCCAGGGCCTTTGCCTATAAATAGGACTAGCCACCCACAGGGTAGAGGAGATCGGATCGAAATCGGAGAGAGAATCGAGAAGAGAGAGAGAGAGAGAGAGAGAGAGAGAGAGAGAGAGAAGGGTGATTGAACTCCTCCCAGTAGTTCATCGCCCCAGCCAAGAACAGACCCTTGCGAGGCTGTTCTTCCTTGTATTGCTCATCATCATCAGCCCAAGAGGCAATCCACCACACCACACACTGGAGAAGGGTATTACACCACAACGGCGGGCCGAACCAGTATAAACTTCGTGTCTCTTGTGTTTTTCTTTCCATAGCTTAGATCTTAGCGCGGCGGTGGGGCGCAGGTAGGTAGAAGGCGAAATCTCCGCGCGCACCCCAGTGTTCGAACCTCAAGGGTCTGCCGGAACCCGAAATCTGACATTTGGCGCGCCAGGTAGGGGTGCACCGGAGTTTTCCCTTCCGCCACCGCCATGACCTGCCTCGCGATGAGTAGCGCGTCGCCCGCTCCGGCCGCCGGCGCCAGCACGGGGGCCAGGCGGCTCCGAGCCCTGGCCCCAGCCCTGCAACGGGTACGGTGGCCGGACAAGTTCAAGCCAACGACGCCGCCGTGCTACGGCGGCGCGACTGATCCGCTGGCCTTCTTGCTGGCGTACGAGGAGGCCATCCTCGAAGCTGGAGGTGATGATAGGGTCATGGCCAACTGGCTCCCCATGGCCCTCACCGGCGCTCCGCGCGCATGGCTGCTCCACCTGCCGGCAGCCTCCGTGGCCTCTTGGGAAGAGCTCTGCAGCCTCTTCCCGGCCCACCACGCTACACCAACACCCCCGGTCATCGCGGCCCTCCTGGGCGGCTCGCAGGCGCCGCCTACAAGTCACCACGTCAAGCCGTTCATCCGCCGGGTCAGCGCCGCTTCCACGTGGCAGGGGGCTCTCCTGGACCGGGCGGCGCCCAAGGCCGGCCTGACCTTCAGCTTGGAGGACCACCCCTCCAACTCGGCCTGCTCGGGTGCGCTCCCCAAGCTGTGCACCCCCACCATCTGCCAGGTGGCCGTCACCAGAACTCTCATCGATGGCGGTGCGGGCCTCAGCGTGCTCTCGGTTGAGACCTTCAACCTCCTCTGCATACCCCTGGAACGGTTGCAACCCAGCCGGCCCTTCTCAGGCGTTGGGGGCGGATCATCCAGCTCCTTGGGACAGATCCAGCTCCCGGTAACCTTCGGCACCTACAACAACTTCTGCACGGAGCTGGTCGACTTCGACATCGCCCCCATCGGCCTCCCCTACAACGCCATCCTCGGCTACCCAGCGCTGACCCAGTTCATGGCCGCGACACACCTGGCGTACAACCTCATGAAGATGCCCGGGAGCAGCGGTGTCCTCACCATGCACAGGGACACCGAAGACGCACTGTGAGTGCTCAAGCTCGCCTTCAAGATGGCGGCGTCGGCACAGCCCGCCGACTCGGAGACCCCCGAGCCCAAGGGGGCTGCACCCGCCAATAAGAAACAGTTGTTCACCCAAGACAAGGCAGAAACCAAGCAGATACCCGTCGATGAGGACGGGTCCACCAACGCCACTTTCACCATAGGAGCCAACCTCGAGCCCAAGCAGGAGGAGGCCCTGGTCAGGTTCCTGCGCGCAAACAAGAAGGTATGCGCTTGGGAGCCTGACCAGTTGGCGGGGATCCCTAGGAGCGTAATAGAGCATCACCTCAACGTGTGCCCCAACGTGCGCCCTATGAAGCAGAAGGCAAGGCGGCAGTCCACAGAAAAGCAGGCCTTCATCGTCCAAGAGACCCGCAAACTAGAAGCCGCTGGGGTCATTCGCGAGGTCTGATACCCGGATTGGTTGGCCAACCCTGTCGTTGTGCCAAAGAAGGGAGGGAAGGAGTGCATGTGTGTCGACTTCACCAACCTCAACAAGGCATGCCCGCAAGATCTGTTCCCGCTCCCCCGCATCGACCAGATCGTCGATTCCACCGCAGAATGCGACCTGCTATGCTTCTTGGATGCCTTCTCTGGGTATCACCAGATCAAGATGGCGGTAGAAGACGTCGAAAAGACAGCCTTCCTAACCCCATGTGGGGTGTACTGCTACACATGCATGCCATTCGGGCTACGTAACGCAGGGGCGACCTTTCAGCGGCTGATGCACATCACCTTGGGCCCGCAGCTCGGGAAGAATGTTGAGGCTTACGTCGATGACATTGCGGTGAAGTCCCGGGAGGCCAGGACCCTGATACAAGACCTGGAGGAACCTTCGCGAGCCTCAACGCAGTGAACCTGCGGCTCAACCCAGAGAAGTGTGTGTTCAGAGTCCCCTCGGGCAAGCTCTTGGGTTTCCTCGTGTCCCACCGAGGCATCGAGGCTAACCCAAAAAAGGTCAAGGTGGTCGAGGACATGAGCCCGCCAAAGACCCTCAGAGAAATGCAGAAGCTCACTGGATGCGTGACCACGCTAGGGCGCTTCATCTCCAAGTTGGGGGAGCGAGCGCTGCCCTTCTTCCAACTAATGAAGAAAAAGGGGCCCTTTGAATAGACTGAAGAGGCCGACAAGGCGTTCCAGGATCTCAAGAGATACCTGACCAGCCCTCCGGTCATGGTGGCTCCGCGCCCTCAAGAGCCCCTGGTGCTTTACCTCACCGCCACTCCCTACTCCGCTAGCGCAGCCCTGGTGGCGGTTAGGGAGGAGCGTCGAATCAAAACCACAGGAGCAGCCCGGGACAAGGCAAAACAGGAACAAGGAAGGCCCACAGAAACCGCCACTGCGGCTAAGGAGGATCAGCCGCCGCAGAGGAGTGCACCGGAGGCGGAAGAGGCCCCTCTCCCAGATGGCCAGCCTCAGGAGGCCTCATCACCTCAGGAGGTGCCATGGTCTCCGGAGGGCGCCACCAGCACTGACGCACCCAACCTTGTTGAGAACCTAGTGTACTTCGTCAGCACGGTGTTGCGGGACGCGAGGGCACGGTACCCCCTGCCTTAGAAGCTCCTCCTCGCGCTACTGGTGGCCTCGCGCAAGCTGCAGCACTATTTTCAGGGTCACCCCATCAAGGTCATCTCGTCATACCCCCTGGAGAGAGTGCTCAGGAGCCCTAACTCAGCTGGAAGGGTCACTGAGTGGAACATAGAACTGCAAGCGTTTCAGCTCGAATTCAGCACGACCAGAGTCATCAAGGGAGCAGCATTAGCGGATTTTGTGGCAGAATGGACGGAGGCATCAGGCCTCAAGGCCGACGAGGATCGGTCCCTCTCCCCGGGAAGCAAGGCGCCAGAAGGCTGGGTCATGTACTTCGATGGGGCGTTCTCCAGGCATGGCGCTGGGGCTGGGGCGGTGCTTATATCGCCCACTCAGGACAAGCTCTACTACGCTGTACAGCTCTGTTTCCAGCAAGGTGAAAAGGTCTCCAACAACATAGCGGAGTATGAAGGTTTAATAGCGGGCTTGAAGGCCGCAGCTGCCCGGGGGGTGAAACGCCTCACCATCAAGGGCGATTCGTAGCTCCTTGTCAATTTTTCCAACAAGGTGTACGAGCCGAAAGATGAGCACATGGAAGCCTACCTTGCGGAGGTCCGCAGGATGGAGAAGCAGTTCTGGGGGTTGGAGTTGCAGCATGTGCCCCGTGGCACCAATCAGGAGGCCGACGACATCGCCAAACGGGCGTCCACGCAGTTACCTCAGGAGCCTGGCATCTTCGAGGAGCGGCTCTTCAAGCCCTCAGCCCTGCCTTCATTGTCAAACACGGCTCAGCCTCGGGAGGAGCTCCCCCCAGCCACCTGCCTCAGGAGCCCCAGTCTGTGGCCCGGCCTCAGGAGCACGCCTGCTCCTGACGATGGAACCTCAGGAGGGGTGCTGGATCACGGAGCTCCGGAGTTACTTAACACAAGGGACCCTGCTGGAGAAGGAGGAGGAAGCGGAGCGTGTGGCACGGCAGGCCACGGCATACTGCATCAAGGATGGAGAGCTCTACCGGAAGCGACCAAACGATGTATCCCTGCACTGCATCTCCAGGGAGCAAGGAAAGGAACTGCTGGAAGATATACACAGCGGAGACTGTGGACATCATTCGTCATCACGGACCCTCGTCGGCAAGGCGTTCCGTAGTGGGTTTTATTGGTCCACCGCACTCAATGACACCGTCGAACTGGTGAAAGCTTGTGAGGCCTGCCAGTTCCACGCCAAGCAGATCCATCAGCCGGCAGGATGCCTGTAGACTATACCCCTTTCGTGGCCATTCGCAGTCTGGGGGCTGGACATCCTGGGCCCGTTTCCTCGGGCGCCAGGGGGCTACCGCTACCTCTACGTCGCCGTGGACAAGTTCACCAAGTGGGCTGAAGTAGAGGCCGTCCGCACCATCCCCGCGGGTTCCGCGGTCAAGTTCATCAGGGGCATCGTGAGCCGGTTCGGGGTGCCGAACCGCGTCATCACAGACAATGGTTCGTAGTTCACCAGTAACCTCTTCAAAACATACTGTGCTAACCTTGGAACGCAGATATGCTACGCTTCGGTGGGGCACCCCCGAAGCAACGGCCAGGCCGAGCGAGCCAACACAGAGGTCCTGAGGGGCCTCAAGACCAGGACGTTCAAGAAGAAGCTGGAGGCCTGTGGCAGAGGTTGGTACGACGAGCTTCAGTCCGTGTTGTGGTCCATCCGCACAACCGCGACCAAGCCGACTGGAGAGACCCTGTTCTTCCTGGTCTACGGAGCCGAAGTGGTCCTCCCTCACGAGGTCAGATGTCGCTCCGCGTGGGTCCTGGCGTTCGACGAGGCGCAGCAGGACGCCATGCGGGGGATGGACCTCGTGCTAGGGGAGGAACATCGCCGAGAAGCCGCGCTGCGAGCGGCGAGGTACCAACAAGCGCTGCGACGATATCACTGCCGCAACATCCGCCCCAGAACTCTCGAGGTAGGAGACCTCGTGCTTAGGTGGGTTCTTGCCAGGGAGGGACTGCACGAGCTCTCCCCCTTATGGGAGAGCCCGTTCAAGGTTGTTCATGTTTCCAGGCCCGGCTCCACGCGCTTGGAGACTCAGGAGGGGGTGCCGGTCCAGAACGCATGGAACATCCAACACCTCCGGAGGTTCTACCCCTAAAAAGGCCCAGAGCCTGTGAAGAAGGCGAATGCCTGTGAAGATTATCCTTTTTGGAAAAGGCCCAGAGCCTGTGAAGAAGGCGAATGCCTGTGAAGCTGTCGCGTTTTGGAAAAGGCCCAGAGCCTGTGAAGAAGGAGAATGCCTGTGAAGCTGTCGCGTTTTGGAAAAGGCCCAGAGCCTGTGAAGAAGGAGAATGCCTGTGAAGCTGTCGCGTTTTGGAAAAGGCCCAGAGCCTGTGAAGAAGGCGAATACCTGTGAAGCTGTCGCGTTTTGGAAAAGGCCCAGAGCCTATGAAGAAGGCGAATGCATGTGAAGCTGTCACATTTTGGAAAAGGCCCAAACGCTGTGAAGAAGGCGAATGCCTGTGAAGCTGTCGCATTTTGGAAAAGGCCCAGAGCCTGTGAAGAAGGCGAATGCCTGTGAAGCTGTCGCGTTTTGGAAAGGGCCCGGAGCCTGTGAAGAGGCCAAATGCCCGTGAAGCCTGCTTCCCCCAAGAAAGGCCTGGAGCCTGTGAAGAAGGCCAACGCCTGTGAAGCTCGCCGCCCGTGACACTCTCACGTAATAATGAGTTGGGGCTGTACACGCCCCAGAGTCTCAAGAGCGCCGGCCTTAGGCCCTGGGGCTCCCTCCCACGCCAAGTGGCAGCACTTAGCTCCACGCTGGTGAGAAGACGTCGAAGACTAGATTAGGTGCCAGACGCGGCTTTTTCGTCTGCTTTCCGTAGTTGGCTTGTTCATTCTCATTCAAAGTTTTACTGAAGTTGTTGCCGTCTTTGGCTTGTGGTTCTTCGACTTTTCACTCTCCTGCCTCGATTTCTCTGATGCAAGGCCTCACAAGGGGGGCATCTGAGCACCCTCGTGGGTGTTCCTGTCCTAGTCGTTCAAAGGTTTCGCGACCTGGGTGCATTACAGGAGCAACCCTCCAGTCCGTGCCCCACGGGCACCGCGACACAAACACAGGGCCTGGGTCGGTCGCCTCCCCACGGCTGGGGCCGGGAACTATCCACGCGCGGGCACGTAGCCGGAAGGCACGATAACGGAAGCAAAGCGATGATTAACAGCAATAACCCAAACACGCCCCCGCGGGGCTCCACGCTACTGTGTTTTTACGCAGGAAAAAGGAAAAGAAAGATCAAATCAGGCGCAGCTCGCCTCACACCGTCCTACAGGGAAGACTCGAGCTGCCTCCGGGGCTCAGGCAGACTCCTTCTCGCGCTTCACCAAGGCGCGATGGCGGGCAGACACGCTACCACCTCCCAAGCAGGTACGATGGCGTGGAGGCTGACCGTGGCCACCGCTAGAAGAGTCGCCGCCTGAAGAAGAACCGGTGAAGCTTGGGGAACCCTGAGCGCCGCCAATCACACGAGCGCTGTCCTCTCCATCATCGCCGAGGCTGGGTTCCCGGCCCCGGTCATCGTCCTCAGGGAAGCACCCTGCGCAGCGACCATCTTCCCCAAACACCCTCACGTAGAGGGTGGCATCTCCATCAAACTTGAAGAGCAGGGTGCACCGACGACTCAGGCCACGCGCGCGGGCAAACGTCTGCCAACCGCCGGTCAAGGCCAGGCTCCCGGCTGCGGAGACCTCCAGTGAAGCCCATGAGGCCCGGCTGCAGCAGCCGTCTTCCTGAAGCCAGAGGCCGCCCGGGGCGCCGGCGGGGAGCTCGCCGAGGAGGAAGCGAGGAAGTTGAAGCCGGGTGCTAGTCGGCTCCGCCGACTACACAACGAACTCCGGCAGCACCTCCGCAGCGCGAAAGCGCGGCCTAGGGGAACGCGCGACCGAAGCGCGCCCCCCGGCTGCAGCAGTCTGCCCAGTCACTGTGCTGGAAATCGTCTCCACGGCCGCGGGGAGCTGCCGTGGTGGCCACAGGATGTTTGCGAGGGCGCCCTCGGCCGCGCTTGGGCGGGGGAGAGGCAGGCTCAACCTTGTGAGCCTTCCCCTTCTCTACGGCCGAGAACCTCCTCGACGGGGCCATGAAGAAGAAGGAGAAGCAAGGGGGGATCAACTGGAAGGGCGCGCGCCGACCCGTACTTATAGCCGGCGAGGGCCAACCATCGTCCCCCACGATCGCAGGTAATCATGACCCGCTTTCCATGCAGGGACTTGTCCAATCCGCGCAGTTGCTGAGGCGCCGTGGGGAAGTGGAGACGCCCACATCCAATCAACCTCCACGCGGCGCCCAAGTCCGCAGGCTGTTTGGGCCCGCGACGCTTCGCTCTTTCCCTTCCGCCTCCTTGCACGGCCAAGTCCGGGCGTGCCTTGGGCCCGGGGGCTACTGTCGGCGTTCTGGGAACGGGGGTCCCCAGACTTGCCTGCATGCGGCCTGCGGCGTGGCTCGAGGAGGGGCCCAGCACGGCCCATCTTCATCAACACAGACCCAAGACCCTCGCGAGGGGTCAAGCCTCGCGGGGCGGACGACATGGAGCTTCCTTAGGCACAACCTCATCAGGCTGGCTCGCGAGGAGGCAGAGAGATCAAGGCGAGGTACCCCACGAGGTGCCCGTGACGCAAGCCATGACGACCAAGGGTGCCAGGTGGGCGCCAGCCTGCGCAGTGTCCTCCTTTCCTCTTTGGTGCAAAGGGAGCAAGCGCAGGTGAGAGCATCAAGCAAAGGCACCCGTTTCGGTGCAACGAGACCAAGACCGGCCCAACGGCAGGAAGGAAGTCATTGTGGAGCCCAAGCCAGCGTCACCGCCAGAGCCTTTGGCAGGCGAGGACCAGCTTTAGTCAGGATAAGTGTACCAGATGTTCCCCTTCAAAATGGCCAATTGTTGGCGCCCTTCCCACTCAATTTTTGGGAAGAGGCCCAGGGCCTTTGCCTATAAATAGGACTAGCCACCCACAGGGTAGAGGAGATCGGATCGAAATCGGAGAGAGAATCGAGAAGAGAGAGAGAGAAAGAGAGAGAGAAGGGTGATTGAACTCCTCCCAGCAGTTCATCGCCCTAGCCAAGAACAGACCCTCGCGAGGTTGTTCTTCCTTGTATTGCTCATCATCATCAGCCCAACAGGCAATCCACCACACCACACACTAGAGTAGGGTATTACACCACAACGGTGGCCCGAACCTATCGATTGATCTGTCTCTTGCTTCCTGCAGAAGTCTTGTACACTTATCTCCAAGTTTGCCGAACTCGAAGAGAAGCAGAGGCAACTCAACTTAGACTTGGAATTGGCTTAGCAAAATCTGAAAAAAGCTCAAGACGAGGCCGCTGGTATGGAAGGTAACTGATTGCCGACTGAATTTCAATATATCTCTTTGATCTCTTTTTTGATTCGATTATTTCTTTTGCAGAGAACATGAAGTTGGCTTTGGACAAGAAGGACTCGGACCTCGCCGCCGCGCAAAAAGCAGCCCAAGACAAAACCGCTCTCGCAAACAAGAAGCTTGCTTCAGTCCGAACGCTTGAAGGAGAGGTGACTAGACTGACATCTTGTCTTAATGAAGCTAACCGCGAAGTGACTAGCCTGAAGAAGGATAAGGTCGTCCTGAACGAAAAGTTGGAGTCTGCAATCCGCAAGAGGAACGACACAGAAGCTTATCTGAGGACCCTCGCCAAGAAGCTTTATCTCGTGCTAGGAGGTATTTCTTTTAATCCGACTATGTTGATGCTTGCAATCGGATTTTGCTCGATTGATGAACTGACTTTTGGCTGCAGAACTCTGTCAAGACTTCAACGAAGAAGCTAGAAGGGTTGAGACGGGTCTGGACCCTATCGCTTCCCCGGTCTGCGACGAAACTGCGATGAACGTGCTCCGACTTGAGTCCCGTATCGCGAGCTCCACAAGCTACCTCACGTGCCTGAAGGAGGTTGTCTCTCGAATCGACTCGACGCTTTGGTCGGGGGAGACGCTTCAGAATGATCCGGAATCTCTGATGACTGGACTGAACAAGACCCCTGACCAAGTGCAAGAATGGAAGAAATCCTCCGCCCGGTGTGGTGCTGATGTGGCGCTGTCCCTGGTGCGAGTCCATTGCAAGGAGGCTCGTGAAGACAAGATGGTTGCGATCAAAGTTGCTACCACCAAAAAGCACGACTTCCAGTCCTTCATGGAGACTTTCATTGCTGCCGCCACTCGGATCGCTGATGGGATCGATCTGGACTCATTCGTGGAGCCTGCCAGTCCTCCTTCGGCCGAGTGAACAATCTTATGAAACTTGGATACGCTTTAAATTTGCCTCGGAATGCCGAGTGGTTTCTGTAACCGTTAAAGTCCTTCGGGCTTGGTGCCCAAGTACCTTTGATTAGCTGCTTGGAACCTTTTAGTATTTATCTGAATTTGGTTTATCTCCGAATGTTCTTGTGTTTTCCTTCGGATGGACTTTGCTTGCTGCACCTCTTCGTCCTTGCGGATAGGGAAGGATCGGATGTTGTATTTGTGCTGCAGCACCGAAGGAGAAGGTGGCAGTCGACCTTGCGGATAGGGATGGAGCGGATGTTGTATTTGTGCCGCAGCTCCGAAGGAGAAGGTTGCAGTCGACCTGCACCTCGTCGTCCTTGCGGATAGGGATGGAGCGGACGTTGTATTTGTGCCGCAGCTCCGAAGGAGAAGGTTGCAGTCGACCTGCACCTCGTCGTCCTTGCGGATAGGGATGGAGCGGACGTTGTATTTGTGCCGCAGCTCCGAAGGAGAAGGTTGCAGTCGACCTGCACCTCGTCGTCCTTGCGGATAGGGATGGAGCGGACGTTGTATTTGTGCCGCAGCTCCGAAGGAGAAGGTTGCAGGCGAGTGCTCGACTGCAGCTAAGCCCCCGAGTGGGAGGACTGCTCTCCACTCGGTAGTATTTTTTCAAACTTAGGAGAGTGCTGGACAGCCGTTAAGCCTCTTAGTGAGAGAACTTAGGCGAGTACTCGACTGCAGCTAAGCCCCCGAGTGGGAGGACTTCTCTCCACTCAGTAGGATTTTTTCAAACTTAGGCGAGTGTTGGACTGCCGTTAAGCCTCTTAGTGAGAGAACTTAGGCGAGTGCTCGACTGCAGCTAAACCCACGAGTGGGAGGACTACTCTCCACTCGGTAGGATTTTTTCAAACTTAGGCGAGTGCTGGACTGCCGTTAAGCCTCTTAGTGAGAGAACTTAGGCGAGTGCTCGACTACAGCTAAGCCCCCGAGTGGGAGGATTGCTCTCCACTCGGTAGGATTTTTTCGAACTTAGGCGGAACGGATTCGCGACTAAGCCCACCCACTGGGGGATTTCAGGAGTAAATAAGAACAACACAATTGAATGAGAGAACCGTAAGCTCTTTTCTTTGATAAACAAATTACAAAAGGTGTTGCTTATTACATTTTATTCAAACGAGTGTTTAAGTATAAAAGGGGCGGAGGAGCTCCGCGTTCCAAGCCCGTGGCTCGCCTTTCTGATGCTCGATACTGTAAAGATGGTATGCTCCGTTGTGGAGAACTTTGGTAACGATGAAGGGGCCTTCCCAAGTTGGAGCGAGCTTGTGTGGTTTCTGCTGATCCACTCGAAGAACCAAGTCTCCTTCTTGAAAGGCCCGACCCCTCACATTCCTGGCATGGAATCGACGCAAATCTTGCTGATAAATGGTCGAGCGGATCAAGGCCATCTCTCTTTCCTCCTCTAAGAGATCGACTGAATCTTGCCGGGCCTGCTCTGCTTCTGCTTCGGAGAAGAGTTCGACTCGGGGTGTGTTGTGGAGCAAGTCACTTGGCAGAACAGCTTCGGCTCCATAGACTAAGAAGAAAGGAGTTCTTCCAGTCGACCAATTAGGAGTTGTCCTTAAACCCCACAGAACTGACGGAAGTTCATCAACCCAAGCGCCTGCTGCATGTTTGAGATCAAGCATCAGTCGAGGCTTCAGTCCTTTGAGAATTAGGCCATTGGCTCTTTCTGCTTGTCCGTTCGACTGCGGATGAGCAACAGAAGCATAGTCGACTCGAGTGCCCTAAGAGGCACAGAAAGTTCTGAACTCATCGGAATCGAAGTTCGATCCGTTGTCCGTGATGATGATGTGTGGCACTCCATATCTGAATGTCAATTCTCTGATAAAACTGACAGCGGTGGTAGCATCAAGGTTCTTGATAGGTTTGGCTTCGATCCATTTGGTAAACTTGTCGACTGCAACGAGCACGTGAGTGAAGCCGCTTCTGCCGGTCCTCAGCGGTCCACCCATATCCAGTCCCCAAACAGCAAAGGGCCAGACGAGGGAAATGGTCTTCAGGGCTGACGCTGGCTTGTGAGACATATCGGAGTAAAATTGACAGCCTTCACATCTGTCGACTATATCTTTCACCATCTCATTTTCTCGTGGCCAATAGAATCCAGCTCGGTATGCTTTAGCCACGATGGTCCGAGAGGACGCATGGTGGCCACAGGTCCCTGAGTGCATGTCATTGAGAATCATTCGACCTTCTTCTGGTGTTATGCACCTCTGACCGACTCCAGTCACACTTTCTCTGAACAGCTGCCCTCTTATCACAGTAAAAGCTTTGGATCGGCGGACGATCTGTCGAGCTTCTTCTTCATCCTCGGGGAGCTCTTTCCTAAGGATGTACGCAATGTAGGGCACCGTCCAGTCGGGGGTAATGGCCAGAACCTCCCTGATTAGGTCGACCACAGCTGGGACCTCGACTTCAGTCGGATCAGTGGCGCTCTTGGGTTGTGGGGGCTCTTCGGTGAAAGGGTCTTCCTGAACTGTCGGTGTGTGAATATGCTCCAAGAACACATTGCTGGGAATGGCTTCTCTCTTGGAACCTATCTTTGCCAATTCATCGGCTGCTTGATTTTTCAATCGGGGGATGTGGTGGAGTTCTAACCCCTCGAACTTCTTCTCAAGCTTTCTCACCACGTTGCAGTAACCAGTCATGGCTGGGCTTCTGATGTCCCACTCCTTCATCACTTGATTAACTACCAAATCTGAATCGCCATAGACCATGAGGCGACGGACGGCGAGTGAGATGGCCATGCGCAACCCATACAGGAGTGCTTCATACTCTGCTTCATTGTTGGAGGAATCAAAGTGAATCTAGAGGACAAATCTGAGCTTGTCTCCTCGGGGGGATACCAGAACTACTCCAGCACCAGAACTGTTCAACATCTTGGATCCGTCAAAGAACATGGTCCAGTGCTCAGAGTGAACTTGAGTCGGCAGTTGCTGTTCGATCCACTCGGCGAGGAAATCTGCTATTGCTTGGGACTTGATAGCTTTCTTTGCCTCAAACTTGATATCCAAGGGAAGGAGTTCAATCGCCCATTTTGCCACTCGACCAGTTGCATCCCTGTTGTGCAGAATCTCTGACAATGGAGTGTCGCTGATGACTGTAATAGAGTGATCTGAGAAGTAGTGCGCAACCTTCTTCGTGGTCATGTAAATTCCATAGACAAGCTTCTGATAGTGAGGATATCTTTGCTTTGATGGGGTCAGGACTTCAGAAATATAATAAACTGGGCGTTGAACTTTGTACGCTTCTCCTTCTTCTTTCCGCTCGACCGTAAGTACTATACTGACGACTTGTCCAGTGGCTGCTATATAAAGCAAAAGAGGCTCTTTGCTTATTGGAGCAGCAAGCACCGGCTGGGTGGAAAGCAGGGCTTTTAGCTCTGCAAATGTTGTATCAGCTTCTGGAGTCCACTCGAACTTATCTGATTTCTTCATCAGTCGGTAAAGAGACAATGCCTTTTCGCCAAGGTGAGAAATGAATCGACTTAGGGCGGCCAAGCAACCAGTAAGCTTCTGGACATCATGCACACGCACAGGGCGTTTCATTTGGAGTATAGCGCCTACTTTCTCTCAGTTAGCATCGATTCCTCATTCGGAAACAAGAAAACCGAGTAACTTTCCGCCTGGAACTCCAAACATGCACTTTGATGGATTGAGCTTGATATCATACCTTCTGAGGTTGGCAAAGGTTTCTGCCTGGTCGGTCAGCAGGTCAGAACCTTTACGTGACTTAACCACAATGTCATCCGTGTATGCTTCCACATTCCGACTGATCTGAGTGAGTAGGCACTTCTGAATCATTCACATAAATGTGGCTCCGGCGTTCTTCAAGCTGAATGGCATTGTGACATAACAGAAGCACCCGAACAGGGTGATAAAGGCTGTCTTTATTTCGTCGGGCCCATACAGACGGATCTGGTGGTACCTGGAGTAGGCGTCCAAAAAGGACAAACGCTCGCACCCAGCAGTCGAGTCGACTATCTGATCGATGCGAAGGAGAGGGAAGTGATCTTTCGGGCAGGCCCGATTGATATGCTTGAAATCGATGCACATGCGGAGTGAGTCATCTTTCTTTGGGACCATGACAACATTGGCTAACCACTCGGAGTGGTAAATCTCTCGCATAAACTCAGCTGCCAAAAGCCGAGCCACCTCTTTGCCGATTGCTTTTCTTTTCTAGACGGTGGACCGTCGAAGATGCTCTTTGACTGGTTTCACTTTCGGGTCGACTTGCAAACGATGCTCAGCCAGTCCCCTGGGAACACCTGGCATGTCAGAAGGCTTCCATGCAAAGATGTCCCAGTTCTCACGGAGGAACTGGATGAGCGCTTCTTCCTATTTGGAGTCGAGTGTGGTCGAAATGTGGGTCGGAGCTGCATTGGGGTCCGTCGGGTGAATGTGAACAGACTTCATCTCGCCAGACGACTGGAATGCTGAATCCGTGGCTGGCTTCTTGGCTCACAACAAGTCACTTGGGTCTGCATTTTTCTGGTATTCTTGCAATTCTGCCACGGCCATCTGGGCATCGGCGATCTTTGAGCTCTTCTGGAAACACTCTTCCACCTTTTCCGATTACCAGAGATAGTGATCACTCCTCTGGGACCAGGCATCTTCAGTTTGAGGTACACATAACAAGGTCGAGCCATGAATCGTGCATACGCTGGCCTGCCCAGAATTGCATGATACGCACTCTGAAAATCCACGACTTCAAACGTCAACTTTTCTTTGCGGTAATTTTTGGCATCACCGAAAACCACGTCGAGTGCAATCTGACCGAGGGACGCAGCCTTCTTGCCTGGGATGACCCCATGGAAACTCATATGGCTTTCACTGAGTCTGGACATCGGAATTCCCATTCCATTCAACATTTCTGCATACAGAATGTTCAGGCCACTGCCACCATACATCAGGACCTTTGTCAGTCGAGTGCCTTCGACCACCGGGTCGACCACCAGCACTTGCCTCCCAGGGGTGGCGATGTGCGCTGGGTGATCAGACTGGTCAAACATAATGGCAGTTTGCGACCATTTCAACTAACTGGGTGTCGCCGGAGCGACCATGTTCACTTCTCTATTGATGACTTTCAGTCGACTCTTGTTTTCAATATCAGCAAAAATCATCAGAGTGGAATTCATGTGAGGATCATCTTCCCCTTGACTCTCAGCCTTGTCTGCCTCCTTCTCCATTTCCTTGGGCTGTTTCTCTCGGAACTGCTGGATCAGGAGCCGACACTGTTGAGTGGTATGCTTCGGGTAAATGAAATTACCTTCTTCGTCTTTTTTGGTGTGGATATGGCACGGCAGATCCAACACGTCATTTCCATCTTGATCTTTTACTTTCTTGGGGTTCCACGGCCCTTTGGGCTTCCCCTTGAACTTTCCTTGAACCACAGCCAAGGCCTCACCCGGAGCAGCTGGTTCGGCCTTGCGTTTTTGTTTCCGACTGGAGTTTCCTCCTCCGGCTTCGTGGGCGACTGCTTTGTGCTTGCCGCTCCGCAGTCGCTCCTCCTCTTCACCATTGGAATACTTGGTGGCGATTTCCATCATCCGAGTTAGAGTCATGTTTCCCGTCTGACCGAATTTCAGATTCAACTCCTAGTACCTGACGCCTTCCTTGAAAGCATAAATTACCTGATGATCAGACACATCTTCCACCGTGTGGTGCAGGGTGATCCACCTCTGGATATAATCTCTCAAAGTTTCATTCGGTTTCTGGACGCAACACTGTAATTCTGTCAAACCTGCTGGCCGCTTGCAAGTAACCTCAAACGTTCTGACAAACATTCGGGCGAGATCTTCCCAAGTATAGATGCTGCCAGATGCCAACTGATTTAGCCACGCCCTAGCCGAGCCCTCCAACATCAGAGGAAGGTGTTTCGTGGCCACCTCATCATTGCCGCCACCAATCTGGACAGCCACTCGGTAGTCTTTGAGCCAGGTGTCAGGCTTGGACTCTCCGGTGAACTTACTGACTCCAGCCGCCAACCTGAAGTTGGGGGGAATCACTGCGGCTCTGATAGCTCTGCTGAAGCACTCTGGGCCAGAGACATGCACCCTATTGCTGGTTTGCAGGCCTCTGTCATGGCCATCTTGGTGAGCTCTGTTTCTGTCGACCAAACCTTGTACGAGAATAGATCTCGCATCAAAGCCTGGCTCCCAGGGGTCGACTGGAATACCTCTTCCGACGCTGTTAGGGAGCCTGTCTTCATGTGGCCGCGGCACGTATGACCCACTCCTTGGAGGAGGCATGGGCACTCGACGGCGACCATCGCGATCGGCTCGATGATCATACTGCTCCTGGTTTCTGTACTGATCACGCCCCTCTCCACGTCCCTCACGCCTCGGGGGCGATCTTGGGCTATGGGCCGACTGGACAGTATCTGTGACCACAGATCTGCTATGGATCCTATACCATGACTTAGACACGGCCGTATTCTGCTCTCCTGCTGCCCGGAGCAAGGCCCTGATCTGCGCCAGGCCTCGGCCAGCTTCTGACTGGGAAGGTTGAATCGACTCTGCTATCCGGGCAGCAGCTGCTAGGTTTTAGATCGGTGTCCGGTATACCTGAGCCGGAGGTGGAAAAAGTTGGCGTCGGCTAGACTCAGGAGCACATTGACGAGCGCGATCGTCGAGGGCGCGCTGGAGGTTCTCCAGCCGAGTGCGCTCAGCCAGATTGGCCAAGCGAGCCTGTTCCAAGGCCTGGGCCTCGGGCATTTCTCCAACTATAGGAGTATGTAGGGCATCCATGTTTCGGCGACGAAGTTCTTCTCTCTGCTGCCAGGAGAGAGGCTTGGGGCGGTACTCCTCGTGAACGCGCGACGGATCGCCGTTCCCGTCACCTCCGTCTTCACGATCGAAGCCAGGAGGACCGTGTGGTCCATTGACCATCAGGACTTCCGCTGCCGAGTCATTGCTGCCGCACTCGGGTGCAGTCTCTACGGAGCCAGTCGACAGATCGAATAGGCCGTAGAGAGACTCGTCGGGCTCGAGCGCCACGACTTGAGGGGTGGCCGACTGGCGGGCCACCGCATGCTTCACCCACCGTTGAATCCTCGACCGGCCGGTGCGCTTGCTCCGGCGGGTCGCAGGGAGGGGGAAAGCCATAGGAGCCGACTGGTACTGGGTCGACGGTTGCCGCAGGAGGATGCCGCGGACGCACGCGTGAAAGTGTGTCGCCCCGCGGGCGGGGAGCGCATCGACATCGAGTGGTGCCTCCTGAAGCCAAGCGGAGTCGTCGGCGACAAACACGAGCGCGCCGAGACGGATCTTGCGGCCCTCAGCCAAACCTCCGCCTGGAACCATGATGATGGGGATCAGAAAAATTGCAACTTCTCCAATAAGTCGCTAAGACACCGGCCCCACGGTGGGCGCCAACTGTCGTGGTTCTAAGTCTGACAGTAGAATATGGGGGTAGGAATGGAGAGGCAAGATCTTAGCTATGGAGAAGTTGTACACACAAGGTTTACGAGTTTAGGCCCTTCTCGGAGGAAGTAACAGCCCTACATCTCGGAGCCCGGAGGCGGTCGACTGGATTATACACGTGTGATTTACAGGGGGTGTGAACCCTTGTCCCAGAGGAGGGAGGTGGCTTATATAGAGTGCGCCAGGACCCCAGCTCCCCTCCGTTACACAGAGTTCAATGCTCATAAAGGAAAGGCTTTACTGGTAACGTCTACAGTAAATGTCATAAATGCTCATAATGCTATGATTAAGTCCTAACCGTTGCAGAGTGGAGGATTCCTCATCTTCTGGTGGTCGAGTGTCTTCAAGATGGTCGAGTGAGCGCATCTCCACGGTCGAGTGGATGATGATTTCTCTTCGACTGCTTCTGATTCTTTGTAAAGATGTCCTTGGGGAGGGTATGCTGGACAGGTCCATGACCCTACCCTAGGTACATAGCTTCATCATGGGGTATTTATATAGCAAAAAGGCGGTGCGGGAGGTGGCTGTTGGGAACACAGTATTTGAAAAAAATTCCTACGATCACGCAAGATCTATCTAGGAGATGCATAGAAACGAGAGGGTAGAGTGTGTCTACGTACCCTTGTAGCCCGAAAGCGGAAGCGTTTAGTAACGCGGTTGATGTAGTCGAATGTCTTCGCAATCCAACCGATCCAAGTACCAAACGTACGGCACCTCCGCGATCAACACACATTCAGCTCGATGACGTCCCTCAAACTCTTGATCTAGTTGAGGCCGAGGGAGAGTTCCTCCAGCACGACGGCATGGTGACGGTGATGATGAAGTTTACCGGCGCAGGGGTTCGCCTAAGCACTACAACGATATGACCGAGGTGTGTAACTATGGAGGGTGCACCGGACACGGCTAAGAGAAACTTTGGTGTGTCTTTGGGGTGCCCCCCTCCCACATATATAAAGGGGGAGGAGAGGTGGCCGGACCTAGGAGGGGGCGCGCCATGGGGGGTCCTACTTGGACTCCAAGTCCAAGTAGGATTCGGTCCCCCCTGCTGGGGAACGCAATATTTCAAAAAAATTACCTACGATCATGCAAGATCTATCTATGAGATGCATAGCAACGAGAGGAGAGAGTATGTCTACGTACCCTCGTAGACCGAAAGCGGAAGCATTTAGTAACACAGTTGATGTAGTTGAACGTCTTCGCGATCCAACCGATCAAGTACCGAACGCACGACACCTCCACGATCTGCACACGTTTAGCTCGGTGACGTCCCTCGAACTCTTGATCCTATTAAGGCCGAGGGAGAGTTTTGTCAGCACGACGGCATGGTGTCGGTGATGATGAAGTTACCGACGCAGGGCTTCTCCTAAGCACTACGACAATATGACCAAGGTGTAAAACTGTGGAGGGGGGCACCGCATACGACTAAAGCTCAACTTGTGTCCCCCTCCCCCGTATATAAAGGAGGGGAGGAGGAGGCCGGCCGGCCGTAGGGGGCGCGCCCAAGGGGGGGAGTCCTACTCCAAGTAGGAATCGGCTCCCCCTTTCCTAGTCCAAGTAGGAGAAGAAGGAAGGAGATGGAGAGGGAGAGGGAAAGAGGGGACGCGCCCCCTCCCCTAGTCCTATTCGGACTCCCCTTGGGGGGGCACCTCCTGGCTGCTGCCCTGTCCTTCCCCTAAGGCCCACTAAGGCCCACTAAGGCCCATTACTTCCCTGGGGGTTCCGGTAACCCTTCCGGCACTCCGGTTTTATCTGAAACAATCCGGAACACTTCCGGTGTCTGAATAACATGGTCTAGTATATCAATCTTTATGTCTCGACCATTTCAAGACTCCTCGTCATGTCTGTGATCTCATACGGTACTCTGAACAACCTTCGGTATATCAAATCACCTAACTCATAATACAAATCATCATTGAACGTTAAGCGTGCGAACCCTACGGGTTCGAGAACTATGTAGACATGACCGAGACACATCTCCCGTCAATAACCAATAGCGGAACCTGGATTCTCATATTGGTTCCTACATATTCTACGAAGATCTTTATCGGTCAAACCGTATAACAACATACATTGTTCCCTTTGTAATTGGTATGTTACTTGCCTGAGATTCGATCGTCGGTATCATCATACCTAGTTCAATCTTGTTACGAGCAAGCCTCTTTACTCGTTCCATAATGCATCATCCTGCAACTAACTCATTAGTCACTTTGCTTGCAAGTCTTATAGTGATGAGCATTACCGAGAGGGCCCTGAGATACCTCTCTGAAACACGGAGTGACAAATCCTATTCTCGATCTATGCCAACTCAAAAAACACCATCGGAGACACGTGTAGAGCATCTTTATAATCACCCAGTTATGTTGTGACATTTCATAGCACACTAAGTGTTCCTCCGGTATTCGGGAGCTGCATAATCTCATAGTCATAGGAACATGTATAAGTTATGAAGAAAGCAATAGCAATAAACTAAATGATCATAGTGCTAAGCTAACGGATGGGTCTTGTCCATCACATCATTCTCTAATGATGTGATCCCGTTCATCAAATGACAACACATCTCTATGGCTAGGAAACTTAACCATCTTTGATTATCGAGCTAGTCAAGTGGAGGCATACTAGGGACACTCTATTTGTCTATGTATTCACACATGTACTAAGTTTCCGGTTAATACAATTCTAGCATGAATAATAAACATTTATCATGATATAAGGAAATATAAATAACAACTTTATTATTTCCTCTAGGGAATATTTCCTTCAGTCTCCCACTTGCACTAGAGTAAATAATCTAGATTACATAGTAATGATTCTAACACCCATGGAGTCTTGGTGCTAATCATGTTTTGCTCGTGAGAGAGGTTTAGTCTATGGGTCTGCAACATTCAGATCCGTATGTATCTTGCAAATCTCTATGTCTCCCTCCTTTACTTGATCGCGGATGGAATTGAAGCGTATCTTGATGTGCTTGGTTCTCTTGTGAAATTTGGATTCCTTTGCCAAGGCAATTGCGCCAGTATTGTCACAGAAGATTTTCATTGGACCCGATGCACTAAGTATTACACATAGATCGAATATGAACTCCTTCTTCCAGACTCCTTTATTTGCTGATTCCGAAGGAGCTATGTATTCCGCTTCACACGTAGATCCCACCACGACGCTCTGCTTAGAACTGCACCAACTGACGGCTCCACCATTCAATAAAAATACATATCTGGTTTGTGACTTAGAGTCATCCGGATTAGTGTCAAATCTTGCATTGACGTAACCGTTTACGACGAGCTCTTTGTCACCTCCATAAACGAGAAACATATCCTTATTCCTTTTCAGGTATTTCAGGATGTTCTTGACCGCTGTCCAATGATCCACTCCTGGATTACTTTGCTACCTCCTTGCTAAACTAATAGCAAGGCACACATCAGGTCTGGTACAGAGCATTGCATACATGATAGAACCTATGGCTGAATCATAGGGAATGACTTTCATTTTCTCTCTATCTTCTGCAATGGTCGGGCATTGAGTCAGACTCAACTTCACACCTTTTAACACAGGCAAGAACCCTTTCTTTGACTGATCCATTTTGAACTTCTTCAAAATTTTGTCAAGGTATCTGCTCTGTGAAAGTCCAATTAACGTCTTGATCTATCTCTAGATCTTGATGCCCAATATATAAGCAGCTTCACCAAGGTCTTTCATTGAAAAATTCTTATTCAAGTATCCTTTTATGCTATTTGGAAATTCAGTATCATTTCCAATCAACAATATGTCATCCAAGAAATGCTACAGAGCTCCCACTCACTTTCTTGTAAATATAGGCTTCTCCAAAAGTCTGTATAAAACCAGATGCTTTGATCACACTATCAAAGCGTATATTCCAACTCCGTGAGGCTTGCACCAATCATAAATGGATCGATGGAGCTTGCACACTTTGTTAGCACCTTTTGGATCGACAAAAACTTCTGGTTGCATCATATACAACTCTTCTTTGAGATATCCATTTAGGAATGCAGTTTTGACATCCATTTGCCAAATTTCATAATCGTAAAATGCGGCAATTGCTAACATGATTCGGACAGACTTAAGCATCGCTACGGGTGAGAAGGTCTCATCGTACTCAACTCCTTGAACTTGTCGAAAATCTTTCTCAACAAGTTGAGCTTTGTAGACAGTAATATTACCATCAGCGCTAGTCTTCTTCTTGAAGATCCATTTATTCTCTATGGCTTGCCGATCATCGGGCAAGTCAACCAAAGTCCACACTTTGTTCTCATACATGGATCCCATCTCAGATTTCATGGCCTCAAGCCATTTCACAGAATCTGGGCTCATCATCGCTTCCTCATAGTTCGTAGGTTTGTCATGGTCAAGTAACATGACTTCTAGAATACGATTACCGTACCACTGTGGTGCGGATATTACTCGGGCTGACCTACGAGGTTCGGTAGTAACTTGATCAGAAGTTTCATGATCATCATCATTAGCTTCCTCACTAATTGGTGTAGGAATCAGTGGAACTGATTTCTGTGATGAACTACTTTCCAATAAGGGAGAAGGTACAGTTACCTCATCAAGTTCGACTTTCCTCCCACTCACTTCTTTCGAGAGAAACTCCTTCTCTAGAAAGATCCATTCTTAGCAACGAATATCTGGCCTTCAGATCTATGATAGAAGGTGTACCCAACAGTCTCCTTTGGGTATCCTATGAAGACACATTTCTCCGATTTGGGTTCGAGCTTATCAGGTTGAAGCTTTTTCACATAAGCATCACAGCCCCAAACTTTAAGAAATGACAACTTGGCTTTCTTGCCAAACCACAGTTCATATGGTGTCGTCTCAACGAATTTCGATGGTGCCCTATTTAATGTGAATGCAGCCGTCTCTAAAGCATAACCCCAAAACGATAGTGGTAAATCAATAAGAGATATCATAGATCGCACCATATCTAATAAAGTGTAGTTATGACGTTCGGACACACCATTACGCTATGGTGTTCCAGGTGGCGTGAGTTGCGAATCTATTTCGCATTGTTTCAAATGAAGACCAAACTCATAACTCAAATATTCACCTCCATGATCAGATCGTAGAAACTTAATTTTCTTGTTACGATGATTTTCCACTTCACTCTAAAATTCTTTAAACTTTTCAAATGTTTCAGACTTATGCTTGATCAAGTACATATACCCATATCTGCTCAAATCATCTGTGAAGGTCAGAAAATAACGATACCCACCACGAGCATCAACACTCATCGGACCGCATACATCAGTATGTATTATTTCCAATAAGTCTGTTGCTCGCTCCATTGTTCCGGAAAACAGAGTCTTAGTCATCTTGCCCATGAGGCATGGTTCGCAAGCATCAAGTGATTCATAATCAAGTGATTCCAAAAGCCCATCAGCATGGAGTTTGTTCATGCGCTTTACACCAATATGACCTAAATGACAGTGCCACAAATAAGTTGCACTATCATTATTAAACTTGTATCTTTTGGCTTCAATACTATGAATATGTGTATCATTACTATCGAGATTCAATAAAAATAGACCACTCATCAAGGGTGCATGACCATAAAAGATATTACTCGTATAAATAGTACAATCATTATTCTCTGATTTAAATGAATAACTGTCTTGCATCAAACAAGATCCGGATATAATGTTCATGCTTAACGCTGGCACCAAATAACAATTATTTAGGTCTAAAACGAATCCCGAAGGTAGATGTAGAGGTAGCGTGCCGACCGCGATCACATCGACTTTGGAACAATTTCCCACGCGCGTTGTCACCTAGTCCTTAGCCAATCTTCGCTTAATCTGTAGCCCCTGTTTCTAGTTGCAAATATTAGCAATAGAACCAGTATCAAATACCCAGGCGCTACTGCGAGCATGTCCGTGATCTCAAACATTTCAATACTCCTCGTCATGTCCGTGATCTCATCCGGGACTCCGAACAAACTTCGGTTCATCAAAACAAGAAACTCATAATACAAATCGTCATCGAACGATAAGCGTGCGGACCCTACGGGTTCGAGAACTATGTAGACATGACCAAGACATATCTCCAGTCAATAACCAATAGAGGAACCTGGATGCTCATATTGGATCCTACATATTCTACGAAGATCTTTATCGGTCAAACGGCATAACAACATACATTGTTCCCTTTGTCATCGGTATGTTACTTGCCCGAGATTCGATCGTCGGTATCGTCATACCTAGTTCAATCTCGTCACCAGCAAGTCTCTTTACTCGTTCCATAATGCATCATCCCGTGGCTAACTCATTAGACACATTGCTTGCAAGGCTCATAGTGATGTGCATTACCGAGAGGGCCTAGAGATACCTCTCCGATACATAGAGTGACATATCCTAATCTCGATCTATGCCAACTCAACAAACACCATCGGAGATACCTGTAGAGCATCTTTATAATCACCCAGATATGTTGTGATGTTTGATAGCACACTAAGTGTTCCTCCAGTATTCGGGAGTTGCATAATCTCATAGTCATAGCAACATGTATAAGTCATGAAGAAAGCAATAGCATTAAACTAAATGATCATAGTGCTAAGCTAACGGATAGGTCTTGTCCATCACATCATTCTCTAATGATGTGATCCCGTTCATCAAATGACAACACATGTCTATGGCTAGGAAACTTTAACCATCTTTGATTAATGAGCTAGTCAAGTAGAGGCATACTAGGGACACTCTGTTTGTCTATGTATCCACACATGTAGTAAGTTTCCGGTTAATACAATTCTAGCATGAATAATAAACATTTATCATGATATAAGGAAATATAAATAACAACTTTATTATTGCCTCTAGGGCATATTTCCTTCAGCGACTGAGGTGGGCACAACCTACCAGAGCGCACCTGAGCCCCCAGGCGTGCCTAGGTGGGTGGTGCTCCCCTCGGAGCCCCCCTCCGGAACTTCTTTGGCCCAACAGGTGTCTTCTGGTCCAAAAAAATTCTCCTAAAAGTTTCGATGCATTTGGACTCCATTTGGTACTGATATTCTGAGAAGTAAAAAAACAATAGCTGGCACTGGGCACTATGTCAATAGGTTAGTCCCAAAAAATGATATAAAGTTGCTATAAAATGATTAGAAAACATCCAAGAATGATAATATAACAGCATGGAACAAGCAAAAATTATAGATACGCTGGAGATGTATCAGCATCCCCAAGTTTAATTCCTACTTGTCCTCGAGTAGGTAAATCATAGAAACAGAGTTTTTGATGTGGAATGCTGCCTAACATGTTCATCACATATTCTTTTATTTTGTAGCATGGACATTAGGACTTTTATATGGTTCAAAGCAATAGTCTAGTTTTGACATGAATATTTCAATACTCAAGCATATCAACAAGCAACCATGTCTTTCAAAATATCAACACTATAAAGCAAGTTATCCCTAGCCCATCATGCTCAATCATTGATCCATTCATGAAACACACTTGCATATTAGCTATACACAATGTTCAAGTATGATCATAGTGCCCCTTAGTTGGTGCCTTATAAGAGAAGATGGAGACTCAAATAAAAAAATGCATAAAGTAAATAGAAAGGCCCTTCGCAGAGGGAAGTAGGGATTTGTATAGGTGCTAGAGCTCAAAGCAAAAAAATAGAGATAAAACATTTTGGGAGTAGTTCCCAATACTTTCCGTGCTAAATATATCATAGGCGGTTCCCAAACAGAAAATAAAGTTTATTCCTTTTTCCATGATACTTTCACATTCCACTACTAGCCGTATCCACGGGTACCGTCCATGCCAACACTTTCTAAGGAATTTATTATTTGACAACACAAAGTAAATTCATTTTTCATTTCGGGACTAAGCATCCTTAATACTGTTGCCATACTCTCGTGCAATGACAAGTGAATAAACACTCATCTTGAGAATAAAACATCTAGCATGGAAAAATATCAGCCACCCCCTACTGTTTCATGAGTGGTATGAGAACACAAAAAGGAAATTATTTTGAAAATTAGAGATGGCACATACAAATTTGCTTAGAACGGCACGGGAATACCGCATATAGGTAGGTATGGTGGACTCATATGGCAAAAGTGGGTTTAAGGATTTTGGATGCACAAGTAGTATTCCTACTTAGTACAAGTGAAGGCTAGCAAAAAGATTGAGAAGCATCCAACCAAGAAACGAAAAAATCATGTAAGCGAGCATTAAGCATAACTAACATTGAATAATGGACCAAAAGTAGAATGTAATTTCATTGCCCAACTATTAACTTTTATGCTTGCATAGGTAATCACAAACCTTAACACCAATATTCTTACTAAGGCACAATTACTCACCAACATGACTCACATATCACTATCATCATATCTGAAAACTATTACAAAGAATCAAGTTTATTTTTTCCAATTATCTTCATGAAAGTTTTTATTATATCCCTCTTGAATATCTATCACTTTGGGACTATTTTCGTGTATTGCAATTGCTTTTGGCAAGCTCAAACAAATCTAAGTGAAGAACATGAGCATAAAAAATTTCGTCTCTCAAAATAATATAAGTGAAGCATGAGAGAATTTCTTCAAAAAATTACTAACTCTCAAACAAATCTAAGTGAAGCATGAGAGAATTTCTTCAAAAATATTAAAGCACACCGTGCTCAAAAAGATATAAGTGAAGCACTAGAGCAATTCCATAGCTCAAAAAGTTTAAGTGAAGTGCATAGAGCAATTCTATTAAATCATAGCATAATTTTGGCTCTCTCAAATAGGTGTGTCCAGCAAGGGTACTTGTGACAAACGAAAAAGCAAAACAAACAAAGACTCATATAATACAAGATGCTTCAAGCAAAACTCAAGATATGCGACGAATAAAAATATAGTTCTAGGTAAAAAATCGATGGTCATTAGAAGAAAGAGGGGATGCCACTCGGGGCATCCCCAAGCTTAGTTGCTTGTTTCTACTTGACTATTATCCTGGGGTGCCATGGGGCATCTCCAAGCTTAGGCTTTTCTTACTCCTTATTCCTTCATCCATCGTGATCTCACCCAAAACTGGAAAACTTCAATCAGACAAAACTTAACAAAACCTTCGTGATATAAAGCAAATCACCACTCTAATTATTGTTGCAAACCCATTCGTATTTTATTATTACATTATATATACTGTATTCCAACTTTGATATGGATCATACCCCCCGATACAACCCATAGATTCATCAAAATAAGCACACAATGCAATGAAAACAGAATCTGTCAAAAACAGAACAGTCTGTAGCAATCTAAAAATTTTGAATACTTCTGTAACTCCAAAAATTCTAAAAAATTAGGAAAACATAGGCAAATTGTATTTAAATCTTGTGCAAAAAGTTAGGAATTTTTCGTCGCTTCTGTAATTTTTCAACATTGTTTTACTGGACGCAAAAGTTTATGTTTTCCAACAAGATCAAATCAACTATCTCCCAACATGATCCCAAAGGCTTTGCTTGGCCCAAACACTAACTAAAACATAAAAAAACACAATCATAACAGTAGCATAATTGTGCAAACACTCGAGAACAGAAAAAAGGCAAAACTAAAATATATTCATTGGGTTGCCTCCCAACAAGCGCCATCGTTTTATGGCCCTAGCTAGGCATTAGAATTTATTGATGCTCACATGAAAGATAATAATTGAAACACGAAGAGGGCATCACGTAGCATGTGAAAAAAACATTTAAGTCTAACATACTTCCTATGCATAGTCATTTTATAAATAAATGAATTATCATGGCAAGCAAAAACTAGCATATGCAACGATTAAGTTGGGTAACGCCAGGGTTTTCCCAGTCACGACGTTGTAAAACGACGGCCAGTGAATTGTAATACGACTCACTATAGGGCGAATTCGAGCTCGGTACCCGGGGATCATAATAAAATTCATGAATATAGCTATCATATAAACTTTTCTCTTCATGATCCACATGCATGCAAAGTTGACACTCTTCCAAAATAGTGGGATTATTTTTAGCTAAAGTTGACAATCTTCCAAACCCACTTTTACTATTATCGCAAGAATATTCATCATGAGGTTTAAATATAATTTCAAGATCATAATAATCATTATCACTCCAATCATCATCATTGCAATAAGTAGTGGACATAGCAAAACAAGTATCCCCAAGCTTGGGGTTTTGCATATCACGAACACAATTGACATTAATATAATTTGTAATAACATCATTGCAATCATGCTTTTCATTCAAGGAGCTATCATGAATCATTTTATAAATTTCTTCGTTTAACACTTCATCACTTTTTCTCACATTCATAATCTCAAGCAAAACTTCATAAAGATAATCTAGTGAACTCCATTCACTAGCAATTGGTTCATCATAATTGGATCTTTTGAAAAGATTAGCAAGTGGATGATGATCCATATCAATAGATTTTTAGCAAGCAAAGATGCAAGCAAATAGAAGGCACATGGTCACACAAGCCAATAAAAGATCGAACGAGATGGCAAATAATGTAAATTACAAGGAGATGAGATTTGTGACTAGGAACCTGATATATGTTGATGATATCTCCCTAGCAACGGTGCCAGAAATCCTTTCTTGATGGCTCGCATCCATGTCAGTATTTCCCAAAGAGGAAGGGATGACGCATCACAACTACGGTAGTTATTTCCCTCAGTTACAAAATCAAGATTATCGAACCAGTAGGAGAACCAAGAAACACTATGTAAACGGAACCTGCACACGAAGTACAAATACTTGCAACCCGACGCGTAAGAGGGGTTGTCAATCCCTCTCGGGTAAAAGATAGACTGGTTTGTATGATTTTGTATAAATAGATCTCATGATAAAACAAAATAAAATAAATAAAGAAAAAAGTGCAGAGAGGTATTTTTGGGTTTGTAGAATAATAGATCTGAAAACAAAATCAAATAAAAATAGATCTCAAAGCAAATATGATAAAGAATAGACCCAGAGGTCGTAGATTTCACTAGTAGTTTCTCTCGAGAAAAATAGCATACGGCGGGTAAACAAATTATTGTTGGGCAATTGATAGAACTTCAAATAATTATGTGATATCCAGGCAATGATCATTATATAGGCATCACATCCAAGATTAGTAGACCAACTCCTGCCTACATCTACTACTATTACTCCACACATCGACCGCTATCCAGCATGCATCTTGTGTATTAAGTTCATGGAGAAATAGAGTAATGAAATAAGAATGATGACATGATGTAAAAAAGAACTATTCATGTAGGAATAAACACCATCTTGTTATCCTTAATAGCAACGATCAATACGTGTCTTGCTGCCCCTTCTGTCACTGGGAAAGAACATCGCACGACCGAACCCATCACAAAACACCTCTTCCCATTGCAAGAAAAATTGATCTTGTTGGCCTAACTAAACCAAAGATTCGAAGAAGAAATATGAGGCTATACGTAATCATGCATATAAGAGATGAAAGAAATTCAAATAACTTTCATGGATAAATAGATCTGATCATAAACACAAAATTCACCAGATCCCCACAAACACACCCCAAAAAGAGTTGCATCAAATAGATCTCCAAGAGACCATTGTACTGAGAATCAAAAGAGAGAGAGGAAGCCATCTAGCTACTAACTACGGACCCATAGGTCTACAATGAACTACTCACGCATCATTGGAGATGCACCAATGAGGATGATGAACCCCTCCATGGTGGTGTCTAGATTGGATCTGGTGGTTGTCGAACTAGTGGCGACTGGAATTATGTTTCGTCGAATCCCCTAGGTTTTTTGGATTTCCAGGGTCTTTATAGAGCAAAGAGGCTGTGCGGGATGCGGCGGAGGTGAGCACAACCCACCAGGGCGGGCCTGGTGGGCCCCAGGCATGGCCAGGTGGGTTGTGCTCCCCTTGGAGCCCCCCTTTGGAACTTCTTTGGCCCAACAGGTGTCTTCTAGTCCAGAAAAATTCTCCAAAAAGTTTCGCTGCATTTGGACTCCGCTTGCTACTGATATTCTGCAATGTAAAAAACAAGCAAAAACAACAACTAGCACTGGGCACTATGTCGATAGGTTAGTCCCAAAAAATGATATAAAGTTGCTATAAAATGATTGTAAAACCTCCAAGAATGATAATATAACATCATGGAACAAGCAAAAATTATAGATATGTTGGAGACGTATCAGACTGCACATAGCTTGGAGTAGCGAGGTTGGCAAAATTATTTTTTCTGTCAACTTTGCAAAAGAGAGCAAGAAACAGAGCACGCCTCTTCTTCAAATGTTGCTACACCCTTAGGCTTTGGAATTCGGTCATCGACAAGTTGGGTCTTGCCAACATGGACATCTCCACATGGCACCTTGATGATTCGGTCAAGGATTGGTGGGACAAGAGAACTGGAATGCAAAATCTTGACAGACGAGCCATGGCCTCTCTTACCATGCTCATTTCATGGACCACCTGGAACGAGAGAAATGCCCGAGTCTTCCGCCACAAGAGTGCACCACAGTTGATTCTTCTTAGATTAATTTTAGAGGAGGCAAACCATTCGGTCTTAGCAGGTGTTAAGAAGCTTGGCATAATTTTATGGCGGGAGTAATTGTCATGTCGTGATTGTGGTTCACGTGTAATATTCTCTATTTGCTCCTTATTTAAGAGATGAGGCAAATCTTTTGGCTCCGTTTGAAAAAAAAGTTTCTTGCCCTGGCTGTATATATAGAAATTATGAAATTGTTGTCTCTCATGTCCCTATTGTTTCTTCGTTTCCAGCCATTGCCGTTGTAAATTAGCTGTGATCGTGGTTGCTCGGCCACTCTACCCCGGGGTTGTTCTCCTTGTAGACGCGCTTGCCCCTCTATGGCGTCAGATACCCTAAATTGTTTGCCATTTCTACCTTTCTACTAATATATCGACCTACAACGCTTGTGCATGTTAGGAAAACAAATGAACTTATAGATATCTATAGTGAGGATAAAGAAATTATAAATGACACATCTAAATTGTTGCCGTTGTCGATTCTATTGCATTGTTGCTTGTGGGAGTTTATATCGAACTCTCGGGGTTTGTGACACAATGTATCAACGCCATGCCCCTTGAGATACCGAGTTGGTGGGATACGTCTAGGATTGTTTTTCTTGGACCCGTAAAGCCAGCGATCGTTCCTCAAGGGAGAGGATCCAGGTGAACCAATCTCAGGTTGTTGCTGCCGCTACAGGTTCGGCCGCTATATGTTTTCTCCAGGGTTTTTCTTCCTCTTCTTCATTTCGTTTTCTTTTGATTTGTTTTCTTTTCCTATTTTTTCTCCTGTTTTTTTCTTCGCTTTATTTGTTTTATTTTTCTTGTTTTCCCTTTCATTTTTGTTTGGTTTCTCTATGTTTCTTTCAAGGTTTTTACCGGTTTTCTTTTTTTTTCTTTGTTTTTTGTTTCTTGGTTTTCAAAGGGTTTTTTGTTTTTCTTTGTTTCTTTATTAGGTTTTACTGTCTTTTCATTTTTTTGCACTTGTTTCTTTGGTTCTTTTTTGTTTTATATTTTCTTTTGTTTATGTTTTTGTTTTTCATTTTTTTGTTTCTTTTGGTTTTCATTCTACATTTTCGTATACGTCAAGAACATTTATCTAATACACATTTAACATGTTTCAAATAAAAGTTTAACATTTTTTCAAGAGCCGGTCAACGTATTTTGTACAGACGTTTTCAACATTGTTCAAATATTCACCTCACAAAAAATGGTCTTTCAAATACAAGATTAACACTTTTTGAATACATGGTCAACATTCTTTTTATACACACTTTAAGCATTTTTAAATTCTTGATTAACATTTTTAAATACAAGATTAACATTTTATTAATACATGGTCAAAAAAATTATACACATTTAACATTGTTCAAATGTTTGATTAACATTTTTTCAAATGCAAGATTAACATTTTAAAATACATGGTCAACATTGTTTCTATATGCATTTAAAAAAATTCAAAAATTTAATAACATTCCTCAAGTACAAGTTTAACATTTTTTGAATACAATACAAGATTAAATTTTTTAAATACATGATCAACATTTTTTCAATACACATTTAACATTTTCAAATGCATGATTAACTTTCTTCAAATACTTCACCCGAAAAAAAAACTTTCTTCAAATGCTTGTTTAACATTCTTTTCCAATAATTGATCAACATTTTTAAAATGCATGAACAACATTTTTCACACATATTGTATATTTTTATATACATTTTCACACACACACACACACACACATATATATATATATGAGGAATATTTTCTCTATAAACATGTTTTAAATGCTTGGTTAATGACATGTTTTATGTAAAGTTTTTTTGTTATATATTTATTTATAAATTTGGAATTATAAACAAAAGTAGAAAAAAAGATAAAAAACAGAATCAAAAAACATGAAAAAGGAAATAAAGAAATGAGGTTGTGGCCTCCCAGCGCCTTGGCCGGTCCATTTTGCGCTCCCCTGATACGAGGGTTCTCTACATCTGGCTACAAGTGAGACATAGGGCTGGTGCTCCCCAATCTTTCATGAAATCCTATTTGATGCACGATGCGTCAAAGGGGAGCTCCTATACGGCGCTGCAGGCGCCCGTTCGCGCTCCTGGCACCTGCAGTGCCCTGTGCTGGGCCGGCCCACGACCCGTAGTGATCAGTGAACGCAAAAACCTCGCCAAAAAATACAGGTGCCACCAACCAGATGAGCTACTTGCCATTATTGATTAGTAATAGAGGCAAAAGGATAATAAAAAGGCTCCAACACTATTTTATTCATCTATTGTACCATTTAATTTTTTTGAATTAATTGGAAAAAGATCGTGATTTTAAAAAAAAATTCATTGATTTTCGAAGAAGTTAATCGATTTTGCAGAAAAGTTCATCAAATTTGAAAAATGTTCATAGATTCTTTAGAGAAAAAAATCAAATTTGAAAAATGTTCATCGAAATTGAGAAAGATTCATCAATTTTGATAAAAAGTTCAGCGATTTTGAAAAACGTTAATCGATTTCCAAAGAAAGTCCAGCAAAATTAAAAAAAGTTCATAAAATCTAAAAAAAGATTATCAAATTTGGAAAAAAAAGTTGGTCGAATTTTAAAAAATTTCATCACATTTTGAAAAAGTTCATCGATTCTGAAAAAGTTCACAAATCTAAAAAAGAGTTCATCGATTTTAATTTTTTGTCAAAATTGAGAAAAGTTCACGCATTTGCAAAAGAAAAATAAAACAAAAAAGAAACAGAAAAAAAAGATAAGAAAGAAAAAGAAATCCGGTCGCGATTTTGGGAAGGAATAGAAGGAGAAAAATGAGCTACCTGTCACATGGGATGGGTTGTCCCTAGTGGTTGCAGCATTGCTACCTTGGTTGCAGGTTCGAATCTTGTCTCCACTCCTTTTTACCAGTTTTTAGAGAAAAGATAAGGGAAGGGAAGGAACTGGGCTGGCCCAAAATGGCGCAAAGGATGTGCGCTGCATGTGCCCGTTAGAAAAATGCCCTATAACAAGTGCCAAATAAGGTTTGCAACTAAATCTGAGAATAGTTTTATCTAAACCGCGTGTGTTGGGTTAGTTTTGCCTCGTAGTTTTGTTTGGTTCGGGTATAAATGGGTTCAGTTTGACAACAGGTGGGTTTAATTTGGTTTCTTGTACAAAGCGGCTGGGTATGATCAGGTACGGGTACGAACATGTATGATTCCGCTTTAGTTAAACCTATAGTTCTCACCTGGTTATTAAACTGATTCTTAGGTCTCATAGTTAACCACAATACGATAGGCCATGGCCGCTGGCCAGATTGGCCTGCTCGGGCCACGTCCGTGACTGCCATGGCGCACACGGATAGCCGGGAGCACGAGGGAGCAGAGCTCTGGCTTGAGGAGAGAGGGTGTGATGGGGTATCACGGACCGGCCGAGGTGGATGCAGGGGTGGCCGGAATGAGGATATCAGGCGGCGCCGCTGGGCGCACTCACGCGTCGTGAGCGCGTTCGGGAGAGGGCATCATTATTGTCTATTTTTTTCAAGACTTTAATGTCTCATGTTGCACAGATGGTTCTCAAATCATTTCAGGAAATGGTTCCAACCCACAGATGGACACTCAGTTTTAGTTTGGTTTGGGTGAAAAGTCAAGTAGGTTTGGTTTTGGTTGGGTTGACGGGAATATCAATAGGTTTAGTTTGGTTTGGGCTACCAAGTTTATCCATGCAGGTTTGGTTGAAGTATGGTGTAGTTTTCAAACTTTTCTCAGGATTATTTGCAACCTCATACGGTTTTGGGAACCTTCTAGAAAGTTCCCTAGGCCGGTTTTTGTTTCTTTTTCCAGTCTTCCTGCTTCTTTTCCTTTTTCTTTTTTGGGTTTTCCATTTTTTTCTTTAATGTTTATTTTCTTTTTTGTTTTCCAGTTTACTTTATTTTTAGAAAAACGTTCGGAAATTTCAATAAATGTTTACTCTTTTAAAAAATGATCAATATTCAAAAAATATAGTTTTTTCAAAACACATTCATCACTTCAAATAATGTTCGCATTTCTAAAAATTGTTTGAACATTCAAAAAAACTGTTCATTTTTAACTTTATTTTAAAAAACGTTCTGAAATTTTAAAAAGTATTGTTGATACCAAAATTTATCAAAATTCATGAAATATCTAGTTTTCAAAAATAATCATAAATGCAAATAATATTGACATTTAAAAAATCACATATTAGAAAGGAAAAATCATGTTTTTTGAAAGAATGCTCGAAATGTTTCTGCTAAAAAATTTCAAAAAAATTCAAAAAATGTTCCCTATTTAGAAAATCTTTAAAAATATAAAAAATATTCATGTTTTTATTTTTTGTAGTTTCAAAAAATGTCGTGTTTTCGATTTTTTCGTCGGGAGTTTAAAAAATATTCGCGTTTGCACAATTTTCATTTGGAATTTCAAAAAATGTTCCCATTTTCCAAAAAAAATTAGGATTACGAAAAATGTTCCTGCTTTTCGAACAGGTTGCAGTTTTTGAAAACAATTCGCAAATTTGAATAGTGTTTGCGTTCACAAAACAATCAGTCTAATTTCAATACATCTGCCGGCAGACACGTGTTGGGGCCGGGGGCAAGTTTGTTGTCTTGTTTCTGCAACAACATGCATGTTGCCAGAATAATGAGGAAGGCATGTGGGACGCGCACACTAGATCGGATGGCCAACAGGTCAGGGATTCAACAGCTGTCCAGGTGGCAGATAATTTCAATACATCTGTCGGCGGACGTGT
Organism: Triticum urartu; assembly: GCF_003073215.2. NCBI lineage: Eukaryota > Viridiplantae > Streptophyta > Magnoliopsida > Poales > Poaceae > Triticum > Triticum urartu. The sequence goes on from NC_053022.1 coordinate 358,758,977, forward strand.
AGCAGCGCCCTAAGTATATATATAGGAACCCTTCATGCAAACTTGGATAAAACCTTCTCAACTTCTATAACAATCCTGACTACTCCTCTGATGACCGCACCCACGCTCGCAGTTTTGATGGCCTCCACATAACTAGTGTCGACATTAATTTTGAGAAAACCCAAGACGGGAGGCTTCGAGGAGATAACATCCCTCTCCATATTAGTGTTTGCCTTTGGTACTTCCATCACTTGATTACCTTTGTTTCACACTGCGACCTGCATGTTTGCATGACAAGACGAAAATGATGCCCAATAATTTCGAACAAAGCTCACCGAGGCTGCAATGGATTCTTTTCCCTTACCAAAAATCAAATCATTCCTCAAGTGCCAGGCTCTTCAGAACATGAATATAGTTTGCTCACGCATGTGCGAACTTAATTCATCCAATAAAATAAAATAAAAAACCAATCAGGACCAAAAAATTTGAGATACTACTCAGCAGGTAAATTCCACACTTCCTTCAAAGCCATACGAAAAGCACAAGCTTTGGGACAATTCACCAACGCGTGGAAAATGCATTCATCTGCAATACCACAAATCGAGCATGTACCTCGAATAGTTTGATGGTGTTTTACCCGGTTAACTTGAACCGCCAAACTATTAGAGGTAACCCTCCAAACAAAGATTAGAATTTTCTGGGCGACATTCGCCTTCCAAATAATGTTCCAGAGCCCTCGTTCCCCATTCATGGCACTACTACAATTCCCGAACTCACCCAACGATTGCTTAAGAATCAGTGCGAGTCTATACTCACTCTTCATCGAGAACATGCCACTTTTCTCATGGTGCCATGCAATAAGTTCTCCCTCACCCAAATTAAGAATACGCAACTTTAAAATTTCCTCTGCATCATGAGGATAAAATAGATGTCTGATCATATTTTCATCCCAACTCCTAGATCCGCTCATGAATAATTCAGAGACCCATTTAATCCTCGTTCTATTCTTTTTGGCAGTAATTTTTAGGCCAACTTCCCTAGGAATCCAATTACCCCTCCAAATATTTATACTAGTGCCATCAACAACTCTCCAAATAATATCTTTTTTTCAAAAACTCAAGGCCATGCATAATAGCTTGCCAAGTAAGGGATAATGCTTGCGGCAAACGAGTGTCAATAAGATGCCCATGAGGATAATATTTAGCTTTCATCCCCTTTGCGCACTTTAAGCGCATCTAGTGCCACCCCTAGTTGGTTTTGGAGTATTGACGACAAACTTGGTTGAGGGACAAATGTGTTTATGAGAATTGCAAGATAACACAAGTGGTAGTCCCTCATTGATTTGGTTTACCTACCAGAGATGACCCCTAAAAATGTATGAAGACATTGAAGACAATGGTGGTTCGTGAAGACATTCACGACGAATATAATGACCTGTGAAGACATTCACTTGAAGACTATGGAGTGTGAAGACATAGTTGTTTCGTAGTTTCCTTTCTTCTTTATTGAGTCATACGAACCACTGTACTGTTAAGTGGGGTCCAAGTGAACAAATTCAGATGACTGATGTGATGCTCAACCAAAATCCTATGTCTTCGAGCGAAGACAATGATAGTAAATCTTATCCAGAGTTGGATGAGTCAGCTTTGCTTGTAGCTCAATCCAAGTTGTCGTGTGTGTTTGAAATCCGACTGTTGGACACATGTCGGTTCCTTAGTGACCCAGGGTCATTTCGGACATATCATGACGGGTTGCCTTCGGGCTATAAATAGCCCACCCCTACACCATAAATTGGTGGCTACTCAGAGTTAGTGCATGGCTTTTGTCATTTGAGAGCACTACAAGAAATATGTCAACTTGTGACCTTCTGTCAGTGACCCTGAAAGAATTGGTCATAAATCCACGACTATTTGAGACCAATTAGTCAAAATTTGTTCGGGGGGCTCCAAACCCTAAACTATATCGACCATTTTGATCAGAAAGGTCATAATTTCCTTACACGAAATGGTCATAAAGGAGACAGCACTGGTCTGCTGCCTTATTTCTAGTTTATCACGACCAATATAGATGGTCATAACCTTGTAAATTAGGGTGAATTGCTATGACTAGGTGCCACCTCATCAGTTTTGCCTATGTGTCATGTCCATGTGTCAATTTTTGCCCTAGATTGTGAAGCAACCTATATTTCCGTCATTCCCAAAAATCCCAAAAAATTGGGAATTATTTACTATCCAAATCATTGCCTCATGACAGTATTCAACTCCATTTGCCTAGTGAATCTTCCTCGGCAAATTTCCAAAGTTTTTGTTCAGCTCATACTGTTGTGAAGGAAGTACTAGCTAGGCATATCCTAATGAGATGAATTTTTGCCACATCTTCTATATTCCCAAATCATAGCTCTCCACAAAATTTGAGCCCCATCTAACAATACGTGTGAGCTCGGCATCCAATCTTTGTTTCTTGTGATATTTTCAGTTTGTGAAGCAACTATATTTTACGTTAATTTATAATTGCTAAAAATTTACCACGATATGACCCTGCCCATAGAACCTCCATCCACCAAATTTTAGCTCATTTATTCTAGCCAATTTCCCTCAGCATTTTTTTCTAATTTTCTCTTTAGTGGAGAGCAATGTGAAGGAAGTACCATTTTTATGTATCCAAATGGTATGAAAATTTTAAAGTGGCTTCACATGCCCGAATTATCCTCCTCCTCCAAATTTCAGATCAATCCATTCATTCATTTGAGTCTAGCTTCAACATTCATATTTTTGTCCAGTGTGGTACATTGCAAAGCAAATGCCACCTAGGCTCCTCCATTTGAGCTGAAAATTTGTGAAGATAGTCTTCTTAGTAGATGATTATCCTCAGCCAAAACTCACGCCCATTGGCCATGTGCATTTCCCGTACTGCTAATCAAACACTTGGCTGCTAATTCATGTTTGAGCATAGTTCGGTCTCCTTGTTAGATTCTTCTGTTGTCATTTTCTTCCTAGCACCTACCTGGGGAGTTCCCAACCCACTAGACATGCCTATGCCATCTAGAACGCAGGGCAATGCCATGGTCTCGTGGTGACCACGCGGTGGTCATGGGAGTTTACGCACTCTAGAGTTGGGACCCTCGGCCACCATCCAAACCTCCACGTATTGCCACAAAACCATGTATTTCTGATTAAATATATACGTATGTATCTAGAAATGATTTTTGAAAAAAATAAAGAGCAAACTATAAGGTATTTGCAGTTCAAATTTGACCCGCTTCCTCCTAAATCCATGGAAATTTGTCTTTTTCACCAGAGGTGGATCAAAACTTTTGACACCCAACCATTTTTTGTCAATTGTGCATTAAATATGGCCTAGTATTTTAGAAAATTTATTTGGTCCAATTTTGCAACAAATATATGGTAGGCCCTTCACAAAAAAACTCATGTTGGGCACTCAGAAAATGGAAAAATGATTGTTCATCCAAAGAACATGAAAACTCCCTTAGGCAACATTGTTTGCCATTCCAAGATGCACCCTTGTGAACAATATGATATCATTCGAACAAACTATGACATGAATGTGGCCATAAGATTGATCATTTGGCTTGAAAAGCCATGAATCTTCACACATGATAGCTCATTTCTAAGAACACTTTTCAAAAGAATTGCCGTATTACAAGTTTATTATTTTTGTTGGTAACTTGGTCACATGTAATAACACAATGCAAATGTTTTCCAATTTTTTGATTTTTGTGAATTTTTTATGCCCGTTTCAAAATGCGGTCAAAATGGCAGGCATGACCGATCCTAGCTAGTGGTTGAATCTTGGAAAACTTTTTGTGTTTCTCTGATTAAATAGATACTTATGTACCTATAAATGATTATTGGAAAAAATAAAGAGCAAACGATGAGGCAGCTGTAGTTCAAATTTGACCCGCTTCCAACTAACCGGCGAAAATTTGTCATTTTCACCAGAGGAGGATCAAAGCTTTTGACACCCAACCATTTGGTCAATTGTGCATTATATATGGCCTAGTATTTTATAAAAATGATTTGGTCCAATATTGCAACAAATATATGGTAGGTCCTTCACAAAAAAACTCAGTTTGGGCACTCAGAAAATAGGAAATGAATTTTTTGTCCAAAGAAAATAAAAACTTCCTTAAGCAACATTGTTTGCCATCCCAAGAAGCACCCTTTTGCACAACATGAGATCATTTGAACAAACTATGCCAGGAATGTAGCCATAAGATTGACCATTTGGCTTGAAAGTTATGCATCTTCATGCATGATAGCTCGTTTCTGAGAACACTTTTTAAAAATAATTACCATATTACAAGTTTATTATTTTTCCTGGTAAATTTGTCACATATAACGACACAATTTGAGGGTTTTCCAATTTTTTGAATTTTTTTGAATTTTTTATGCCCGTTTCAAAATGCGGTCAAAACGGCGAGCATGACCGTTCCTAGCTAGTGGTTGAATCTTGGAAAACTTTTTGTTTTTCTTTGATTAAATAGATACTTATGTACCTAAAAATGATTTTTGAAAAAAATAAAGAGCAAACTATGAGGCAACTGCAGTTCAAATTTTACCAGCTTCCTACTAAATCGACGGAAATTTGTCTTTTTCACGAGAGGTGGATCGAAACTTTTGACACCCAACCATTTCATCAATTGTGCATCATATATGGCCTAGTATTTTATAAAAACGATTTGGTCCAATATTGTAACAAATATATGGTAGGTCCTTCACAAAAAAAGACTCATTTTGGGCACTCAAAAAATAGAAAAAGAATTTTTCGTCCAAATAAAATGAAAACTTCCTTAGGCAACATTGTTTGCCATCCCAAGATGCACCCTTGTGCACAATATGAGATCATTTGAACAAACTATGGCATGAATGTAGCCATAAGATTGATCATTTGGCTTGAAAGCCATGCATCTTCACACATGATAGCTCGTTTCTGAGAACACTTTTTAAAAATAATTACCGTATTACAAGTTATTATTTTTCCTGGTAAATTGGTCACATATAATGACACAATGCGAAGGTTTTCCAATATTTTGATTTTTTTTGAATTTTTTATGCCTGTTTCAAAATGTAGTCAAAACGGCGTGCATGACCATTCCTAGCTAGTGGTTGAATCTTGGAAAACCTTTTGTGTTTCTCTGATTAAAAATAATTACCGTATTACAAGTTATTATTTTTCCTGGTAATTTGGTCACATATAATGACACAATGCGAAGGTTTTCCATTTGCCCTAAAACCTTTTGTGTTCTCTGCACCTGTTGTTTAGACACCTGATTGGAATTTACCCTTTGAAATTATGTGTGATGCTAGTGATTATGTTGTAGGTGCTGTTCTAGGGCAAAGAGTTGATAAAAAATTAAATGTTATTCATTATGCTAGTAAGACTCTAGACAATTCTCAAAGAAATTATGCTACTACTGAAAAAGAGCTTTTAGCAGTTGTATTTGCTTGTGATAAGTTCAGACCTTATATTGTTGATTCTAAAGTAACTATTCAGACTGATCATGCTGCTATTAAATACCTTATGGAAAAGAAAGATGCTAAACCTAGACTTATTAGATGGGTTCTCTTGCTACAAGAATTTGATTTGCATATTGTTGATAGAAAGGGAGCTGAGAACCCTGTTGTGGACAACTTGTCTAGGTTAGAGAATGTTCTTGATGACCCACTACCTATTAATGATAGCTTTCCTGATGAACAATTAAATGTTATAAGTACTTCTCGTAGTACTTCATGGTATGCTGATTATGCTAATTATATTGTTGCTAAGTTTATACCACCTAGCTTCACATACCAGCAAAAGAAAAAGTTTTTCTATGATTTAAGACATTACTTTTGGGATGACCCACATCTTTATAAAGAAGGAGTAGATGGTGTTATTAGACGTTGTGTACCTAATCATGAATAGGAACAGATCCTACGCAAGTGTCACTCTGAGTGTTATGGAGGACACCACGCTGGAGATAGAACTGCACATAAGGTATTGCAATCTGGTTTTTATTGGCCTACTCTCTTCAGGGATGCCCGTAAGTTTGTCTTGTCTTGTGATGAATGTCAAAGAATTGGTAATATTAGTAGACGTCAAGAAATGCCTATGAATTATTCACTTGTTATTGAACCATTTGATGTTTGGGTCTTTGATTATATGGGACCTTTTCCTGCCTCTAATGGATATACACATATTTTAGTTGCTGTTGATTACGTTACTAAGTGGGTAGAAGCTATTCCAACTAGTATTGCTGATCATAACACTTCTATTAAAATGCTTAAGGAAGTTATTTTCCCGAGGTTTGGAGTCCCTAGATATTTAATGACTCATGGTGGTTCACACTTTATTCATGGTGCTTTCCGTAAAATGCTTTCTAAGTATGATGTTAATCATAGAATTGCATCTCCTTATCACCCACAGTCTAGTGGACAAGTAGAGTTGAGCAATAGAGAGCTCAAATTAATTCCGCAAAAGACTGTTAATAAGTCTAGAAAGAATTGGTCCAAGAAACTTGATGATGCATTATGGGCTTATAGAACTGCATACAAAAATCCTATGGGTATGTCTCCGTATAAAATGGTTTATGGAAAAGCATGTCACTTACCTCTCGAACTAGAACATAAGGCATATTGGGCTATTAAACAGCTCAACTATGATTTTAAACTTGCCGGTGAAAATAGGTTATTTGATATTAGCTCACTTGATGAATGGAGAACCCAAGCTTATGAAAATGCCAAGTTGTTTAATGAAAAAGTTAGAAGATGGCATGACAAAAGGATACAAAAGCGTGAGTTTACTGTAGGTGATTATGTATTGCTATACAACTCTCGTTTAAGATTTTTTGCAGGAAAACTTCTCTCTAAATGGGAAGGCCCCTACGTTATCGAGGAGGTCTATCGTTCTGGTGCCATAAAAATCAACAACTTTGAAGGCACAAATCCGAAGGTGGTAAATGGTCAAAGAATCAAACACTATCTCAGCTAATCCCATAAATGTTGAAACCAATATTATTGAAACCGTAACCCCGGAGGAATACATAAGGAACACCTTCTGGAATGTTTCAGACTCCGAAAAGGAATAGGTATGTGGTACGATAAGTAAACCGACTCCGAAACAATTTTTAAGGCAATATTTCTCCGTTTTGGAATATTTAGAAAAAATAGAAAAATAAGTAGTAGTCCGGGAAGGACACGAGGGCCCCACGAGGGTGGTGGGCGTGCCCTACCCCTCTGGGTGCGCCCCCTACCTCGTGAGCACCTCATGTGCCTTCCAGACTCCGTTTTCTTGCACGTTACGTATTTTGGTCGGTAAAAATTCATTATATAACCTCCCGAAGGTTTTGACTCCCGTATCATGCAAACCTCCTCTGTTCTTGTTTCGAGATGTCTTCTATCAGGGTTTTCCAAGCTAGGCATCATGTCGTCTCCCTCCTCCAACAATGGTGACAATGATGCTTGGCTAATGAAGATAGATATAAAGAGGGAAGAACCCACGAGGGTCAACAAGGATGAAAGGATCAAGAAGGCCACGGAGGATCAAGCTCCGGTAGCAAAAGACATCCTTCAACTTGATCATAACCTTCTTACCCCAACTGAGATTGAAGCTTTCAAGATGATTGAGTTAGCTCGTATACAAAACAAGTATCTCACACAAGAAATTTTTTGTTGAAGGAGCATATTGTCGCACTCAAGGGCATTATTCGCAAGCTGGAGGACCTCTTACGCTCGATGTGCGATTATCCGTCACCTCCACCTTCTTCACCGACAAAGGAGATATAATCACATGGGTATGGGCACTCCCCTTGGCAACTGCCAAGCTTGGGGGAGGTGCCCCGGTATCGTATCACCATCACAACTCCTATATTTACCTTTTTTAGTTCGATCCTATTAGTAGTATTTTGATCTAGTAGAGTAAAGTTTAAGGCATGATCTAGTTTTGAGTTTGCTTTATGATCTCTCTTTGTAATCGAGTCTGTGAGCTATATATAATAAAGATTAGTGTTGAGTCAAGGGCTTGATTATTTTGCCATGATCTTGGGTGAATAGAAGAAAAGAGAAAAGGAATAAAAAGAAACAAAGAGTTCATATTGATCTTATTGAGAGTAATGACTTCACATAGAAAGAGTATGATGATTAAAAGTTGTTGGGAGTTGGCAGACATAGCTTTGGTCATTTTTGCAATTAATAGGAAGTAATAAGGAAAGAGAGTTTTCACATATAGATATATTATCATTGACATCTTTTATGATTGGGAGCACTCATTAAAATATGACATGCTAAAGAGTTGATGTTGGACAAGGAAGACAATGTAATGAGTTATGTCTTTCTTATATCTGAGATAAAGTATGTTGTCATGGGTCCTCTAACTTGTTGAGCTTGCCTTTCCCCCTCATGCTAGCCAAATTCTCAGCACCAAGTAGAAATACTACTTGTGCTTCCAAATACCCTTAAACCAGTTTTGCCATGAGAGTCCACCATATCTACCTATGGATTCAGTAAGATCCTTCAAGTAAGTTGTCATCGGCGCAAAGCAATAAAAATTGCTCTAAATATGTATGATTGATTGGTGTGGGAGAAATAAGCTTTATACGATCTTGTGATGTGGAAGTAATAAAAGCGACAGCCTGCATAATGAAGGTTCATATCACAAGGGGCAATATAAAGTGACGTTCTTTCGCATTGAGATTTTGTGCATCCAACCATAAAAGCGCATGGCAACCTCTGCTTCCCTCTGCGAAGGGCCTATCCTTTACTATTATCTTCTACCTTATGCAAGAGTCATGGTGATCTTCACCTTTTCTTTTTCATTTTATCCTTCGGCAAGCTCAGCATGTTGGAAAGAACATGATATATATCTATATATATCTAATTATATGTAGGGGAGCATGAACCATTATTGTTGACATTACCCTTGAGGTAAAAGGTTGTGGGGCAAAACTATAAGCCCCTATCTTTCTCTGTGTCCGATTAAAACTCCGTAACCACAAGTATTGCGTGAGTGTTAGCAATTATGGAGGACTAAATGATAGTTGAGTATGTGGACTTGCTTTTTAGCTCTGACATAGACTCTTTCCGATGTTATGATAAATTTCAATTGCTTCAATGAATGACATTATAGTTTGTCGGAGCCCAATAAGGTTTATGATTTATACTTTTGCATTGTGAATAGATCATCACTTGAACATAAGTAATCATATGACAAAATCTATATATGTTGCTGTTATGAGAATAATCATGATGCCTTCATGTCCATATTTTATTTTTATTGACGCCTCTACCTCTAAACATGAGGACATATTTATTGTTATCGGCTTTTCGCTTGAGGACAAGCGAGGTCTAAGCTTGGGGGAGTTGATACGTCCATTTTGCATCATGCTTTTATATCGATATTTATTGCATTATGGACTATTATTTCACTTTATGTCACAATACTTATGGCCATTCTCTCTTATTTTACAAGGTTTACATAAAGAGGGAGAATGCCGGCAGCTGGGATTCTGGGTTGGAAAAGGAGCAAATATTAGAGACCTATTCTGCACAGCTCCAAGAGTCCTGAAACTTCATGGAAGACGTTTTCCAAATATATAAAAAATACTGAGAGCAAGAACCTCACTAGGGGGGCGCGCCCTACCCCCCTGGGCGCGCCCCCCTACCTCGTGGGCCCCCTGGTGGCCCTTCGGTGACCATCTTCTGCTATATGAAGTCTTTCGATGGGAAAAAAATAAGAAGCCATCTTCTCGCACGAAACTCCGCCGCCACGAGGCGGAACCTTGGCGGAACCAATCTAGGGATCTGGCGCAGCTGTTCTGCCGGGGAAACTTCCCTCCCGGAGGGGGAAATCATCGCCATCATCATCACGAATGCTCCTCTCATCGGGAGAGGGCAATCTCCATCAACATCTTCATCAGCACAATCTCCTCTCAAAACCCTAGTTCATCTCTTGTATCCAATTCTTGTCTCCAAGTCAGGGATTGGTGCTAGTAGGTTGCTAGTAGTGTTAATTACTCCTTGTAGTTGATGCTACTTGGTTTAATTGGTGGAAGATCATATGTTCATATCCTATATGCATATTAATACCCCTCTGATTATGAACATGTTTATGCTTTGTGAGTAGTTACTTTTGTTCCTGAGGACATGGGAGAAGTCTTGCTATTAGTAGTGATGTGAATTTGGTATTCGTTCGATATTTTGATGAGATGTATGTTGTCTCTCCTCTAGTGGTGTTATGTGAACGTCGACTACATGACACTTCACCATTATTTGGGCCTAGAGGAAGGCATTGGGAAGTAATAAGTAGATGATGGGTTGCTAGAGTGACAGAAGCTTAAACCCTAGTTTATGCGTTGCTTCGTAAGGGGCTGATTTGGATCCATATGTTTCATGCTATGGTTAGGTTTACCTTAATACTTTTGTTGTAGTTGCGGATGCTTGCAATAGAGGTTAATCGTAAGTGGGATGCTTGTCCAAGTAAGGGCAGCACCCAAGCACCGGTCCACCCACATACAAAATTATCAAAGTACCGAACACGAATCATATGAGCGTGATGAAAACTAGCTTGACGATATTCCTATGTGTCCTCGGGAGTGCTTTTCTCTATATAAGAGTTTGTCCAGGCTTGTCCTTTGCTACAAAAAGGATTGGGCCACCTTGCTGCACTTTATTTACTTTTGTTACTTGTTGCTCGTTACAAATTATCCTATCACAAAACTATCTGTTACCACTTATTTCAGTACTTGCAGAGAATACCTTGCTGGAAACCGCTTATCATTTCCTTCTGCTCCTCGTTGGGTTCGACGCTCTTTATTGTCGAAAGGACTATGATAGATCCCCTATACTTATGGGTCATCGCCCTTTAGCCCAAACCGAATTGGACTAGGGGGCCGGCCCCCCTTTCCTCCTTTCCTCCCTCTCCTTCCTTCTCCCCTTCCCCCTTCCTTTACTCCTCCTAGTAGGAGTAGGAAAGGGGAGTCCTGCTCCTACTAGGAGGAGGACTCCTCCTGGCGCACCCTACAGGGGCCGGCCGGCCTCCTCCCTTGCTCCTTTATATACGGGGGCAGGGGGGCACCCTAAAACACACAAGTTGATGATTGATCCCTTAGCCATGTGCGGTGCCCCCCTCCACCATAATGCACCTCGATCATATCGTAGCGGTGCTTACGCGAAGCTTTGCATCGGTAGCATCATCATCAATGTCATCACGCCATCGTGCTGACGGAACTCTCCCGTGAAGCTCTGCTGGATCGGAGTTAGTGGGACGTCATCGAGATGAACGTGTGCTGAACACGGAGGTGCCGTGCGTTCGGTTCTTGGATCGTTCGGATCATGAAGACGTTCGACTACATCAACCGCGTTCTCATAACGCTTCCGCTTACGGTCTACGAGGGTATGTGGACGATACTCTTCCCTCTCGTTGCTCTGCATCACCATGATCTTGCGTGTGCGTAGGATTTTTTTTGAAATTACTACGTTCCCCAACAGTGGCATCCGAGCAGGTTTATGCGTAGATGTTATATGCACGAGTAGAACACAAGTGAGTTGTGAGCGATACAAGTCATACTGCTTACCAGCAAGTCATACTTTAGTTCGGCGGTATTGTTGGATGAAAGTGGCCTGGACCGATATTACACGTACGCTTACGCGAGACTAGTTCTACCGACGTACTTTGCACACAGGTGGCTGGCGGGTGTCAGTTTCTCCAACTTTAGTTGAACCGAGTGTGACTACGCCCGGTCCTTATTGAAGGTTAAAACAACACTAACTTGATGAACTATCGTTGTGGTCTTGATGCGTAGGTAAGAACGGTTCTTGCTCAGCCCGTAGCAGCCACATAAAACTTGCAACAACAAAGTAGAGGACGTCTAACTTGTTTTTGCAGGGCTTGTTGTGATGTGATATGGTCAAGACGTGATGAGATATAAGTTGTTGTATGAGATGATCATGTTTTTTTGAAGTTATCGGCAACTGGCAGAAGCCTTATGGTTGTCTCTTTATTGCATAAGATGCAAGTGCCATGTAATTGCTTTACTTTATTGCTATGCGATAGCAATAGTTGCAAAAGCAATAGTTGGCGAGACAACCATGTGACGACACATTGATAGAGATCAAGATGATGGAGATCATGGTATCATGCCGTTGACGATAGATATCATGACGGTACTTTGGAGATGGAGATCAAAGGCGCAAGATGATCATGGCCATATCATGTCACATATTTTGGTTTCATGTGATGTTTATCCTTTATGCATCTTATTTTGCTTAGTTCGACAGTAGCATTATAAGATGATCTCTCACTAAATTTCAAGGTACAAGTGTTCTCCCTGAGTATGCACCGTTGCCAAAGTTCGTCGTGCCGAGACACCACGTGATGATCGGGTGTGATAAGCTCAATGTGTGCAAGCCATTTTTGCACACACAGAAATACTCAGGTTAAACTTGACGAGCCTAGCATATGCAGATATGGCCTCGGAACACTGGAGACCGAAAGGTCGAGCGTGAATCATATAGTAGATATGATCAACATAGTGATGTTCACCATTGAAAACTACTCCATCTCACGTGATGATCGGACATGGTTTAGTTGATTTGGATCACGTGATCATTTAGATGACTAGAGGGATATCTATCTAAGTGGGAGTTCTTAAGTAATATGATTAATTTAACTTAAATTTATCATGAACTTAGTCCTAATAGTTTTTTGCATATCTATGTTGTAGATCAATTGCTCGTGTATAGCTTCCCTGTTTATTTTGATATGTTCCTAGAGAAAAATAAGTTGAAAGATGATAGTAGCAATGATGCGGACTGGGTCCATGATCTGAGGATTATCCTCATTGCTGCACATAAGAATTATGTCCTTGATGCACCGCTAGGTGACAGACCGATTGCGGGAGCAGATGCAGACGTTATGAACGTTTGGCGAGCTCGGTATGATGACTACTTGATAGTTTAGTGCATCATGCTTTATGGCTTAGAACCGGGACTTCAAAAATGTTTTGAACCCCACAAAGCATATAAGATGTTCTAAGAGTTGAAATTAGTATTTCAGACTCATGCCCATGTCAAAAGGTATGAGACCTTTGACAAGTAATTTGCCTACAAATTGGAGGAGAATAGCTTAGCTGGTGAGTATGTGCTCAGAATGTCTGAGTGCTACAATCAATTGAATCAAGTGGGAGTTAATCTTCCAGATAAGATAGTGATTGACAGAATTCTCTAGTCACTATCACCAAGTTACTGGAACTTCATGATGAACTATAATATGCAAGGGATAATGGAAACGATTCCCAAGCTCTTCGTGATGTTGAAATTGACGAAGGTAGAAATCAAGAAAAGCATCAAGTGTTGATGGTTGACAAGACCACTAGTTTCAAGAAAAGGGCAAAGGGAAGAAGGGGAACTTCAAGAAGAATGGCAAGCAATTTTCTGCTCAAGTGAAGAAGCCCAAGTCTAGACCTAAGCCTGAGACTAAGTGCTTCTACTGCAAAGGGACTGGTCACTGGAAGCATAATTGCCCCAAGTATTTGGCGGATAAGAAGGATGGCAAAGTGAACAAAGGTATATTTGATATACATGTTATTGATGTGTACTTTACTAGTGTTTATAGCAACCCCTCAGTATTTGATACTAGTTCAGTTGCTAAGATTAGTAACTCGAAACGGGAGTTGTAGAATGAACGGAGACTAGTTAAGGGTGAAGTGACAATGTGTGTTGGAAGTGGTTCCAAGATTGATATGATCATCATCGCACACTCCCTATACTTTCGGGATTAGTGTTGAACCTAAATAAATGTTATTTGGTGTTTGCGTTAAGCATGAATATGATTTGATCATGTTTATTGCAATACAGTTATTCATTTAAAGTTAGAGAATAGTTGTTCTGTTTGCATGAATAAAACCTTCAATGGTCATACACCCAAGGTGAATGGCTTATTGATTCTCGATCGTAGTGATACATATTCATAATATTGAAGCCCAAAAAATGCAAAGTTAATAATGATAGTGAAACTTATTTGTGGCACTGCTGTTTAGGTCATATTGGTGTAAAGCGCATGAAGAAAATCCATGCGCGATGGGTTTTTGAAATCACTTGATTATGAATCAGTTAATGCTTGCGAACCATGCCTCATGGGCAAGATGACTAAGACTCCGTTCTTCGGAACAATGGAGCAAGCAACTGACTTATTGGAAGTAATACATACTGATGTATGCGCTCTGATGAGTGTTGAGGCTCGCGGTGGGTATCTTATTTTCTGACCTTCACGGATGATTTGAGCATATATGGGTATATCTACTTGATGAAACATAAAGTCTAAAAAATTTAGAAAGTTCAAAGAATTTTAGAGTGAAGTAATCATCGTAACAAGAAAATAAAGTTTCTGCAATCTGATTGAGGAGGAGAATATTTGAGTTACGAGTTTGGTCTTCATTTGAAACAATGTGGAATAGTTTCGCAACTCACGCCACCTGGAACACCACAGCGTAATGGTGTGTCCAAACGTCATAACCGTACTTTATTAGACATGGTGCGATCTATGATGTCTCTTACCGATTTATCACTATCATGTTGGGGTTATGCATTAGAGACAGCTGCATTCACGTTAAATAGGGCACCATCTAAATCCGTTGAGACGACACCATATGAACTGTGGTTTCGCTAGAAACCTAAGCTGTCGTTTCTTAAAGTTTGGGGCTGCGATGCTTATGTGAAAAAGTTTCAATTCCATAAGGAGGGAGAATGCCGGCAGCTGGAATTCTGGGCTGGAAAAGGAGCGAATATTAGAGACCTATTCTGCGCAACTCCAAAAGTCCTGAAACTCCACGGAACATCTTAAAATAAATAAAGAAAAATCCTCAGCAAAGATGAAGGCCAGGGGGCCCACACCTTGCTCATGAGGGTGGGGGGCGCCCCCCCTAGGGCGCCCCCCCTACCTCATGGGCCCCCTGGTGGCTCTTTGACGTCCATCTTCTCCTATATGAAGTCTTTTGATGAGAAAAAAATCAGAGGGAACTTTTTGGGACGAGACTCCGCCGCCACGAGGCAGAACCTTGGCGAAACCAATCTAGAGCTCCGGTAGAGCTGTTCTGCCGGGGATACTTCCCTCCGGGAGGGGGAAATCATCACCATCGTCATCACCAACGCTCCTCTCATTGGGAGAGGGCAATCTCCATCAACATATTCACCAGCACCATCTCATCTACAAACCCTAGTTCATCTCTTGTATCCAATTCTTGTCTCGAAGTCCGGGATTGGTGCTAGTAGGTTGCTAGTAGTGTTGATTACTCCTTGTAGTTGATGCTAGTTGGTTTAATTGGTGGAAGATCATATGTTCAGATCCTATATGCATATTATTACCCCTCTGATTATGAACATGAATATGCTTTGTGAGTAATTACGTTTCTTCCTGAGGACAAGGGAGAAGTCTTGCTATTAGTAGTCATGTGAATTTGGTATTCGTTTGATATTTTGATAAGATGTATGTTGTCTAGCCTCTAGTGGTGTTATGTGAACGTCGACTACATAAAACTTCACCATTATTTGGGCCTAGAGGAAGGCATTGGGAAGTAATAAGTAGATGATGGGTTGCTAGAGTGACAGAAGCTTAAACCCTAGTTTATGTGTTGCTTCATAAGGGGCTGATTTGGATCCGTATGTTTCATGCTATGGTTAGGTTTACCTTAATACTTTTGTTGTAGTTGCGGACGCTTGCAATAGAGGAGTGGGATGCTTTTTCAAGTAAGAACAGCACCCAAGCACCGGTCCACCCACATATCAAATTATCAAAGTACCGAACGCGGATCATATGAACGTGATGAAAACTAGCTTGACGATATTCCCATGTGTCCTCAGGAGCGCTTTTCCTATTATAAGAGTTTGTTCCGGCTTGTCCTTTGCTACAAAAGGATTGGGCCATCTTGCTGCACTTTATTTACTTTTGTTACTTCTTGCTCATTACAATTTATCTTATCACAAAACTATCTGTTACCACTTATTTCAGTACTTAGAGAGAATACCTTGCTGAAAACCGCTTATCATTTCCTTCCGCTCCTCGTTGGGTTCGACACTCTTACTTAGCGAAAGGACTACGATAGATCCCCTATACTTGTGGGTCATCAGTGACCACAGATGGCTCCCGCGCCTTCACCCCCAAGCTGCGTAGCTTTGCCTGGCCGGGCAAGTTCAAGCCGGATCTGCCCCCTCGCTACGACGGCACCCCGACCCCGAGGAGTTCTTGCAGCACTAGAACTGAGCATCGAAGCAGCCAAAGGCGACGAGAAAGTCATGGCGAACTGGTTTCCCTTGGCTCTCAAGGAGGGCGCCTGCTCCTGGCTCCTGAACCTGCCTCCAGGCTCAATTTCCTCCTAGGACCAAATGTGCACCCGCTTCATCGCCAACTTCCAGGGCACTCGCGACCGCCCCCCGGTCGTGGGCGACCTGCACCGCATCAAGCAACAACCAGGAGAGACCCTGCAGAAGTACATTCAATGCTTCAACAGCGCACGGATCAAGATCCCCAAGGTGACCAACGAAGCCATCATCTCAGCATTCTCCAATGGTGTCCACGACGTCAAGATGAAGGAGGATCTCGCTATCCATGAAGAGTTGTGCACGACCCTGGAGCTATTCAACATCGCGACCAAGTGTGCTAGAGCTGAGGAGGGGCGCCTCTCCCTCCTCGAGCTCCCTGTTGCGGACCTAGAGGAGAAGAAGACAAAGGCCAAGGACGTGAAGCGCAAGGGAGCGGCCGAGCTCGCAGCGGAACCAGACACCAAGCATGGCAGAGACCAGCCAGAGTCATCCAAGGGCAGCCGCCCATTCTGCGCCTTCCTCAACCTGAACACCCACATTACCAGTGACAGTCAAGAGCTCAGAGCCATTCGCGAAGGACGCTTCGGTCGGCGCCCCGAGTGCGGCGACCGGGGCTACGACCGAGGAGGAGGACGTAGTGGTGGACGCTGGGACGACCGTGGCCCATGCCAGGAGTGGCGCAACCGGCCTCGTGAGGACCGCTAGCAGGATCAGCCTCGCGAGGGTGCCTAGAGGGATCAGCCTTGTGAGGATCGTCCTCAAAGTAACGCTGGACTCCCTCCGCTGCCTCCACCGCCAAGAAGGAATGACGAACACCATCAAGACAAAGGGGCTGGGGGTGATGAAGCTATGTACCTAGGGTAGGGTCATAGGCCTGACCTAGAGACCCTCCCCTAGGACATCATCTTAAAGCCAGAAGCATTCAAGGGATATCATCATCCGCTCGACTACAAGTCGTTCCACTTGGAGGATTCAAGGTCACTCGACTACAACAATTATCACTTGACAGACAGAAGACCTAAAGACACTCTGCACGACAACATTCAGATGTTTACTTCATAGACTTAATAGGCATTTATGTCATTTAATTACTAGCGTTACCAGTAACGCCCCCCTCTAAATGTACCTTAAACCCCTTGTAACGTGGGCTGGCTGGGGTCCTGGCGCACTCTATATAAGCCACCCTCTCCACTGGCACAAGGGTTCGCACCCCTTGTAAACACACACATACATAATCCAGTCGCCCGCCTCCGGGCACCGAGACGTAGGGCTGTTACTTCCTCCGCGGAGGGCCTGAACTCGTAAAACTCGTGTGTACAACTTCACCATAGCTAGGATCTTGCCTCCTCATACCTACCCCCATTCTACTGTCAGTCTTAGATCCACGACAGTTGACGCCCACCTTGGGGCAGATGTCTTAGCGACTTTCTGGTGGAGTTGCAATTTTCCCGATTATGATCATCATGGTTTCCGCTGGCGGACTGGTTGAGGGCCGCGAGATCCGTCTCGGCGTGCTCGTGTTCATCGCCAACGATTCTGCCTAGCTCCTAGAAGCTCCACTCGACGTTGATGCGCTCCCTGTCCGCGGGGCGACGCACTTTCGCGCATGCGTCCGCGGCGTCCTTCTCCGGCAACCGTCCACCCAGTATCAGTCAGTTACTATGGTGTCCTCATCCCTCGACACTCGCCGAGACAAGTGTTCCGGTCGGTCACGGCTCCAACTGTGGGTGAGGCACGCGGTGGCCCGCCAGTCGGCCACCTCACACGTCGCGGAAATCAAGCCTGACAAAACTCTCTATGGCCTGTTCGACCTGACGACTGGCTCCATCAAGACCGCATCCGAATGCGACAGCAGTGATCCCGCGGCAGAAGTCTTGATGGTCGACGGACCATCCAGTCCTCCTGGCTTCCCCCGCAACGACGGTGCCGATGGTGGCGGCGATCTGTCGCGCGTCCACGAGGATTACAGCCCCGAGCCCCTTTCCTTGCAGTGGAGGGAAGAGCTTCGCCGCCGTAACATGGATGCACTTCACACTACTATTGTTGGAGAAACCCCTGAGGCCCGGGTCTTGGAGGAATCATGCCTGGCCAACTTGGCTGAGCGCACTCGACCGGAGAACCTACAGCATGCACTCAACGAGCGTGCTCGGCAGCAGATCCCTGAATCCAGTCGACGGCAGCTTTTTCCGCCTCAAACTCAGGTATACCGCACTCCGATCCAAAACCTCACAGCCGCAGCCCGAATAGCAGAGTCAATCCAGCCCTCCCAGTCAGAGGCAGGCAGGGGTTTGATGCAGATCCGGGCCTTGCTTCGAGCGGCTGGAGAACAGAATACAGCAGTATCTCAGTCACAGAATAGGATTCATAGCGGGTTTGCGGTGGCGCACACGGTCCAGTCGGCTCACATCCCAAGATCGCCTCCGCGGCGTGAAGGGCGTGGGCACCGGCAGGATCAGTATAGAAACCGCGAGTAGTATGATCACCGACTCGACCACGATGACCGTCGTCGAGTGCCCACGCCTCCTCCGAGGAGTGGGTCATACGTGCCTCGGCGGCAAGATGACAGGCGCCCCCACAGCGGCGAGCGAAGAGTACCAGTCGACCCAAGGGAGCCAGGCTTTGATGCGAGATCTATTCTCCTTCAAGGTCTGGTCGACAGGAACAGAGCGCATAGAGAAGGTCATGACAGAGATTATCCGAATGGTAGCAGAGTGCACGTTTTCGGTCCCAAGTGTTTCAGCAGATCCATCAGGGCCGCAGTGATTCCTCCCAACTTCAGGATGGCGACTAGAGTCAGCAAGTTCACCGGTGACTCTAAGCCTGACACTTGGCTTGAAGATTACCGAGTGGCTGTGCAAATTGGTGGTGGCAATGATGAAGTAGCAATGAAGCATCTTCCTCTCATGTTGGAAGGCTCGGCCAGGGCGTGGCTGAACCAGTTAGCGCCTGGTAGCATATACAGTTGGGAGGAACTCGCCAGAGTGTTTGTTAGAACTTTTGAGGGTACTTTCAAGCGACCAGCAGGGTTGACAGAGTTGCAGCGTTGTGTACAGAAACCGAATGAAACCTTGGGAGACTATATCCAGAGATGGATCACGTTACACCATACGGTGGAGAATGTGTCAGATCACCAAGCAATCTGTGCCTTTAAGGAAGGCGTTAAGTATCGGGAGTTGAATCTGAAATTCGGTCGGACAGGAGTTATGACTCTGACTCGGATAATGGAGATCGCCACCAAATACGCTAACGGTGAAGAGGAAGACTGACTCCGGAGTGGCAAACATAAAACAGTCGCCAGGACACCGGTGGAGGTACTTCCAATCGGAAACAGAAGCGTAAGGCCGAGCCAGTTGCTCCTGGTGAAGCCTTAGTTGTGGCTCAAGGAAAATTTAAGGGAAAGCCCAAGGGGCCCTGGAATCCCAAGAAAGTGAAAGATCAAGACGGAAATGATGTGTTGGATTTTCCATGTCACATTCACACCAAGAAAGATGAAGATGGTAATTTGATTTATCCCAAGCACACCACTCTACAGTGTCGACTCCTGATCCAGCAATTCCGAGAGAAGCAGCCCAAGGAGAAGGAAAAGGAGTCGAACAAGGATGAGGAAAAGGAAGAGGATGATGACGGTTTTCCCAACGTCAACTCCACTCTGATGATTTTTGCTGATGTTGAGAGCAAAAGTCGATTGAAAGTTATCAACAGGGAAGTGAACATGGTTGCTCTACTAACACCAAGTTATTTGAAGTGGTCCCAGACCGCCATCACATTCGACCAGTCCGACCATCCAGCACGTATAGCCACCCCAGGGAAGCAAGCATTGGTGGTTGACCCAGTTGTTGAAGGCACTCGACTGACTAAAGTGCTGATGGATGGTGGTAGCGGCCTGAATATCCTTTACGCTGAAACCTTGAAGGGAATGGGGATTCCGATGTCCATGCTCAGCGAAAGTAATATGAGTTTCCATGGTGTTATACTTGGAAAGAAGGCTGAATCACTCGGCCAGATCACCCTTGATGTGGTTTTCGGTGATTCTGAGAATTACCACAATGAAAAGTTGACATTTGAAGTAGTGGATTTCAAGAGTGCTTATCATGCCATTCTGGGTAGGCCTGCCTATGCACGTTTCATGGCTCGACCGTGTTACATGTACCTCAAATTGAAAATGCCTGGTCCCAGAGGAGTGATCACTATCACTGGCAATCAGCAGAAAGCAGAAGAGTGCTTCCAGAAGGGCTCAAAAATTGCCGATGCACAAATGGCGGTAGTCGAAATGCAAGAATACCAGAAACATGCAGATCTGAGTGATTTTCTGCGCTCCAAGCACTACAAAAAAAAAGACACATCCGTGACATTTTGGGCCGAACGAAATTTTTTTCTGTCATACATATGACACTTCTATGATGATAATTGTGACAAAACTCGGTATCATCATAGATGTGGTGGGCTCCTACTTCTATGACAAGAAATCATGACAGAAAATGGGCTTTTCGTCCTGGGCGGGCCGGAGACGCAGCTGCATGACATTCTTTGGGCCGTCCATGATGGAAAAAACCTTGGTAGAAGCGAGGGCGAGGAAAATTTTGGGGGAGTTCCCGGTTACGGTGGGAGGTCGGGGGCCGAGCGATGCACATTCCTCTCGTACACATACGCGCATGTGTGCGAGGCGTTGGCTCTAACTGAACCCGAGCAAGGCGTTGGGCTCTAACTGAACCCGAGCGATTGCACTGCAGGCTACGCGTTACTGAACCTGAGCGATCGATCGATGGCTGTTAACTGAACCCGATCGAGCGATTCCTTCGCTATTGCTGCTAACTGAAGCCGATCGAGGCTGCCTCTAGATGAACAGTGAGCGTTGCGGGGGGGGGGGGGGGGGGGGGGGGGGGGGGGGGGGGGGGGGGGGGTGGATGAACAGTTCCCGGTGGGGGTGGATGAATAGGACCCCGTGGTGTTGCCTCTGGATGAACAGGACCCCGATCGATCGTGCCGGTTGGGGCTGGATGAACAGGACCCCGTGGAGGGCTGGATGAACAGGACCACCCCGTGGAGGGCAGGATGAACAGTAGACGGTGGAGGGCAGGATGAACAGTAGCCCATGGAGGGGTGGTTGAACAGGAGCCCGTGGAGAGGGCTGGTTGAACAGTAGCCTGTGTAGTAGCGCGCGGTGGAGGCTGGATGAACAGGAGCCCGTGGATGAACAGTCGCAGGTGGAGGCTAGAGGAGGTCGACGGTGGATGAACAGTAGCTCGTGGAGGCTGGAGGGGGTCGACGGTGGAGATGAACAGTTTCCCGTGGAGTCCCGTTTTGCGGTACGCAACACCCCTACCGATGAACAGGACCCCTGTTTTGACCGTAGCGCTCCAACACAAGTCTGTTTCGTCCGTTTGGCGATACACCACACCCCTCCCGATCAACAGGACCCCCGTTTCGACCGTAGGAGGTCTGTTTCCTCTGTTTTGCAGTACGCTAGACCCCTCCCGATGAATAGGATCCCGTTTTAAACGAGGCCGGTCAAACACAAGGCCGTTTCCTCCGTTCTGCGATACGCCAGGCCTCGTCTCCATCGCACGTTCCGTCCAAGCCCTCCCGATGAACACGACGCATTCCGTTGCCTCCCGATGAACACGACGCATTCCGTTGCCTCCCCATGAACACGACGACGACATTGTTTCTCCATTCCGACCCAGCCATGTACACGAGCCCTGGCCGTACGTATGCGCGAGTAGGCGTTCGAGACCCCGCCCGTATGTACACATACATGGCCGTATTTTCTTTCTTGCACCCTGGCCGCCTCTACTACGACACGTGCGTGCCTCTACATCGACCAGTATATATGTACGTACACGTTCGCGACCAGAATGACAACGCTACGTATGCTTCGACCAGGTGGGTCCCGACTGTCAGGCACTTCCTTGCGTGCGAAGATGTAGCTGGTGGGTCCCAGCAGTCAGGGGGCGAAATACGGTGGCCCATTCGGTGGGTCCCGCTGTCAGGTGGAGGAATAATTATTTCGCACGTAATAAGGAGGCACTTCCTTGCTGCGGCCGTGGACCCAGCTGTCAGCCTCTCCACGTACAGTCCATGTCCGATGGAACCGTTCCTTGACCATGTTGACCACGCCGCGCCGAGAGCACCAGGGCGGTGGACGACGACGAGGCCTAGGAAGGGGACGATGCAGAGCCGGGGAAGACGCGGAAGTGGATGCCCACGCATAGAGGAGTACGAGGGTTCACTGGTTTGCTGCGGTGTGAGGCTGCCGTTGCCGCAGAATAACAAGGGGTGTGGGTGAGTAGAGGAATGGCCTGGCCAGCGGTGGGAGTAGTAGGGGGCGGTGAGGCCTCCGCCGCATCGCAGCCGGCCACGGGAGGCAGGAGCACGAGGCACGGCCGGCGCTGGTTTGGGCGGCTGGAGCAAGAAGACCAGATGTTGAAGAAGCACTACGGCCGTTGGATGGACATCGTACGGTCACTGGAGCTAGAATCGTGCATATTGACTAAGTTGACAAAGCCCTCCGTCCCCGTCAACTTAGTAGGCCCACAAGTCAGCCTGCCACTATACTGGGTCCCAGCTAACAGGGGGAGTATTCATTTTTTTGTGCGTAATAAGGAGGCACTTCCTTGCGTGCGAAGATATAGCTGGTGGGTCCGAGCTGTCAGCGGCGGTAACGTTTTTTTCGCGAAATACAGAGGCCCTTTCGGTGGGTCCCTAATGTCAGGTGGAGGAATCATTATTTTGCGCGTAATAAGGAGGCTTTTCCTTGCGCATGGCCATGGACCTAGCTGTCGGCCTCTCCACATAAAGTCCACTTCAGATGCATGTCGGTCATTGACCACATTCACCAGGCCGCGCAGAGAGCACCAGGGCGGTGGACGATGGCGAGGCCTAGGAAGGGGATGACACAGAGGCAGGGAAGACTCGACAGTTGTTTCCCACGCGGAGGGGAGTACGACTGTACGAGTGTTTATTGGTTCGTCTGCCGTCGCCGGAGAATAACAGGAGGTGTGGGTGAGTAGAGGGATGGCTAGGCCAGTGATGTTAGTACGGTCGGGCGGTGGGGCCTGCGCGGCAGCACAGCCGGCCGCGAGGAGGAGGGAGCAAGCAGTCCCGCCGGCACTTGTTTGAGCGGCTGGAGCAGGAAGAGCAGAGATTGAAGAAGCACGACGGCCGTTGGATGGACATCCAACAGTTAGTGCTTGTGCGTCAACCTTTTTTTAGGAAAGCCTCAAATCTGTGGAAAACAGCATACATCCCATCTGCCATTATTTCTAATAATTTACAGCCCATTTGCTAATTCTTAAGGTTTTTTTGGAGCCCATATTCTTTTTGTTAGCATTACAACCCATATTGTGGCAACGGTTAAAAAATTATACGAAATTTTGCATATTTCGGTGCGGTCCGAACTGTTTTTAATCCTGAAATTTCGACTCACATTCAAACTGATTTTTAAAATAAATGTATATCAATATAAAATCCAACAAATTCTCCACGCATAAAAATTAATGTAATTTAAAATCTTGAAATGAAAAAAAATATTTGAAACTCTGTCAAACGGTTTGATGTGTTTTAAAAATGTACAACCCATTTCTCATTACTGATGGGCCATTTTCTCGGCCAGCCGAATAAAAGCTCTCCTTGTCTTGAAAGATATGCAACCCAACAGGCCTGACAAAGCGACTTACTTGGCAAATCACAAAAAACTGGGTTGTGGCCGTGGACCCAGCTGTCAGCCTCTCCACGTACAGTACTCTTCCGATGGAAGTCGTTCCTTGACCATGTTGACCATGCTGCGCCGAGAGCACCTTGGCGGTGGACGACGGTGAGGCCTAGGAAGGGGACGATGCGACAGTGGAAGCACGCGCGGAGAGGACTACGAGGGTTCACTGGTTCGGCTGCGGTGTGAGGCTGTCGTCGCCGCAGAATAACAGGGGTGTGGGTGAGTGGAGGGATGGCCTGGCCAGTGGTGGGAGTAGTATGGGGGCGGTGAGGCCTCCGCGGTAGCACAGCCGACCACGGGAGGCAGGGGCAGGCGGCACGACCCGCGCTGCTTTGGGCGGCTGGAGTAAGAAGACCAGAGGTTGAAGAAGCACTATGGCCGTTGGATGGACATCATACGGTCACTGGAGCATTGACTAAGTTGACAAAGCTCACCGTCCCTGTCAACTTAGTAGGCCCACAAGTCAGCCCAACAATGTGGTGGGTCCCAGCTAGCAGGGGGTATTCATTTTTTTGGGCGTAATAAGGAGGCACTTCCTTGCGTGCGAAGATATAGCTGGTGGGTCCGACCTGTCAGCGGGGGGAATGTTTTTTCGCAAAATACATAGGCCCTTCCTGTGGGTCCTAGCTATCAGGTGGAGGAATCATTATTTTGCGCGTAATAAGGAGGCATTTCCTTGCGTGCGGCCGTGGACCCAGCTGTCAGCCTCTCCACATACAGTCCACTTCCAATGGATGTCGTTCATTGACCATGTTAACCAGGCCGCGCCGAGAGCACCAGGGCGGTGGACGATGGCGAGGCCTAGGAAGGGAACGGCACGGAGCCAGGGAATACTCGGCAGTTGTTTCCCACGCGAAGGAGTACGAGGGTTTACAGGTTCGTCTGGCGTCGTCGGAGAATAACTGCATGTGTGGGTGAGTAGAGGGATGGCTAGGCCAGCGATGGGAGTATGTTGGGGCCGTGAGGCCTGCGCGGCAGCATAGCTGGCCGCGGGAGGAGGGAGCAGGCCACTAGTAGAAAAGGGGGCAACGGTCCAGGCCGGGTCAGCCCATTAGTCCCGGTTCAGTCTAGAACCGGGACCCTTGGCGGCATTGGACCCGGTTCGTGAGCCCAAGGGGCCGGCCGGGCCACGTGGGTCATTGGTCTCGGTTCGTCTGGACCTTTTGGTCGCGGTTGGTGGGACGAACCGGGACCAATGGCCTCGCTCCTGGCCCACCACCATTGGTCCCGGTTGGTGGCATGAACCGGGTCCAAAGGCTCCCCTTTAGTCCCGGTTCATGCCACTAACCGTGACCAATGAGGTGCCTATATATACCCCCTCACGTAAGAGCATAGCACACTGCTCTATTTTTTTCTGGCCGAGGGGAGAGGGCTTGGTGGTGCTCTAGCTCACCTCCTATGCACACAAGGTGTTCGATGGAATGCCTGAGCCACACTACTTAAGCTTTCTCCTCTCCAAGCTCGACCTTCAAGCTCCATTTTCCTCAATATTTGTCTAGGTTTAGTGGTCCGTCATGCCCCGTCCCGGTCTTCACCGCCATCGATCACCCGCGCCGAGCTCATCGCCGGCACCACCATGGTGAGCCTCTTGTTCTTATCTTCTTTTTGAAAGGAAAAAATATTCTTACTTGTATGTTTACATAGATACTTGTATTATTTTCTTACTTTTATTATTGCATCTTATATAGTGCGATGGTTTTGGTATCCACCCCCGTCGGCCCTCGTCCTGTCTATGATTCGGATGTGGTATATATATTATCTTTATAACTATTGGTTCATTTATTGTTTATGAAAATTATGCCGACCAATGTGACATAGATTTTATTTATGTAGGATGTATGTGAATCGGAAATTCCAACCGATCCTATTGTCGAGAGGTTAAATTTAGTTGAAGAAGAAAACAATTTGTTGAAGGAAAAAATAAAAAAAATTGAGGAGAAGAAGATGATATTAGAGTTGCATGTTGCGGATTTCGTCGACGATCACAAGATCAAGATGGATGCAATGCGCTTCAAGATTAGAAAATATGCCATTCATACCAAGGCTTGGTATCATTATGCCATTGGATCAATTGTTACCTTGGTTGAGATTATGATCGCATTTGTTTTCGCATTGAAATGTTTTACATACTTTCAATGTATGGTTTAATTAATTAGATGCTCCGGAGAGCTATATGTTGTTAGATGAGAACTATGTATGCACTTTGTTTTTAATGTGATGATGAACTTCTATTAATTTGGACACTTAATTATATATAATGCACGCAGATGAACCGGCAATGGATGTACGGTGACAGACACACCCGCGAGTACATTAAGGGCGTGCATGAGTTTCTCGATGCGGCTGAGGCAAACAAGCAGAATGGTTTTATGTGTTGTCCATGCACTGAATGTGGGAATACGAGGTCTTACTCTAACCGGAAAATCCTTCACTCCCACCTGCTTTACAAGGGTTTCATGCCACACTATAATGTTTGGACGAGGCACGGAGAAATAGGGGTTATGATGGAAGACGGCGAAGAAGAAGAGTACGATGACAACTATGTGCCCCCTGAATACGGTGATGCTGCAACGGGGGGAGCTGGTGAAGATCAAGAGGAACCAGACGATGTGCCCAATGATGCTACCACGGGTGAAGCTGCTGAAGATAAAGAGGAACCAGACGATGTGCCCGATGATGATGATCTCCGCCGGGTCATTGTCGATGCAAGGACGCAATGCATTAGTCAAAAGCAGAAGCTGAAGTTCGATCGCATGTTAGAGGATCACAAAAAAGGGTTATACCCCAATTGCGAAGATGGCAACACAAAGCTCGGTACCGTACTAGAATTGCTGCAGTGGAAGGCAGAGAATGCTGTGGCTGACAAAGGATTTGAGAAGCTACTGAAAATATTGAAGAAGAAGCTTCCAAACGATAACGAATTGCCTGACAGTACATACGCAGCAAAGAAGGTCGTATGCCCTCTAGGATTGGAGGTGGAGAAGATACATGCATGCCCTAATGACTGCATCCTCTACCGCGGTGCCTACAAGGATCTGAACGAATGCCCGGTATGCGGTGCGTTGCGGTATAAGATCAGACGAGATGACCCTGGTGATGTTGACGGCGAGCCCCTCAGGAAGAGGGTTCCTGCGAAGGTGATGTGGTATGCTCCTATAATACCACGGTTGAAACGTCTGTTCAGAAATGAAGAGCATGCCAAGTTGATGCGATGGCACAGTGAGAACCGAAAGAAAGATGGGAAGTTGAGAGCACCCGCTGACGGGTCGCAGTGGAGAAAAATCGAGAGAAAGTACTGGGATGAGTTTGCAAAGGACCCAAGGAATGTATGGTTTGCTTTAAGCGCGGATGGCATTAATCCTTTCGGGGAGTAGAGCAGCAATCACAGCACCTGGCCCGTGACTCTATGTATGTATAACCTTCCTCCTTGGATGTGCATGAAGCGGAAGTTCATTATGATGCCAGTTCTCATCCAAGGCCCTAAGCAACCCGGCAACGACATTGATGTGTACCTAAGGCCATTAGTTGAAGAACTTTTACAGCTATGGAATGGAAACGGTGTACTACATGGGATGAGCACAGACAGGAGGAATTTAACCTAAAGGTCATGACTGGCTTCTCGTCGAATATAAAGGGAATAATAAATATGCCAGAGAAAAAGTTTCAGAACCTAAATTCTCATGGCTGCCATGTGATTATGACGCAACTGCTTCCGGTTGCATTGAGGGGGCTTCTACCGGAAAACGTCCGATTAGCCATTGTGAAGCTATGTGCATTCCTCAATGCAATCTCTCAGAAGGTGATCGATCCAGAAATCGTACCAAGGCTAAGGAGTGATGTGGCGCAATGTCTTGTCAGTTTCGAGCTGGTGTTCCCACCATCCTTCTTCAATATCATGACGCACGTCCTAGTTCATCTAGTTGACGAGATTGTCATCCTGGGGCCCGTATTTCTACACAATATGTTCCCCTTTGAGAGGTTCATGGGAGTCCTAAAGAAATATGTCCGTAACCGCGCTAGGCCAGAAGGAAGCATCTCCATGGGCCATCAAACAGAGGATGTTATCGGGTTTTGTGTTGACTTCATTCCTGGCCTTAACAAGATAGGTCTCCCTAAATCGCGGTATGAGGGGAGACTGACTGGAAAAGGCACTCTGGGAAGAGACTCAATAATATGCAGGGACGGATATTCTTGGTCTCAAGCACACTACACAGTTCTACAGAACTCTACCTTGGTGACCCCGTATGTCGATGAACACAAGAACAGTCTGCGCTCCAAACACCCGGAGCAGTGCGACGACTGGATTACATGTGAACACATCAGGACTTTCAGCAGTTGGTTGGAAACACGTCTTAGAGGTGACAACACTGTTTGTGACGAGCTGTACTTGTTGTCCAGGGGACCATCTTTGACTGTATTGACTTACAAAGGATACGAGATAAATGGGAATACATTTTACACGATCGCCCAAGATCAAAAGAGCACCAACCAAAACAGCGGTGTCCTCTTTGATGCAGCAACCGAGAGCGGAAAGGACACATATTATGGTTACATAGTGGACATATGGGAACTTGACTACGGACATGATTTTAAGGTCCCTTTGTTTAAGTGCAAATGGGTCAACTGTCAGGAGGCGGGGCACAGGTAGACCCACAGTACGGAATGACAACACTGGATCTGAAAAATCTTGGGTACACTGACGAACCGTTTGTCCTAGCCAATGATGTGGCACAGGTTATCTATGTGAAGGACATGTCTACCAAACCGAGAAAAAGAAAAGATAAGGAAGCGAATACATCATACGATGAGCCAAAGCGCCACATAGTTCTTTCAGGAAAAAGGGATATCCTGGGAGTGGAGGGCAAGACAGACATGTTTGAAGATTATGAAAAGTTTCATGAAATTCCTCCCTTCAATGTCAAGGCTGACCCAAGCATCCTGATAAACGATGAAGACTATCCATGGTTACGGCGCAATAAGCAAATGACACAAGCGAAGAAAAAGTGAAGACTTTCTCCCGCAACTATTATGATGATACCATGCCAACTTTGTAACACACGAGTATGCTATGCCAACTTTTTCAGAGTTCATTTGAAAACTATGAATTTAGGTCGAATTTTCTCTATAGGTGCATCTATGTTCATTTTTTTAGTAAAGTTAATCACAAACTTGTGATTCACACAAATTTCAAAGAATTCAAATTTTAACTATTCAAATTTGAAAACTAATTGCACTAACAGAAAGTTTATAATTTTTCTAAAACTAATGGCACTAACAAAAAGTTTATAATTTTGCTGACCTATAAGCAAAAAGAATTAAAAAAAGCAAAAAACAAAAGAAAATAAATAATACAGAAAACAAAACAAAAAAACTGAAAAAAGATAAAAATAGCAACAATAAGTATTTTGTTGTAAGTAGAAACAAAATAAAATAAATAAAGCAACAAAGAAAACAAAAAAACTAAAAAAGTGTTTTCAAATTTGAAAACTAATGGCACTAACAGAAAGTTTATAATTTTTCTAAAACCAAAAGCAAAAAGAATTAAAAAATAAAGAAAAAAACAAAAGAAAATAAATAATGCAGAAAACAAAACAAAAAACTGGAAAAATATAGGCACTAAAAGCAAAAAAACAAAAAAAGTGTTTTCAAATTTGAAAACTAATGGCACTAACACAAAGTTTATAATTTTTCTAAAACTAAAAGCAAAAAGAATTAAAAAATGAAGCAAAAAACAAAAGAAAAAAATAATGCAGAAAATGAAACAAAAAACTGGAAAAAATTAAAAATAGCAACAATAAGTAAAGAAAACAAAAAAACAAAAAGTGCCTCCTACTGAGCCCCCAGGGCCTAAATACGACTAGAAACCCTACCATGGGCCAGGATTCAGGCCCGCAGGAGACCCAGTAGGCCCACAGGCACAGACAGTGGATTTAGGCCCGTAAGCCTGCAGTAGAGAGGAGCTTGAAGTGGTTGGCTCGGCAGAGCTTATAAACCACTCCAAGCCCCTCTCAGCTAGCGAGGTGGGACTAAACATCCCACCGCACTGCGCCAGTTCTAGCACACAATCTTTGGTGCCGGTTGGTGCCACCAACCGGGACTAAAGGGTGCATTGGTCACGGTTCGTGGCACCAACCGGGACCAATGCCCCCCTTTAGTCCCGGTTGGTGCCACCAACCGGGACCAAAGGCTGCTGCTTCCCGCCCTTTGGGCTGCTGAAAAGAGGTCTTTGGTCCCGGTTGGTGGCACCAACCGGGACTAAAGGGGGCATTGGTCCCGGTTGGTAGGACGAACCGGGACCAATGCTCCATCTATATAAGCCACACTTGTGAAAAAATTGGTTCAGTCCGATCCCGCCCCGATGACGCCCCCAGGCTGCCCCTCTGTGCCTCGCTGTCGCCGTCGTCGGCCCTGCCTCCGACGCCGTACCGCGCCGCCCAGACGTCGTCACCACCCCGCGCCGCCCCGACTCCGTCGCCGCGTGCCACCCCGCGCCATCGCGGTCACCTCCCCGCGCCGTCCCGACGCCGTCGCCGCCCGGCGTCACGCCCCGACGCTGTCGCCGCCCCGCGTTGCGCCCCGACGCCGTCGCCGCCTCGCGTCGCCACCCCGACGTCGTCGCCGCCCCGCCTCTGCCTCGCCGTCACTGCCTTGTGCCACCGTCGCCTCTCGCTTTGGTCAGGGCCGGCACCGCCCCCTCTTCCCCCCTGTTTTTTTGCAAATATATATATATATGTTTTTTCCTGATTATATGTATATGTATAGTATATGTATGTGTGTATATGTATGCAAAAGATAGATTAACAAAAAAAATAGTATTTTTTTCTGTTCATAGATTTTTTCTACTGAACCCGGCGCAACTTTTCACTGCCGGCCGATTCCAGAAGGATATGCTAGGGTGATGGTGGATGAAATAACGGAGGGATTTGAGGACCTCCAGCTTGACCACCCTACCGGTGAAGGGGAGACTCGGCTGGGTTCTTCTCTGAAGACTCCATGCCTATGGCGGAAGGAGCTCATCAACCTTCCGAACTGGACGCCTCCGCCACCTCCTCCTCCTCCTGTGAGTCAGGGCACTCCGCCTCCTCCACCGCCTCCTCCTCCGGCGAGTGACGATCAGGGCACTCGGCCGGCTCCTTCTCCGGTGCGTGGCGGCACTCCGCCTCCTTCTCCGCCTGCGCCGGTGCGCCCGAGCAGCCAGCCTCCTCCTTCTCCACCTCGTTAGCAAGGGCGGAAGAGACCTTCTGCCTCTTCGGCTGCTCCGGGGCGTCGTAGTCCTTCTCCTCCGCCTCGTAAGCAAGTAAAGAAGACAACCACTCCGTCTGCTCTGCCGGCGTCTAGCAGTACAGCCAGAGGCGGGAGGACATACAGATTCGGTCCTTCTCTGAATACTCCAGAGAAGTTACCATACGAGAGGACCCCGGAGGAGAACGCCGAGATCGCGCGAGAAGAAGTGAGGAACTTCTTTGAAGGGGTGAAAGCAAAGAAACATCCACCTCTGGAGGAGAAGGTAGATCCGGTGAAAGCGAAGCGCACTCTGGCTGCCCTGACAAAACCACCCAAGTCTCCGCCGAAAGGAAACTATGAGCGCATTATTGGAAAGGAATTTGCCAAAGCGGAGCGGTCGGGAAGTACTGTCAGTGATCAAAGGATGAAAGAACGACGAGCTGGGAAACAAATTGCCCAGCTCAGCGAACAAGCGAAGCAATCGTGCCCCCCGCTCAAGGTGCCTGCTGACATCGTCGCTAATGATCCGAGGATGGTGCCCGGTTATAGCAATCTTGGAGATTACCTGCCCGACGATGTACATTATGATTTCATGGAGGTGCAGATACAAAGATACTAGTACGGGAAGCCTCTCGTCAAAGATGAAAGATCTCTATCAACGATGATGCGAAGATTGCATGATTGGTACTTGAAAATCTGCAGAGAGTCTGGGGGGAGCAGTACTTTGTATGTGAGAGTTAAAAAGGAGCATGACCTCGTTGGAATTGAACTATTGCCTGTTCCATTTGAGGAGTTCTTTCAGTTTTTCAATCAATTGGCCCTCGATAAAGCAACGGTCACCTGCTACTATCTATAAGTAGTACTACTTCTATCATTAAGTCTTTCTATATAGCTCAGCTCTTTCATTGCATGTATTTATAATTATCCTCACTATATTATGCAGATTGAAGATCGTCGAATTGAAGAAAAGACAAATCGGTGATATTGGGATCATTAACACAAATCTCATAGATGCAACTCAGGTTAAATTTCATGCCGCAGATACCGAGGCCAACTTGCTACGATCGTTGGTAATAAATGAAAACAAAGATATAATACACTTTCCTTACAACTTCAAGTGAGTGTTACTGTCTTGTGCATATTCGGTTTCCCTTATATATTAGTCAAGGTTATAGTAATGTAATTGATGAGTTATGCATGCGTGTGCAGTTTCCACTATATTCTCCTAGAGATTAAGCTTGAGCAGGGACTTGTAACCGTCTTAGACTCAAGACAAAAAGATCCCCAGGACTATGCGGACATGACTCAAATGCTCGAGAAGTAAGTTAAATCGATCATTATCCACCATATCAGCAACTTTGTTCATTTCCTGATATATCAAGTAATTGTTTTCTTTGTCTGGCAGGGTTTGGAAAAAATTCACCAAAAAAGCTCCGGGACTCCCGAAGAAGCTGCAATTTAGACACCCAAAAGTAAGTACTATAGTAGCATGTTCCGCGCATCTCCTATTGATTCAAGCGCTAGTTTCATCAATACCATTTGGCATTCTTGCTTATCAGTTTGATTGACCTCTATTTCTTGTAAAGTGGTTGTGGCAGGAACAAGGGAATGATTTCTGTGGATACAACGTTTGCGAGTCCATCCGCCACACGACCTGTGAGCGGGGCTACTCTGACGAACAATATGAAGTGCGTAAATAACAACATTCACAATTTTATTTTATTACCATCATTTGTGTTGAGTTTCATTCATTCATATATATATATATGTATTGACCCCCTTCTTCAAATTAGATGATTCGAAAGCGGAATTGGCGGCATTCTTTCTTGACCACGTGATCGCTGAAGACGGAGAATACTATGTGGACAATCCGTCCGTATGTAAGGAGATTATATTTGTAAGAGATAATTATTGTATATATGTAGCCGGTAGTATCAGATAGATATACGAGAACTTGTTGTTTGACCAATCTCTCGGAGAAGGAGAGGTGGTCGATACCACTTCTCTCTGTATGCATATATGTTCATGACGATCTTCTGTTTCCTTCGTTTGCTTACTAGCTAGCTAGAGTGTCTAGTCCTCTCTATACGTATGTATAGTACGTAGCGTCGACCAAGCACGGACATAAGAGAGGACACTTCTCTCTATTAATTATAGCTAGCTAACACAATATATGAAACACCTAAATTAACCCCCCAAAACCCCCAAACCCCCCCTTTCAAAAAAAACAAAAACCCCAGCCATAGAAATGCTGACGCGTGGATGCCTATTGGTCCCGGTTGGTGCCACCAACCAGGACCAAAGGCCCTCCTGCCTGGGCTCCACGCACAGGCCACGTGGAGGCCCATATGTCCTGGTTCTGGATTGAACCGGGACTAAAGGGATAGGGCATTAGTACCGACCCTTTAGTCCCGGTTCAGGAACCGGGACAAAAGGCCCTTACGAACCGGGACAATATGCGTCAACCTGTAGTAGGCGCACAAGTCAGCCTCAAATCTGTGGAAAACAGCATACAACCCATCTGCCATTATTTCTAATAATGTACAGCCCATTTGCTAACTCTTAAGAATTTTTTTGGATCCCATCTTCTTTTCGTTAGCATCACACCCCATGTTGTGGCCACGGTTAAAAAGTATACGAAAATTTTGCATATTTCGGTGCGGTCAACTGTTTTTAATCCAGAAATATCGATTCACATTCAAACTATTTTGAAAAATAATTTATATAAATATAAAATCCAAATAATTGTCCACGCATAAAAATCAATGGAATTTAAGATCTTGTAATGAAAAAAAATTGAAACTAATTCCCGTTTTGATGTGTTTTAAAAATGTACAGCCCATTTCTGGGCAAACCGAATGAAACTCTCCTTGTCTTGAAAGATTTGCAGCCCAGCAGGGCCAATAAATAAAGTAGGCCTTGTTTGGGTATTTCTTTAAAAAATAGAACTGGGCTAGCCATTTTCAGGAAGAAAAAAACACAACTGGGCTCATGATGTGGTAAACATAAATAAAACCCTGGCTAGACGGGCCACAGCCCCCGCACAGCCCCGTTGTTACCCTGATCTGTCGCTAAAACTAGTATAAATAACAACTGCTTGTTCCTCAAAAAAAAACTGCGTGACTTGCTGGGTCCCTGGTGTCAGCCGCTCGTAGTGTAATTCTCTCGTTTATTGACTACGTTGACAATGGCGTGAGCCCCAGATGTCCAACCATTAGGAGGAACCATATTTTTGGGCTTGTACTATAGAGGCACTTGCTTGCGTACTGCCATGACGCTGGTGGGTCCCTACTGTCATCCTCTCCACGTACAGTCATCTCCTTGTTCCTCTCGGTTGTTGACAACGTGGACAACGTAAGAGGGCGGCGCACCGCGCACGGCGAGCAAACCAAGGCTGCAAGGCGGAGGATGACGGCGAGGCCTCGGACGGAACGAACAGGAGCCGTTGAAGATGCGCCGGTCCAGTCGCAGGCGGAGGGGAGTACGAGGGTTGACTGGTTCGGGCGCGGGTGCGTGTTGGGGCTGACATCGCCGGAGAATAACAGGACGTGTGGGGGAATAGAGGGAGGGACTGGCCAACGTTGGAGGGTATGTACGGTAGGGCGGCGGAGGCGCAGCCAGCCATGGGAGGTGGGAGCAGGCGGAGCCGACGGGGTGGTTTGGTTTGGGCGATTGGAGGAAGAAGAAGACAAGAGATAGAAGATACACAGCACATGTTGGATGTCAATCCAACGGCTGGTAGGCAGAATCGTTTGTTGACTGGCTAGTAAGTCGAAACCACCTTGGATAGGCTATTTCCTCGCGGGTCCCAAATGTCAGAATCCAAATCTGTCATGGTCATGCAGCCTTTCCTATGAAAATTTACAGCCCATTTGATGTGCTAGTTCGAAATAAGTTTGTGGGTGCTGGTGGGGGCTAATCACTTGGCTTCTGTAATGCACAGTGAGCTCAAGCAGCCGGCGAGAGTGATGTTATTTCCCTTGTTTCAAAGAAAATATGACAGTCACAACCGAGTTGAAAAGGGTAGGAACATCTAACTCCAGCTTACAAACTATACAAAAGCACGAGGGTTAATTGTTCATCAGGTTTACAAAAAAACCAGATTGAAAAGGGCAACAACATCTAACTCCAGCACTGTTTTCGGCAGTCATAGTCAAATGGATCAGTCAGGTCCATCGAATGAACATCCTGGGTCGTAAAATTTACTGGATTATGACCACAATATGTTGTAAATAGAAGTCCGGCACGTTCAGAAGCTCTTTTGCCCACCTGAAACTCCTTTTTTTGCTCTTCGACATACCCATCCGTCAAAACCATGCTGCTGATAAACTTAAGCCTGATGGACAATAGTAACCTCGCATTCAGCAGGAAGAATGTGACAAATCTTGTGTTTGCACGGTTGGCTACATATCGTTCTAGCGTTATTGTCTTCAATCGAATCTCATGAGAAGTGAGAAAATCTCGATGCTTACGAGTCCACCGATTGGTTATAACTTTCTTACCCCGTCTTGTTTCCTAAATAGACATGAAGATTGAAAACAGTTATGGTCTAAAAGAAGAGTGTCGGAAGAGCAACAGCTGAATGGTTAATTCTAGTACACTATATTCGGGCTTCCAATGTGCGTGAAATTATCACCTTTATATAGAACTTCTCCAGACATGGAAAGCATTGCAGCAAGCCAATAATCTTGTTCAGATCAAAACTATTCAGTTGGATATATAAGATCTTGACAGAATCCAGCACCATCGATAGGCCATCCATGGAGAAACTCTTCATTGAGCATAGAACATAATATTAGTACAAAATGTGTACTCCAAGATGATATATAAATTATGCGTAGAAATTTAAAATGCAACTTATGGTTACAAGTGTAGATGATAATATAAAGTACCTGAAGAACTGTGGAGCCAAACACCATATTGAAATGAGCACAGAGATCATGTATTACACCCAAGGTCTCCAGTTTAGGCGCAGAGAGGACGGTTATTTGCAACGGTGAATAACTAGAATCAAGGATCAACCTTTGAAGTATCTTGGATGATGAGCTGCCTTCCGTCAAAGGAAATTCCAATTCTTACTAGGTTAGGCGACTTTATTTGGAGACAACCGATTCTAACTGTGAAAACAAGCACCAAGCACTCCAGCGCAGGGCAACTGGAGTGGATGATTTTGTGCAATGAGGCCTCGATATACGAACCCGCACAACTGAAAGTTTCTTGAGAAATGGGAGTCGAAGGTTTAGTACCAGATTGTCTGGTAGGTAGCACTGTGCAAAGGTGGCGGTGTGGAGAGAGGACGAAAACCCCGAGATGGACATGAATGCTGAGGGCACAAGTTCATGGCATTCGGTATGTGGTATGTGATTTCCAGGGGAATAGTAGAACTCAAGCAGCTGTAGTTTTGTGAATTCAGGGGATTCTAGCCAGGTGTCCACCGTGCAGGGCATGGTATGCTTGCTCAGGTAGCATGACGGGATGTAGAGGCTTTGAATGGAGCCGTGGTTGGAGGAGATGATGGCTTTGGGGATTTCAAAATCATTGAAGAGAGATAGCGACGACAGTCGAGATTAAGGGGAATGACGCGCCATAGAGGGCGGCACCGAATTGAGAGGACTTGGGTGCGGCAGCAATCCTTGGTGGGGAGAAGCGAGATGATCTCCCCAAGGATGGCGTCCGGGAGATCGCTGATGCGGTCCACCTGAGATTCTATGCATTCCTGGTATCCGGTGGGGGCGGGGTCGCCGCTTCTCCCCGCGTTGCCGGGTGCGGGATCTACAATAGGCATGGCCACTGGCGGGAGCCTCTTCTTCTTGGCGCTGGGGTCAGCCGACTCCATTTTCCTTGAGGGCGTCGCGTCGCGCTCACGGATTTGAGCAGAGTAACAAATGACGAGCCTAGTTGTAGTACGAGCAAAGAAGAAGGGGAGCTGGGGGTTTTCTGTAGGAGTGAGGAAGAAGGGGAGCTGGGGTTTTCTGTAGGAGTGAGGAAGAAGGGTAGCTGGGGTTTTCTGTAGGAGTGAGGTGAGGAATTTGGGGGTACGAGTGGAGCGAGCTGATGTGAGGTGGGTGGGAGTGAGGAGGAAGAA
Organism: Triticum urartu; assembly: GCF_003073215.2. Classification (NCBI taxonomy): domain Eukaryota; kingdom Viridiplantae; phylum Streptophyta; class Magnoliopsida; order Poales; family Poaceae; genus Triticum; species Triticum urartu. Next base: position 358,796,286 of record NC_053022.1, read on the forward strand.
GAGCACCCAAGTTTTTGAATTGATTTTACTATTTACTAGTGTGGATGGGCTGTTTTGTCTTGGGACCCGAGAAACAATTACTACTAGTACAGTGGAGACACTCTATAGCTACCCAGAAAAACAATTACTATTAGTACAGTGGAGACACTCTACCGCTTCTGGCTCCTCCTAGGTCATTGAAACGTCTCCCTCTACTGAATGCTGGTATACTTTTGTTCACCGACATGCGGGCCATGCAGCGCGCGGGCCCAAATGCCATCCACCAAATTAGAAGGCAGTATGCAGGCGGAGAGCCACCCCGGTCGTAGCACGGCAGTAACGAGCCGTCGTATCACAAAACCCCACCTCCCCGCAGTCTAAGTTTGAAGGACAAAGCAACCATCATTTCACTCTTCGCTAAATTCCCTTCTCCCTCACCGTCTTCAAGAAAGGCAACACTTGGATCTGCCACTGTTCTTCTCTCCGAACGAAGGGAAGGTAAGCGGATCCGTGATGTTGGTATATTTTCGTTCAGAGAAAAAAAGAACTTTGCAAAGCAGTAACCGATCCTCACTCTCTTTTTTGTTTCATTATCATTGCGATTGTGTTTTCCTTTTAGTGGACTCCTAGTATTCGTCAGTTTCATGATGGACCAAGGAGAACCAGGCATAGATCTGCCGATATTGGAGCAGACGCGGGAGGCTGATCCCCACGATACAGAGAGCTACAAGAAGATGGAGGAAACCACCGAGGCGACCCCAGATACTGAGATGGTCAATGCCCCGTTTGAGGTTACAGCCCCGTGGCACTGCAGGAGCAGCTTTCCCCCTTCGAGGATGTGTCCCCCCCCTGCTGAGCTGCCCAAGGTGATTTCCTTCTTTGCCGATCTCGATTGTGGTTTTTCATCTAAGTATGTGGCGATTTTTTTAGAAAAGGAAGTATGTGGCGATTAATAATGCAAAATTTTATTAGCTTCGATGCCATGGTATACGTAGTGGTTTAAATAACTTGTGTTTCTTATACTGAAAAGTAATTCAGAATTTGTTTCTGTTTCAATTAGAGCCCTGTACATGTCATTCGCTATGAGGCGGACGACCTGAATATACGCACTGGGAAAACAGAGTTCTTAGGCTATTTGATCCTGGAAGCCATTTGCGGTTATACCAACGAAGAGTTGTATTCCAGCCTCACTATTGTCAGGCGTGTTGTCCAGGGTGTATTGAAGCACAAGAAGTTCAAAGCTACTCCTTCGTTTGTGAGGAATACTGTTCTTGTCAAGCCTACGCAGGAAGATGACGTGGTATGCCTCCACAAACAAGTTTATCAGTGGCAAGGCCACAAGGTTGTCTTCATGAAGGTTCACAAGATCGAGCTGCTGCGGGACGTCCTCGATGATGGCAAGGTTCGTCTTGTGTCCAGCCCAAATTAGATCGAGGCATGAAATAGTTGCCCCAGCTAGTGTTTAATAGTAGTTTGGATTGTGTCTAATTATCCGAACCTTGCCTGTTATCGACCCCTTTGGGGCTAGTACTCTATTTGAATCCGTCTATGGGAACTGCTGCTACTTTTGTGTGCTCGTGAATCATGTGAGAACCATCGTAATTGTTGCCGAAACAGATGCGTCCTCACTAGTTTTTTCATGAATATGGCATGGTAAGACATAAGTTGTCACGGTTTATCATACGAGCAGTGTGTGTTTTGATGAAATAGAGCACTCGTTCGAGAACCGTGCGCCGACGTATACATAAGTACTTGTAAACACTGTTGGTGCTACCCCACTTGTAAGCAGTTGTGCAAAACATGTCACATTGGCTCAGCTCGCTTCAACACTAGGCTACCGACCAACTAACAATCAACAATCTGCTGTCTAACATATAAGCAACTATGTATCTTGTTACAGTGGTTCATGCAGTTAATTGAGGCCACAATGTAATAAATCTGAAACGTTCACACGCTAGTCCAGTGCTCATGTGGAACACTCACATTAAACTCGTCTTCATAAAAAACTTGAAAAGCATAAGTTAAGCAATTTTATACATCTCAATGATTCATAGAACATAACAAACATATACTAGTTCACAGCAAAGCACAGAGGTGTGAGAAGGTTTACAAATCAGGAAAAAACAAGCAAGGCTTCTCTCTGAGCAAAGGGCCTCTCGGCAGGCTTAAATTTCCTAGAGTTCACTCTGGTTTTTTCTTGTTGCCACCATTCAGGGTTAGGTTCTCTCATTCCAGAATAACCAATTATAATTGTGGTATCAGCTGGAATGCTGAACTGAACCATGCAGTGTACTGACCAGCTGAAATGCCTGTGCATTCCACTAAATTTAAGCACCGCTATTTGCAGAAATAAACAGACCACAATGCCTCTTGCTCGCGCACCTGTCCAAAAAACTGCCATGCAGCCGTGCCAGCTAGTCCTTGGTCCGTGGATGAACTGGTAGAAAGTGCATTCCGGACTAGGATGCAGTTGTTTTCGCTCGTCCCTGCACTGCAATCAGGAAGTAAAACATATGGATCAACTTCTTTTAGATTGCGTTGGTCATTCTACCTTAGTTACTACCAGTGTAGGGATACCTTGAAGACGGGAGGTTAGACAACGGCAGCAAGGGATAGCCATCTCATTTTGCGCAGTTGTACTAAAACTGAGGTGTGTGCTCTTGATTGCGCGGATAGAAACGATACGGAGACAGACATCCCGAAACGATATGGAGACAAACATCCCTATTTGCGCAAATAAGATATACGGTTATTTAAACAGTGGCAGATATTACTACTTTCCCCCGTTTCCTCTTAGAACCAAGTCCTAGATTCATGCTTCAGCTTTCCCACTTTCTTCCCTGTTTGAACCAACGCTTTGAGTCGACTGTATGAAATAGCTTTACTTCTAATCTACTACTACTATAATGCGGCAGTTTTGAAATTGGATTTACCACTCCATCTTCGGTTCTCCCGCCCAAACAAGCATTGGCTCAAAATCCACTGTTCATTTCCCCTCTCATGCATATCACTGCCGTCCATCAAACAAAGGATGACATGATCTGACGGCAAAGAGCTGCCGGATTCGCTCCTGCTCCTTGTGCACATGGCCGACTCTGCTCTCCAAGTAAACAAATAAAGAAGTCCCCGTTGAATCTGGATTGCACCTACTAAAGTTGAGAAATGTCTAGAAACTGCTGCCACCTCCTCACATGCAAGTACGACAAGTTGGCAAATAGCTAGCACATTTTGGTTCCCCATTGTCACCTGGGAAATAAACACTCTACTACTAACTTATTTTTTTAGATTACTGTAAAAATGGATTTTTTAGATGCCGCTATACTGCAAAGTTTACACTATTCACATAACATAACATTGCATGGCTGATGCTAGCTAAAATTTTATTCTGTTTCATCGAGAAATGTAATATTTTTATTATTCGCAGAAAAAGTGTAATATTTTATTTCAGTCATACATAAGCTATACCTCAAGCTAATACAGGACATGAGTGTCTGTCAGACCTAAATGACTTATTTAGTTGCACAAAATAGTCCATAAACATGCATGTAAACCGTCAAACAACTTTGGAACTATACATCAGTGGAACCCAGGAAACAACATATAATAAAACTACAAATTTTATCTTGTAATCAAATTCTTACTTGGAAGTCAGTTTGATTTGTTCAAGTGATTTGCTTCTTATTTCAGAATAGTCCTTAGATCATGCAAACAAACACACTATGATATCTACTCAAGATACGAGTACCCATTTCTCTCTCTAAAAAGAAGGTATATGAGTATCTATCATACAGAACATACGTGCAAAGCACGTGCCTTAGTAGAAGTCTAGGTGGCTTTGGAACAGCAGACGGAAGTAGAAAAGGATCCACACGAAGGGAGCTGGGGCAGTAGAGCAAGGCAGGTTTCGAAGGAATATATACCTGAGGGTCGTCGGCATGTCGCAAAGACGGCGTCTGGAGGCCGCATCTTGGCCACAATACCGCAGGGAGGAAGAAGGGGTCGGAGGCCCTCCCGAGCCGGTGCTCTCTCGGAGAGAACGGCACGGCCGCCGATCGGGACGCGCGGGCAGCCGTTTGTCTCCTCCCTCATCGCCGACGAGAGCGTGAACGATGCACCTACACCCCTGCCCCGGTCGAGGTTGTCCGGCCGGATTTGTGACCAGCCGTGAGTTGACAGAGAGTGTGGCCACCTATGTGTTGCTTAGATCTGGAGAGCATGAGAGAGTGAACGAGAGGAACCCTAGTAAAGCAAGCGCTAAGGCTCCTGCTTTTATATATAGTGGAGTGATTTTGTTGTACCAGCTTCAAAAAAATGCGCTTCTACGTGTACCCGCGAGTGGGTGTGAGAGAACTAGTGTGTGCGTGCACCACTTCTCTTCGTGAGAGTACAATATACTATGCCCAAAGAACGTTCGCCGCAAGAGTAATAGTATAAGTGTGTGACGTGTGAGCTAAAATAAAATGTGCGCGCTGTCTTTTGTTTTTTTAGAAGTTCAGAGGGTAGGGTGTGAAGAGCACATATGTGCGTGATGTCTACCTGCAGATAGACGGTGAGTGCGACGTGCGAGTCTGCGAGAGGACTCGGGAGAGTCGTGACTCGTGAGGGTGCGTGTGCGTGAGAGAGAGGGGGCACGTATCACTGCAATGCATGTGTCCGTAAATCATTATCCGACAAACGTTCACCACAAGCCTTTTCTTGATGAACGCCGTAAGGACCGTTAGATCGGCATCCGATAGTGTCAGTTTTGCCATGTCATTTAACAGAACAGCCACTCCTCCTACACACAAATCTTCCACGTGAGTGTTAGCAACTTCCGTATGTTCCCTCCGTTCCGAAATGCAGTGCATATAGCTTTATTGAAAATTCGAACCTCGCTAACTTTTACCGAGTTTTCGTGTACCAAATTGCACATGTAGAATACCATGTATATATCATTTCATTCATCTTCGAGAGGTAACTATAAAGTTGGGTCAGGAGTCTACAAAGAAAGACCATCGTATCACCCGCAGCAATTTCAAGCATCCTTTAGTGTCGAGGAATATCATAGGAACTCTATATGATATGATTTTTATAGGATTTTTTCCTTTAGAGCCAATTGGTTCATAGGAATAGATTCATATACTCCACATTTCAAAGGAAATAAACATGATATCATTTCTATAGCTTTAGAGCCACTTGGTTCATATGAATGGATTCCTATTCTCCCTTAATTTCAAAGGAAAATAAACATTAGCATATATTCAATAGAAAAGTTCCTATGATATGAACCAAATTACATCTCTTTTCTAATCCCTCCTCATAGGAATTGAGAAACATGTCATCTCTATATTCAATAGAAAAGTTCCTATGATGTGAACCAAATGACATCTCTTTTCCAATCCCTACTCATAGGAATTGAGATGCTCCATGTCATCTCTTTCCCTACAACTTCCATGTATACATCTTCTATTCCTAAATAGATAGTACAAACCACTAGTAGCTTTTTTCCAAAACATGCAACTATGGCACAAGAACTATATAGTGTGCCAATAACTTTGAAAGATGGTCGCTGGATGAAGCTAACCCGACAGTGCAGAGATAGGCAAATCTGAGCACTACTGGCCGTTGGATATCATCAACATTCCACCAGATCTGCCACATGTACAATTTAGAAGAATCCATGGTTGAACTTAAGCATAATGCACAAACCTCAAAACACAAGGACTTCTCCTTTGTTCTAGAATCTTCTGTATCGTAATTGATCATTTTTTTTCTAAATGAATTGCCATTATTTGTTTTTACTTTATGATTTACTCCCTCCGTTCCAAAATAGATGACCCAACTTTGCACTAACTTTGTACAAAGTTAGTGCAAAGTTGGGTCATCCATTTTGGAACGGAGGGAGTACAATGCACAACCCCATGAATCTTAACATTTTTATAAAACTTATTGATTTTGAATGAGATGAACTATAAGAACTAAACGAACATCTACATCATGCATATATGACTCAAAGCTTTACATCCTATAGTGTGTATTTATTCATAATTTGGTTTCGAAATCTCATGCGTTCAATACATGTGTACCTTACTAGTTTTGAGTAGAGTAGCAAATTTCACGCGGCCCCGGGTATATCAAAATGCAGGGCTCATGCATCATTGCCTTTCGGTCGAACCTACGTCCACAATTTTTTGTACGTACTATATCTCCACTAGTCCCCGAACCCAATATGCTGCCTCGTTCCCATAAAACCAAGCGGCCCACACATATTTAAGGCGTCGGCTCGAACCCGTTTACTACGACGTGGCCCCGCATGCCGTAGTACTCCTACAAACCCTACCGCCGCACTCATCATCCGTTTTCTTCAAGAGGACGAGGGAGAAGCCAATTTATAGTGGAGGCGCTTTCAAAAAAAGGATATGTAGTGGAGACCCCTACCCTAGGTTGCCCTAGGTAGTTGCCACACGCATCATTGTTTTCTCTTTTCGTTATGCTCTTGTTCCCTAGAGTGAAATGATGGTTGCTTCGTCCGTCCAGCTTAATGCGGGAAAGGTGGGGCTTTGTGATTTGACCCCTCGTCGCTCATTTTCTACTACTGCGGCGCTACGACCGGGGTGCCTCCAATTCCAACCGCTGCTCCGAACTGTAATTTGGTGCATCGCACGTGCAACAAGACGGTGGATGAGTCACATGTCGGCCAAAGGGGTCCTGTTAAGTGTGTCACCATTTCGTGTGCGGACTGACCCTGCTTGAGTTGCTACGCCAACACGACAGGAGCAACCTACCACTTGGTTTTTCTCCTTGGTGAATCCCGACTATATTGATCTAAAAAGATATGTGCTGAACTACCCTCTCCGTCTCGGTTTTTTTTATTTTTAGGCGTCTCGGTTTATAGGGCCTGCATGTAGTTCTAGGTCATCCATTTGACTAACTAAATATGAGTTACTATGTCACAAAAAGTATATCATTGGATTCTTAAGCGGATGTAGTTGTATTTAAAAGTCGAGGGCGGGGCTTTTCTTGCGCGGTAGGCGGCGGGGCAGTTCTGCCTAGTCGGTTCGACAGAGACGCGAGAAGACGAGGGAGTAGGCTGCTGCAAATGTAGGGCTGTGTGATTTGAAAGCAAGTTACTGCTGGACAGGTGGGGCCCCGTGATTTGACTTGCCATTATCATTTTAACTGCGGCGCTACGACCGAGTCTCCCAGATTCCTGACCACCTCCATACAGGTGCCTCTCCCAATGCTCCACCATGTAGTAGAGGCTGGCTCTTGCATGAGAGCCCACTTCTCCACTTTTTCCTTGCCTCTCTTTCCTCCACATATGCAAAAATGCCATGTAAAGCGCACTATTGTACTTACTTTTACTTGCTCCTACAGGTTCTTAAGCATGCCACATAGGCATAAAGGCTGATGTGGCAAGTTAATCAAGAAGAGAGAGACTAGTTTGGTGACCCAAGGAAGAAACGGTGCTAAGCGCGTGTACCTAGGTGAAAAGACAATTTTGAGTCTATAGCTAATTAAATGAAGCAAACTTAGCAACACCATTTCATTAGAAGAGGTCACTCCTTGGCAAATGCAATAAATACACGCGCTTAGCACCGTTTCTTCCTTGAGTATGAAGAAAGAGATAGAGAGGAGTAAAAAAATACACTTATAGCCAACCTTGTTGTAGTATGAGTGACTAAGTGATGACTATGTATGACATGCCAACATCAGGTAGCCTAACGCACCGTGTTAAATCTCCAAGGGCGCGACCGCGCGAGCGACGCGACGGTCGTGGTAGGCGCGACCATGATACGGGCTGCTGGCAGCCCTTGGATCTGAGATCAAACGGTCGCATGCTAAGTTGCTGAAAATTTGCAAAATAACCCTCCAGGATAGGATATTCACCCATAGGTCTAGAATCACGCCATACAACCGTTCGATCTCAGATACAAGGGCTCTCGGAAGCCCGTTCATGGGAGAATGGAAAGCCACTACCCTGCCGTTCGCACGCTGGAAGTTCGCTCCTACTCGTCCCCGCACATCCTTCAACACTACGGCGGTTCGCTCCTAGTCGTCCCGTACATTCACATTATGGTAGTTCCACTAATCCTAACCCTCCTCCCAAATCCATGGCGTCCCAAATCTCCATGATCGGCGGTGAGTACAAGGTTAGAACCATCACCGGTGATGAGTTCGACGTCATCTACACCTGTTCTTCCGCGACGGTGAAAGGATGCCTTTCTCGCTTCAGCTGCATGCTCGAAAACTCAGATGATGAGTGGGTCGCTGGGCTAGATGTTGAGTACACCACAGTCCTGGGACCAGAGAAGGATCTAAAGGACGAAGAAAGGATGAAGCCCGCCGTGATCCAGGTTTGCGTACATAACGTTTGCTTGGTCTACCACATAAGCCATGCCGACGTTGAGTGCCAAGATTTTAAGAACTTCCTCAAGGAAAAACAGTGAAATTCATTACTGTAGACTTTGGTAACGACAAAGAAGTCCTGCATCGGATAGGCCTTGTTGTAGGAAACACCTTCGAGCTCCAGAAGAATCAACTGGTGTCCTCTCGTCAGCCTTCAATGCTGACCCTGGCAGGAGCCATGGTTCATCCTTCGTATGGTAAACTGGAGAAACATCATTACACGTTTCATCGTCATGCATGGCAGAGGAATGTACTAGATATAGACCACATCCACTACGCTGCAATGGATGGCTACCTTTGCTTCAATATCTACAAGGGTTGGATGAAGAGCAACAGCCAAGTGTGCGGTTCAAGCAAAGAAGTATCGGCCAAGAGGAAGAGGGACAAGGACGAAGTCGAGGACGTGGAAGAGGACTCCGAGTAAGGTGGCAGTGTCGTTGCTCATGGTGGTTCTAATGCAGTGTCTACCAGAATAGTTGCAAAGTTTAATTTTAGGTGTGCTTAATTTAATTTGAGGGGTGTGTTGTGCTGAGCCCCCAGTAGAACTATTTTATGTTTCTTCTCGTTACTTTAACTCTTCAGTACGTACATACTAGTATTTATTGAATTTCATCTTTTAGTTGGTATAGTACTACCACTCGTTTCTTCACATTATATACGTACAATATATATGGCCAACATCATATAGCCAGCAGTTTAGTTGTCAAAGAATTTCAGGGTGCTTAGTTTTGTCAAAGAATTCCAGGATGCTTAGAGGGTGCTTGGATCCAAGGGACTTATTTTAGTATAACTAAAAATAGTCTCTTTAAGAGGCTAAAGTTCCAAGCACCCCTTACTAAAGAGGGGCTAAAACTAGTCTTGAGACTAAATTTTTTTAGTCAGGGGTACCCCTACTAAAATGTGGATTAGTCCTCTCTCTACTCATTTAACTCCTCTCCTTTAACACAGGCGAGTTCTGGATTGGAGGGTTTGGTGGATAATAAATGCTCATTAACTTGATTTTAGCCTTTTTAGTATTTGGATCCAAGCATTGGTGAGGCTAGCATGTTTTAGTCCCACTACTTTTAGTCATGGGACTAAAACATATCCAAGCACCCTCTTAGTTTTATTTGAGGGGTGGGTTGTGCTGGACACCATTATTGTGACTAGCCTTTTTAATAGTACTATATGCATAATTTGGCGACGAGCGCTCTCTATATGTACCACTTTTTTTTAATTTCAATTTTTGCTCCATGGCGCAATCCATCGATAGTACTACTGTACAAAAGTATACATTTTTTAAAAGGCTAGAGTACTGTTCATCACATATATAGCCAGTTAAATTCTCAACCTAGAACGATGTGCATGCCATGTAGTAAACCGATACGAAGGAAGTATAGTAAAAATGAGGTGATTTTACCGAGCGATCGGTGGGGGAGCATGGCCTGTCATGCAGTCCCACGTGTCATGATGTACCAAGGCGATGCGCGTGTCCCTCTTGAGGCAGAAGCAATACTAGTACGTGGTTTGAGATGATGGCGAACCGAAGTGTGAAATAATGGTTGCTTCATCCGTCTGGGAAAGTTCGGCATTGTGATTTGACATCTCATTGCTCATTACTGCTACTGGGCCGATACGAGTGGGGTGCGTCCCCCTGCTGTTCTTCACTGTTATTGGGTGCTTGACACGTCGACCCGGTTGCTATATGTCCCACATGTCGTCGACAGGAAGTGCAGAATTCATGAAAGGGAGCGTCGATGGAGGAGTATACTACAGAATTCATGAAAGGGAGCGACTTAGTTTTGGAAAAACCTGTTTTTACGGAGTACGTACCCACTAGGGTTTATAGGGATCATTTAAAAAACATTTGTTTTTCCGTTTGATAAGTCTCAATTCTACTATACAAGTAGTAGTACCATTACATGTTGGATTTCAAGGTGCGTTAGATCACCCGACGCAAACAGTGTCAAGAGGAAACTAACCAATGCATGTACAAGTTCATGGAAATTTAGTGGTCATTCATGCATTCGTTCTAATTAATGCCTCGGTAAACATAACTTCTTGAGAAAAACGAGCGTACTAATTACTTGTGCAAAATACGATATTAATTCGACCATTCACCGTCTACCTTGGTTGGAGAGATTTTGAAATTGAGCCATAAACTGGAAAGGAGGGAGTAGTAACTTTTGTCTCGATTACTATTTGTGGCCTTGTATAGATGCAAAATGTATTTTTTTATAGTGGCCTTGTATAAGTAAATGGAGGGAGTACTAACCAAAGTACGTAGTAGGGACGAGGAGTAAACGGAGGAAGTAGTAAAATTTTCTCCTCGTGTTGCGAGCCACCATGCGCGTGGGCGAGGGAGCGGGCGTAAGGCGTAGTAAGCAAGCTTCACCTCATCCTGCGAGCCACCGCGCCCGTGGGCGGGGGAGACAGCGTACTAAGCAAGCTTCTCCTCGTTCTGCGAGTTTACAGGACACATCAAAAGTACTCAAGTGTATAGAGCCTTGCCTCTAAGGTAGGCCACACATGGTTTGCCTCTTTTTTAATTTAACATTACGCGTCAAGTCGCAATTTGTTTGTTCACCCATGGTAGACGATCCTCCCTCCACCAAGTGGACAACCAGTACACGTGCCAAATTACCATCTGGGCTGCCTTTTTTGTACAGAAATGAGCTCCACCGTGTACCCGCGCGGGTGTGGTTGGGAAAGAGACGGGAGTACGTGCACCGTGTGTGCACCTCTTCTCTTCGTGCACGTCCCCCACCTAGGTGTGTGTGTGTGAGAGAGATACAAACCTAGACATAATGCGCCATCCATCCCCATGCCTCCGCCCAGTCCGACCACCAGTCACCACCACGCCCCACTTCTCCTCACCTTATCTCTCATCTTTCTCCCCCCATTTTTATATACAAGGGGCCACTATCAAAATTACAATTTGCAAATATACAAGGCCACTAACACTAATCGATGCAATATTAATGGTGTTTGCCTCGTGGTACTAGCAAAGGAGGACATTAATTATCCCTTGCATGCATGTGGGATTTTGTAAAAAAATGCATCTTGATGTTCCGTGCAATGCACGAGCATCTTGCTAGTCCATGAAAACAACACATGGCAAAATTCCACGGCGAACGAGGGATTTGAATCTATTGGGAGGGGCTGTTTGGATCTTGCCCGGGGTAGCCAAAATATTGGCGACCCTTTTGTCCACTGGTGCCTTTGCCACCGATGAACGAGGAATGGCTCGGGTGCTCATGCTGTCATGCATCCTCCAGCGCGCATGTTGGAGACGAGCTCACACGAGCTATGTTTTTTTGTCCCACAACGCCACCCGAGCCGTCCGCAGACCGACCGGCGACCCACAAAATAGGCCATCCAACCGTAGCCGCACACATTATGACAGCAACTCAACCAACCAGACGAAATTCACGCAAACACGTAGACAAACTGATATTTCATCTAAACAACGACAGAAATCATATAAAATACCGGATTTTCATACAAACATGACGGATTTCATTACATTCAAATGAACTACGCGGTGCTAGTTCTAGACAGCACAGGTATATAATACCTGGCCTAAATGGTCGCCCGCCGATCGATTTGTGTTCCTCATGTCCGGCAGCACGATCACCGGACTGCCGGGAGCCCCGGAGGTATATGCTTCAGCGCAAAGGAGGGCTCGCTTCCCCACTGCCCAACAGATATCATTGGCCGATGCCGAAGATGATGGTGGCCGGCATCGGTTCGAGTTCATCACCGGCCACTACTTCGCCATGGCCGGCACAGGCTCGAGTTCATCCTAACATTCCCCTCTTCCCTGGAGCCCATGCGGGGTCGACGAAGGTCCTCGCAAAAAAAGGATCCGGCAAGACACCTGCTGTGTACGCCAGCGTCGCCTACGCGGTGGCCTTCATGGGACCCAAGCGGTGGCGGCCTCCCGTGTTCTACTTCTCCTCGATGATGGCGGCGGACGCGGAGGCGCTGGCCACTGACTCGTCGCTCTCCGCGCACCTGGCTTCTGTCGCTGCTTGCATGGCGCGGCCACCTACATGGGAGTCTCGGTCACAGAAACAGGAGATGCGGTACGAGGCGGCGGCATGGACAGCAGCAACGACGCCCGTGCGCCGCTCCTCATCGAGCTAGCCTGGAGCGGCGAGTTGCTGAACCGCGCGCCGGCTTGGGGCGCCAACTGGCTCCGTCGAGCGAGGGGAGGGAGGTGGATCAGCAAGCTGCATAGCTCGTATCTGGCGGGCTACCCAGCCGGCTTGGATGTGGAATAACTACTCTTCGTATGCCATTGTAAGAGTGGACAAAATGGTGGAGGAGATAGGGGAGCGGCCCGGTCATGAACGGACGTGTGTCCGGAGTCGGTTTCTTCGCTTCCACACGGGCGGGTTTCATGGAGGCATTTGAATGCGGCACGGAGGCGTGTTCAGCCGGGCGTGCCGCGAGTGGCGCCCTTGACTCTGACCTAGGACACCGCACCATTCTTCCACTGACATGTGGGCTCTTTGGGTGCATGGCATGCATGTCAGTGACCCAACACAGGCAGCGCACAGTAGAGGAACCTTTGGTGGGCCAGGGCGGTCAGAAGCGGGCATTTCATAAACCGATGATTGTTCATTGAGTGTGATGTCATCTTTTTCATGTAGATAAGCCTACTATGTAGATAGCCCGTTCGATACGTTGTGATTCATAAAGACCGCTATAAAAATCAATGTTCTGCTTATCACAGATAAGATTGATTAATACCCGTAACAATCCATGTCCTTAACAAAGGGTGCATGCATGTATAGGTTGAACGTGTGTCTTGCGTCGTGTGCTGTGTGCATGTAGGCGTGCGAGTGTTGCGTGCGTGCAAGGGTACGCTTCAGTGTTGCATGCATGGGTGCGTACGTGCGTGTGTTCGTGAGTGCATGTGTACGTGTCAGTGTTGCACGCCAGCATGCGTGCGTGTGTACGTGTCAGTGTTGCACGCCTACATGCATGCGTGTCTTGCATGCGTGCATGTGTACGTGCGGGGTGAGGCTACACGTCAGTCGACTGACTTTTTCATCTCTGGTCATTAGATTTTCCAGCCGTTGGATACGAAATCAAGGGTCTCCAGTTTATCATCAAACTCCACCCCCTGAGCTGCCAGCCACCACTAGCCGAACCGCCAGCACCCGCCGCCCGCGGCCGGCCCGCCCTCCCTGAAATCACTCCCCACCGCCGGTCCGCCGCCGCACCAGCCATCCCTCTAGCCCCCCTCCCCCCCGCCAAGCTTTTTCTCCGGGGACCAATGAACGCCCCCCAACCACCGGTGACTGCCAACCAGAGGTCTCACGACTTTGAATACCCACCGACCACTAATTTATTACCATTTCTGTCCTTCATATACGCGCTGACGGGTGGGCCCTATGGTAATGTGCGCTGCTGAATGTGGACCGTTTGACTGGTCAATTGATCGTGTTATTAACAAATTACGGAGCTGTATGGTGAGCCAGTGACCGTATGATCACCCTAAAATGTACTCCTATTTTATTAACACAGTACAGACTCAAACTACCATTTCTTTCTTTCATATACGGGCTGACAGGTGGGCCCCACGGTTACGCTCCCTGATGGTGCGACACTAGTTGCACCGCATGGAACGTTTGACTAGTCAATTGATTGTGTCATCAACAAAATACGGAGTTGTACGGGTGAGCCAGTGACCGTATAATCATGATATGTATTTGTTTAACACGGTACAGACGCAAGGGCTCATATATACGTGCAAGCACTCACCGCTATAAGCGCACACACGCGAACCCTACCCCTATGAGCACCTTCGAGAGAGTGGGACAGCATATATGATCTTGAGATTTTACGAAGTCACCATAGGTGTCTCGTAGTCGAGTGGAACGTCTCCTCCCACTGAACGTACGTCACTGGAAAATACTAAAATTAACACAAGATAAATGCGAGCACCGGGACTTTAACCTTGGTGGGCTCGAGAAACCACTGTCCTCTAACCATCCAACCACATGTTGGTTAGCACGACAAAATGTATGTGGTGACCGTGATGAGCTTATTCTGAAGTCTAGTGACCATATCGTGCTTTCCCTTCAAATACAATGACCGTAAGTGTCATCAACAAAATACGGAGCACGCATCAAATGCAAAGTCCGTCAGTGTCATCAACAAAATATGGAGACGTATCGTGAGCTAGATACCGTTGTACTATTGTATATGCTTATTTTCTTAGTGGCCGATTGCATGTGTGGTGGGGTGGGCACATCATTTCTAGTTGTGGTGGGTCAACATGAAGACTCATGGGTCGGTTCCATCCTGCGCGACATATAGGTTGGACCGAGACGTGTGATACGAAGACCCATGTGGAGGACTCGGCGTACAACACGAAGCTACCAGAGTCGCGGAGGACTCTATCCCCACTGGTGATAAGCCGACTATATATGATTTGTAACCCTAGGCCCTTAGTATGTTATACAAGCTTGGGGGCTAGTTCGTCGATAGTATACACACATGCACAATGCCTGGTATTCACGTGTACTTTGTACACACCCCTATCACTAATATACAGTACCAGGAGTAGTCTCTTTCTTCAACTACAATTGAATTCTAGCATGTGCATGTGTTTATTTCATATTATCGATCCATAGAATGAGAGCGGTTTGAAATACAGGCAATGTATGCTTTTGCAATTCATATATAAACATTAATTAGTGCACTCCATGTTGTTAGTGTGAAGCACTTTATACATTTGTCACTTGCATGGATGCATTCCAAATTGCTAGCTACGAAATAGAATACATGTCGAATTCAACATAAAGGGGGTTTCGAAGATTCGAATTCATAGGAAGTGCATTCATCTATTTGAACCCGAGATAATGGCATTTGAAATCAGATGTAAAGGGGGGCATCAATCTTTGTTGTGAGTTTGAACATGCTATATATATTCATACGCATATCTAACTTTTTTTTGCAACCAAGGAGATTATATCTGGAACCATGCATGAACTGAGGTAAGTTGCATAATTTTTAGTATATACTCGTGTACAAAGTATATTCAAATGTACCCCCTCCATTCCAAAATAATCGTCGCTTTAGGATTTTCAAGAGTAAAGATTTGTGAAGTTTGACAAATCCTGAAAGTTCAATTCAAGAGAACCGAAAACGTCAAATAGGCCTCTGGTCACCCAAAACCACGCGAGACTAATGTTTTGGTGGTAGGAAATTGCTGTCCTGACTCTGGCCCGTGTAGCCTATCGGCCCGATGTCCAAAGGTCTAAACCGGGGTAGGTTTGTAACTTCACCAAGACGCCAGAGAAGCATTCATACGCCGTGGGCGCCTACCCATGCGCTCGGCCGAAATCTATCCCGCCCACATTTGGGACACCTGACATGACTGTCCTACCCCCAACCCGCAATATGTCCAAAATTTTAGATGGGGGGAAAGTTTGTACCTTTCCCCAAATTTCAAACAAGCGCGTCTCAAACCGAAACATTGTTCCCCCTTAGTTCCCCGCCTCCCTCCGTTTCCCCATTCATACTCCATAGGCGCGAAAACGCCCTCTCCACTAGCCACGAAACCCCAGCATCCTCCGTCCTCCACCCCATAGCGGCCAATCCACCACCGCCCTCCTCCATCACGCCGGAGCCGGTTGTAAGTGCATCTAGTGCCACCCCTAGATGTTTTTGGAGTATTGACGACAAACCTAGTTGAGGGACTGATGTGTTTGTGAGCATTGCAGGATAACACAGGTAGAAGTCCCTCATTGATTCGGTTTTCCTACCAGAGATGACCCCTAAAAATGTATGAAGACATTGATGTCAAAGGTGGTATATGAAGATATTCTCACATAAAGACTGTGACAAGAGAAGACATCGCATGAAGCCTATGGAGCTCAAAGACTTAGATCTTTTGTAGTTCTGTTTCTTCTTTGTTGAGTCATAGGAACCACCGTACTGTTAAGTGGGGTCCAAGTGAACTAGTCAGAATGACTGAAGTGATGCTTAACCACAACCTATGTCTTCGAGTGAAGACTATGAGAGCGAAACTTGTCCAGAGTCGGACAAGTCAGCTTTGCTTGTAGCCCAAGTAAAGCTGCCGCGTGAGTTTGAAATCTGACCGTTGGAACACGTGTAAGTTCCTTAGTGACCCATGGTCATTTCGAACAAATCAGGTCGGGTTGCCTAGTGGCTATAAATAGCCCACCCCCTACAACCATAAACGGTTGGCTGCTCAGAGTTAGAGTACGGCTTTTGTCGTTTGAGAGCAACCCACCTCGAAGCCTTTGAGAGAGAATTCCTTGCGAGGATAAAGCCCTAACCACCCAGAGCCAAAGAGTGTTAGGCATCACTTAAGTCTTCTTGTCTGTGTGATCTGAAGACTTATTACACTTGAGGACTGTGAATCCTCCAGCCGGTTAGGCGTCGTGTTCTGAGCATCCAAGAGACATTGTGGATTGCCGGTGAACGAAGTCTGTGAATGTTTGGGAGTCTACCTTGAAGACTTACCAGAGTGATTGAGCGAGGTCTGTGTGACCTTAGCTCAAGGGGAATACGGTGAGGACTGGGTGTCCTGAGCTGCGTGTTCAGGACTGGGTGTCCGGGACTGTGTGTCCTCAGGTTTAAATACCTAGCCGCCCTAACCAGACATATAGTTGTCACAGCAACTGGAACTGGTCCAACAAATCATTGTCTTCAACGAGTCACTCGTTTCATCCTTCCCTTCCCTTTACTTACTGTTGGTCCTTGTGAAGTCATTGTATGATTGCACTATATTTTGTCTTCATTAAGTGACTGTGTGTTCTGTTTGGCTTCATAATATCTTCCTACCTGATCGTTACTACATTGCTGCTATTAGTCATTGTGCTTTCACTCCATTGAATACTTGACTATGGTTTTCCTAGTGTAGTCTACCTTCCGCTGCATGGTAATAGGTTTATTTCTATCGTTTGTCTTCATAACTTCCATGTTTTGAAGACTTTCATAAAAATCGCCTATTCACCCCCCCTCTAGTCGATATAACGCACTTTCAATTGGTATCAGAGCAAGGTACTCCCTTGTTCTGTGTGATCCGGTTTAACCACCTGGAGTTTTAGCTATGTCGACTGCAGGGATAATTAAAGTCTCCGCTGCATGCCCCGTCTTCGATGGAACTGAATATCCCTACTGGAAGAATAAGATGCGCATGCATCTTGAAGCCATTGACGTCGACCTATGGTATGTCGTCAAGAACGGCGTTCCCAAGGCTGGAGAAGGTGTCACTGCTGCTGATGTCAAGAAGTTCATTCAACTGGACTCTACTGCCGAGAATATCATCTGTGGTCATCTGACCAAAGGACAGTATGGCCGCGTGAGTGCTTTGGAAACATCTAAGCTAGTCTGGGACTGGCTCTCCAAGGTCAACGAAGGCGTCTCAACCCAGAGAGATCAGAGAATCAGTGTCCATCGCAACCTCTTCAACCGCTTCAAGAGAAATGACAATGAGAATGTCCAGCTCACGTTTGATCGACTTACTGACATCACAAATGAGCTTCACGCCCTTGGCGCTACTGAGATCACCAAGCATGAAGTCTTCAAGACACTCTTGAGATCACTTGACAGTTCATTTGACACCCTAGCCCTGATGATTCAAGAACGTCCTGATTTCAAGACACTCGATCCGGCTGACATACTTGAGAGGCTCAACACACATGAGTTTCAGCTTTCTGAGAAAAGAGATATCTACGGTCCAAACTATGGGCAAACTCGTGCCTTGAAGGCAAAAGCTGTCTCCTCATCTGAAGAAGAATCTGACAGCAGTTCTGATGATCCTGAAGACATTGGAAGGGAACTTGCCATGCTTGTGAAGAAGTTCCAAAAATTCACCAAGAAGAAAGGTTTCAGAAAGTCTTCACGATCAAGCTCAAGGAATGATGAAGCTTCTGCTCATGACTACAAGAAGAAAACATGTCACAAGTGCAAGAAACCTGGCCACTTCATCTCTGAGTGTCCGTAGTGGGACAATGAGAACAAAAAGAAGAAGAAGAGCAAGGAATATGACTCTGACGATAAGAAGAAGAAGAAATACTCAAAGTCTTCTTCCATGTCTTCCTCAAAGTCTTCATCACACAAGAAGAGCTCATCTGGCAAGGCACGTGCGTTTGTTGGCAAGGAAATGGATTCAGAGGAGGAGTCCGCTTCTGAGGAGGCGGAGGTGGAGTCTGAGGAGGAGTCCGATTCTGGCGTTGCAAGTCTGGCTACAACATACGTTGCCAAGTCCATCTTCAACACTGAAGACAATGACTTCATCACCGACACCGATGCAAATGACAAGGACTACTCCACTCCTACCTACTGCTTCATGGCACGCGGTGCCAAGGTAAACACACGCACTACTCACTATCAAACATGTAGTGAAGATGACTCTGATTGTGGTTCAAGACCCAGCTGCAAAACACTTGCTAAAATTGCAACTGAACAACAGAAAGCTATGGAACATATTCAAAAACTGTTAGACAAAAGCGATGATTTGTTAGGCGCTGAAATGACTCGATCTGAGTCCTTAATTGAAGACATAAAAAATCTTCACGTTAAGTATGAGGAACTTGAAAGTCGTCATGAAACACTCTCAACAACTCATGAAAAGATTTCCTATGATTATCTTCAAAGGAAGCAAGATCTTGAGAAATTGAGAGCGGCTCATGAAGATCTTCAAAAGGAAAACGAGTCACTTCGCGCCGAACAGATCAGTTCCGCTCAGGAAGGATTTGAACCACCATGCCTTAAATGCATTGAGCGTGATAATGCTACTTCTGTTGCTGAATGTTCTACTGCTGCTACTGTTGCAATATATTCAACTGTTGATGTGGGAACTAACCCCTCTGCTGAGGATACCACTTCTATTGCTGATGAGAATGCTAGGTTGAAGACATTGCTTGAAACAGGGATGTACAAAAGTCTTAAAGGGCATCAGACACTATGTGATGTCCTCAAAAGGCAGATCCTGAACCGAAACCCGAGGAAAGAGGGTGTTGGGTTCGTAAGGAAAATGAATGCTGATGGCTCTTACTGGAAACCTGAGCAATACCCCAAAACCACATGGGTTGCTGCAAAGGAGTCTTCAGCAGATCCATCCGCTCTATCTGGCTTCACTCGTGCAAACCCTATTGCCATTGATGAATCCTTTGATGCAAACTATAAACTGTTTAAGAATCAAAATCGTGAAGTGTTTTCCAGGTACATTGGTACTAACTGCAGGAATGGACCGCCTATGAAGAAGATCTGGGTACCGAAAAAGTGTCTGGAGAATCTTCCTGTGAATGTCATCATGACACCACAGGTGAAGAAGACAAACCCCAGACCACAGGCTTCATACGGTCCAAAGGCTTCACACAGACAGAGGACTCACCCGAGTCGCACTAATGCAAATGTTTTGCAGGGAAACTATTCTGCTTATCCTTATGAGTACTATTGTCCACCTGCAAGACTGTTTGCTAGGGCTCCAAAGACAAAGTTCTCAGATGCTGCACTTAGA
The DNA here is from genome assembly GCF_003073215.2 of Triticum urartu. NCBI lineage: Eukaryota > Viridiplantae > Streptophyta > Magnoliopsida > Poales > Poaceae > Triticum > Triticum urartu. The sequence continues at coordinate 358,816,144 of NC_053022.1, forward strand.
CTTATCGCTTCTAAGCCACCCTTGACGATGTGGGTGGCTAAGAAAGCTTAACTCTCTTTTGCAGGGAAAGGTCTCCAGCAGAAAACCAAAATCGTCTGACGCTATTGCTGGGGACCTCAAACATCTTGTAGGGCGCAAGATCAAATGCCCGAATGGTCTTACTATGTACTTCGTTCCTAAAATGCTTGCTACTCTCCCTATTAGTCCTAATCTGGATCTAAGCTTTCATAACCCACTCGTTCGTCAAATGTTTTTGCTTCACAATTCTCTTCGTGAAGCCTATCCCCCTAACTGCACTGTAGGGTACGACACCAGCGTCTTCAGAATGGATTATTGATAGTGGATGTACCAATCACATGACTGGCAAAAGAAACCTTCTTATGGACTCAACCTTACATCCATCCGACAAGATCACATCACATTTGCTGACACTGGTAAAAGTAAGGTATTGGGTCTAGGTAGAGTTGCAATCTCAAAGGATCAACACATGGATAAAGTCATGCTTGTTGAATCCCTTGGCTTCAACTTAATGTCTATCTCAATGCTTTGCGATTTGAACATGATCGTAATGTTTGGAAAATATCGCTGCCTTGTTCTAATGGAATCTGACAAGTCTCTAGTGTTTGAAGGGTATCGGAAAGATGATTTGTACATGGTAGATTTCTCAGCAGGACCACAGCTTGCCGTATGTCTTCTAGCAAAAGCTTCAGAATGCTGGCTCTAGCATCGGAGGCTAGGGCATGCTGGCATGAGGAACCTCCACACCCTTGCAAAGAAGAAGCATGTCATAGGCATCGAGGGCGTCAAGTTCAAGAAAGATCACTTATGCGGTGCCTGTGAAGCAGGAAAGATGACGAGGGCCAAACATCCCTCGAAGACAATCATGACAACCACTCGACCCTTCGAACTGCTCCACATGGATCTTTTTGGTCCCACTCATTACTCAACTCTTACTACTACTGCTTGTCTCTATGGCTTTGTCATTGTTGATGATTATTCTAGATATACTTGGGTGCACATAATCCTCTACAAGACTGAAGTGCAGGATGTCTTCAGACGCTTCGCCAATCGAGCAATGAACAACTATGGCGCCAAGATAAAGCACATCAGAAATGACAATGGCACTGAATTCAAGAACACTGGCCTTGATACATATCTTGATACTTTGGGCATCACACATGAATTCTCAGCTCCGTACACGCCACAGCAGAATGGCATCGTCGAACGCAAGAACAGAACACTCAATCGTGTTTATCTTCAAGAAAATTCTGGCCTGAAGCCATTGATACTGCATGCCATACAATCAATCGTGTTTATCTTCACAAGCTTCTGAACAAGACATCTTATGAGCTCCTTACTGGCAAGAAGCCAAATGTTAGTTACTTCAGAGTATTTGGCGCCAGGTGCTGGATCAAGGATCCACATCACACTTCAAAATTTGCACCAAAAGCACATGAGGGTTTTATGCTTGGATATGGAAAGGATTCGCACTCCTACAGAGTCTTCAATCTCTTTCATTATAAAGTGGTTGAAATAGTGGATGTGCGGTTTGATGAGACTAACGGTTCACAAAGAGAGAACCTGCCAAGTGTGCTAGATGAAGTTCCATCCAGCGAATCAATCAAGCTAATGGGAACTGGAGAAATCATACCCTCTGAAGCTCAACCTGAAGAGGAACTTATCATCTCCACACCTGATCAACCTGAAGACAATGCTCAGCCTAAAGACAATCCCACTAACAATGACAATGATCAGCAAGAGCAAAATCTTCGCCATGTACATCCTCGTGTTGCCAATGAAGTGCAGATTGAGAGAATAATTGATAGCATCAATGCACCTGGTCCCCTCACTCGTTCAAGGGCAACTCAGCTAGCAAATTTCTGTGGGCACTTCGCATTCGTCTCAATAACAGAACCCAAGAAAGTTGAAGAAGCCTTCATGGAGCCTGAATGGATTCAATATATGCAAGAAGAGCTTCAACAGTTTGAGCTGAATAATGTATGGGAACTGGTTAAGCGTCCTGATCCTCAGAAGCACAACATAATAGGCACCAAATGGATATACCGCAACAACCAAGATGAGCATGGTCAAGTTGTCATAAACAAAGCGCGTCTCGTTGCTCAAGGATATACTCAAGTGGAAGGCATTGACTTCGATGAAACATTTTCTCCTGTGGCTAGACTTGAAGCCATACGCATACTGCTGGCCTATGCAAATCATCATAACATACTTCTATATCAAATGGATGTGAAGAGCGGCTTTCTCAATGGCAAGATTGAAGAAGAAGTGTATGTTGCACAACCGCCTGGCTTTGAAGATCCAAAACATCCTGACATGGTATACAAGATCAACAAGGCACTATATGGCCTCAAACAAGCCCCTCGGGCTTGGTATGACACACTCAAATACTTCCTGAAGAGCAAAGGCTTCATACCTGGTTCCCTCGACCCCACTCTCTTCATGAAGACATATGATGGTGAACTGTTTGTGTGCCAAATATATGTGGATGACATCATCTTCGGCTGCACCAATCAGAAGTACAGTGAAGAGTTTGGATATATGATGCAAGAGCAATATCAAATGTCCATGATGGGAGAGCTGAAGTTCTTCCTCGGTCTTCAAATATGACAGCAATGCAACGGCATCTTCATATCTCAAGAGAAGTATCTCAAAGATTGCCTGAAGAAGTTCGGTATGCAAGACTTCAAAGGCTTCACAACGCCAATGCCAGCCAAACATCATCTGGGTCCCGACGACAATGGTAAAGAGTTCGATCAAAAGGTATACCGCTCCATGATTGGTTCTTTACTTTATCTATGTGCATCTAGGCCAGATATTATGCTTAGTGTTTGCATGTGTGCTCGTTTCCAAGCGGCACCAAAGGAGTCGCATCACCTAGCTGTGAAGCGAATTCTTCGATATTTGGCTCACACCCCAACTCTAGGATTATGGTATCCAAAGGGCTCAGAGTTTGATCTGGTTGGATTCTCGGATGCTGATTATGCTGGAGACAAGGTGGATCACAAGTTTACATCAGGCACATGTCATTTTCTGGGACGATCACTTGTATGTTGGTCTTCAAAGAAGCAGAACTGTGTATCTCTCTCCACTGCTAAATCTGAATACATTGCTGCTGGATCTTGCTGCGCTCAGCTTGTGTGGATGAAGCAAACACTCAAGGACTATGGCATTCATCTGAAGCAAGTGCCACTCTACTGCGACAACGAAAGCGCCATCAAGATTGCCAACAACCCCGTTCAGCACTCAAAGACAAAGCACATTGAAATTCGTCATCACTTTCTCAGAGATCATGTTGTGAAGGAAGACATTGATATCATACACGTCAACACTGAAGAACAATTGGCAGATATCTTCACCAAGCCCTTGGATGAGAAGAGATTTTGCAAGTTACGGTGTGAGCTAAATATCTTAGAATCCTCAAATGTCCTGTGATCAGGCACACATCCTAACACTTATGCATATTGATGACTTAGATGTGCAACACACGAAGTAAAGTATATCTTCAATCAATGAAGACATACATTCTAAGTGTGAATACATTAATGTGGAATTTGACTTCGGAGCACCACGATAATTGTGCGTCGTGTCTGGGTCTAATACTTCCTATACGGTGGGTAACGCCACCACCAAATGTTCTGTTTGAAGTGTCTCACTCATGGCGTTACATTTGCTATGTTTTCACATTTGGTTTGGCTTCAATTTCAACATGTCTTTATGATTATCTTCACTATGTTGAGTATATATATACTAGTGTTCTGTCCTCTACAGCGTTCACTTATAGCTATGTCTTCTTGTTGAATCTTTTGAACTAAGTGAATGTGATTGGACCCTAACCACGCTATGCATTCTATCTCCAACTCTATCTATCCAAGTCATATGCATTCTATTGAAACTGTCGAATGTCTTCTCTGCGTCCTTGTCAGCAGAAGATACAAAGACAAACATTAAGTCCGTTTTCAATCCTCATTCCTTCACCTGAAACCCGGAGAAGTGGGAACGACCACCCGACAATCCAGGCGTGCATGGGACATGGAACAACCTCCGACATGCTGCATGATGGCCACGTGTTCCTCAGATGTGAATCGCCAGGGGCACCTGTGTAATAACACTGTGTCGCCCCTGTACCTATAAATACACGCCTCACCGCAGTCATTATCTCTTCTTCCACTCTCGCACGAACCCTAGCGCCACCGCTAGCCCTCGACGACGCCGGCGACGAAGCGCTTCGCTGCCGCAACCGCTCCGACACCATCCTCACACCGACCGTGGACATCGTCCTCTCCGCCGTCGTCGTAGGTGTCCTCCGTCGCCAAGTTAGGGCACGGACGATCGAACTGCTCGGCCTCCTCTTCCACTCCGTCTAGCAGTTCTGCGTGTGGTAAATAAAACTTCCTTTTTACGGCCCCTTTGATCCTATAGCTTTGTCACTTTCTACCACAAGCAGTTTCTATTCACACAAGTTGGATCTCTTTCATACTGCATCTCATAACATGCCTAGTATATTCACTTACGCTTCACAAAGTAGTTAGATTCCTCACTTGTACTGATCTCTGGATTCGTACAAATATGGAACCAACTCCTTATCTATGAGTGAATGTCTTCGCATGACGAGGTCAATGTCTTCTAAACTGATTTATCTTCAAAATTGTCTGAGAATGCATATGACCTCTTCCCCTTCCCTCGCACCTTAATGCTGTCACAGGTACATGTCCGTGGGAGAATCCCTTGGTTCTCATAGTCTGCATTCATTTGCAGAATTCTTACAGCATGATATAAATTCTCCCGAAGCCAGTTCCTGTTTGTCCAGCAAGCGAAAACCTTTAAAGCCTTTGAACGTATTGAAGCCTTTCAGTTTAAAATTCATGGCTTCAGAGAAATCTGCAAGGAAGGGAGGCAGACAGGGTCGTGGCGGAACATCAAGAGATCTGCCTGATGACCTCTCAGAACTTTACAAGACAGATCCTGAAGAGGATTATAATCAGCGCAAGACCCGAATCCAGTGGATTCGAAGATATTGGGCATAACAATGGTTCAAATACCGGTTTGTGACCCAAGAATATGCTGAGAAAAATGCCATCAAGCGACCGTGGGGAGACATCCTATATAAGAATCTTCAACCCAGGTCCAGAGAAGAAGCCATTGAACAAGGCTTCTATCCCTGCATGGTCCGTGGGCCACAGCCTGCAGATGCACACGCATCGTCACTACTATGGTGCCGTGACGACAATCTGTTCAAGCGCAACTTCCAGTTTGCCAAGAACTCAGCAAAGCAGAACAAGAAGTCTTTGGGATTAGACTTCAACCCCGGTCCCTCTGCTCCCCGTGCCGATGGAACTCGCGAAGCTGAACCCAATCTTCTTGGGCCCTTCTACAACCTTGAAGGTCTCATCACCCATATCATGGTTCAAGGGACTGCCGTGAATGAGCCTGAAGATGACGCTGAATCAGATGAAGCACCTGCAGCGCCGAAGCCAAAGAAGCTGAAGCAGCCAAAAGCTTCAAAGCCTGCCTTTGCACCAAAAATCTCACGGGCGAAGCCACTGGCCACTGCACCTCCTGAAGACAGTGTGTAGTCTGAGGATTTTTCACGCATCTCCAAGCCCTAGCAGGTCAAGATGCCTCTGCCACACACCGGCCACGAACTGACAGCTGCTGCCATTCTGCGAAATGATGCCATTGATCTGTCCAGTGATGAAGATCTTGCAGATGACGCTCTTGGGCAACTCATCAAGAGCAAAGAAGAAGCAGAAATCTTCAATGGTCTTCCTCTCTTTGACGTGACAATCATTCACAACTTCATTGATGAGTGGTTTGACACGCCCAACATCAGCTTCGAAGATCTGCAACTACCCATTGGCCTCAGTGTCGCCTTCCATGGCGCCATTGCTTCAGAGCTAGCTCTCGCTCAGTGCATCGTCGAACTGAAGCAAAAGATTGACTATGAAAAGGTTTAGTTCAAGAAGCATATGGCCAAGCTCAGTGTACAAGAGGTGAAAAACTTCAAGATTATGCTGCACGAGCTCAAAGAAGCCTTTCTCAAGAAACGCGCAGAAGCTTAGGGTTCTCGGGAGCGCATGAAGAGCCTGGCTGACAAGTGTGTGCAAGGCTACAACAAGGCTGAGAAGTGCAAGGCCCTTGGGCGTCTGGGCATTGATCCCAGGATGGCTACTAAGCAGAAGAAGAAGCCCACTGTGGCCGAACCCAACGCACCAAGGCAGGAAGCAGATCCCATTGTCTTCCGAACTAGCATGACTGGCTCGAAGCCAAAGGCCTGGTCAACCGCTTCAGAGCTGAAGAAGACGAGGACTGCTGAGGCTGAAGCAAGGAAGAGGAAACATCCTGAAGCCTCTGCTACCGCCCCCTCCAAGAAGAAGCGGAAGACCAAGAAGGAACGGGCTGCTCCCACAGAGCCCTTGATTGTTGAACCCATGTCCATGGTTCGCCTTGACACTGAACCTCAAGAACGTCAACTGACTGTCCATGAGCCTGCTTTCACAGAGGCTCATGAAGCTAAAAACTTTCCAGGAGCTGATCCCATTGCTACTGAAGACATTGGTCATCATGACCATGTTGAAGATGATGCAGTTCTTCCTCAGCTCGAGCACCAACAGGTATCATTGCCTGTGCTAACGCACAGCGAACTCATCAGCATTGGTCGTTCTCTGACGCCAATTGCTCAGGATGCATCATGGGCTGATCGCCCACAAGCACAAGAGGAAGAAGACTTTGAGGCCCAGCCAACTCCAACTCCACAGGCGTTGCCAGCGTTATGCAGGCTTTGCAAAGGACCAAGGCCTCCAGTCTCTGAGTCTGAAGCTACAGCTGCTGAAGACATTCCGGCTGCATCAGCCGATGAAGAAGAAACCCCAAAAGCTGCTACTCCCCCGTCCCACCAAGAAGCTGTTCTCGAGGAGAACGTGACTGTGACCGACCCTCCAGCTCGTCAAGTGGAGGTTGAGAATCTTGAGGCTGCCACCACCAACACCAATGAAGCCACTGACGCTGTCATGGCTGAAGCTAATGTGGAGCCTTCACCAACCCAAGCACCAGAAGTCAGCAAAGCCACTGATCCCACTACTTCTGTTCCTGCGCCTGCTGCTGGTCCTCAGTTCGACTATCATGTTGAGCACAAGCCTCAGGTACAGAAGCCAATCCCAAGATTGCCTAGGTTTCCAAGTCCTGCATCAGCACCTGGATCCTTCAATGTCAATGGCTTCAGAGCAGACAACACTTTCCTCAATAGCTCCAGGAACCCCTACTCAAGGGAAAGAATATCATCTGATCAGTTCTGGAGCTATACGCAGCGAAGCTATTACTCCTGCAATCTATACGATCAAGGTCGCATCTTCCCACACAAGCGTCTTGACATTGAAGCCATAGCTGGTCTGCCCTGCCTGGAAGAAGCTCTGGATTGCTTCAAAGAGGTTGGATTGCTGCCGTTCATCACCGACCAAGAGCATTGGAATGAAGAGTTGCTGCTCCAATTCTATGCCACACTTCACATCCGCGGGTACAACAGAGATCCGAAGACTTGGGTCCTGGAGTGGATGACAGGAAACGTTCATCATGAAGCCAAAGCCTTTGACATCATTGAGCTCACTGGTCTACCCACTCCTGGCGATCTCTACGAAACTGGTTGTCAGATCCACAGTGAAGCTGTGGAAAGCATCTTTCAGAAGCCTGAACCCAACATGAGTCAGATGCTCAGTATGATGAAGCCATTGCCCCAAGATGCTGCATATCCCAAAGAGTTCTTTGTTGAAGACCTTGAGTATCTGCCAAGGACTATTTACCACATCATAAGGCGAACTCTCTGGCCCATCAAAGGACACTCTCCACATGCCAAGCTGGAAGGTGCAATGAAGACCTTCGTCTTCTATATTCTTCATGGCAAATGCTTCAATGCACAGGACTTCTTCATCCGCCAACTTGCTGCATCAGGCTCTGATCTTTTTGGCTTGAAGTTCTATGCTCCATGGATAATGCGGCTGATCAAACTCTACTCCGCTATTTCATATCAGCCATCTGCTCGCAATCATCGGATCTTTCTGCCTGATGTGGATATGTCTATTGAAGCCATTTATCCTGAGCCTGCCAAGGAACCTCTAAGCCTTCAGAATGCGGAGCATCAAAGTTTTTCTCAGAACATTGAAGGAATTGAAGCAGTCACTCGTGTGTATCCTTTGGCTGGAACTACATGTGCACCACATCCTGCCCTTACTGAAGCCACCGACAGCACAACTGCCCAACGACCCAAAAAGCGCACTCATGTTCTTAATGACCGAAAGCTTCTGGTGGCTCTTCATCAAAAACAAGATAGGCATCATGACTGGATGAAGTGCCAAATGCAAAGCCTCTTGGTGGATGTCAACCGCATTCGCAATCTTGCCACCAAGAATGCTTATGTTGCCCATGAAACCTCTCGGCGTACATGGAAAGGGCTGACGCTGATGTGCTCTGAAGATGATCTTCAAGAGGATGGCTTCTCTGAACGCTTCAAGTTTGACTCCACACCTCCTCGAAGGGCCATGCTGCGACGAACTCCATCTCTCGAAGACTCTGAGTTCTCTTCCTCTGCTGCAACTATGAATGCCAGAGTGATCGAGGATGAAGACGATGCCACTTCACCGCCACCTCCTTCAGCACACTTCGACACTGCTCCAAGTTCTTCTGCACCGCCGAACACCACCGACGACCCTGCTGCTTCACCTACTCTTCATGGGAACGAGTAGATGCTCTATGTCTTCAAACCTTTTTGGTCCTTACTGACAAAAGGGGGAGAAGCATATGAGTTTGATAGTCTTCAAGTGGGTCCATATGGGCGGGTGCTTTATATTTTGCTTCGTGTTTACAACTCTCGTTTTGATACATTTGGTTCTTTGAGTTGTAACACTTAAACTCGATGGTCGTCTGCTACTTATTTGCTACTTTGTGATGCGATGATAAATTCCGCATGTGCGACGATAAATTCCGCACTTAGATCATTTTGCAAACGTCCATTTTCCATTATGCATGTCATTATCTTCACATACCATCAGATGCATAGTGGATTGTCATCATAAGTTGAAGAGGATCTCCACAAGCACAACCTCCCATGTGCATTTGCATTCCAAAAGCAAATTACTTATATGCACATCTTCAGGGGGAGCCCTTGCAACTTATGAAGACAATTCCTTATTCTTTACAATTTCACATATTATATTCCCCGTTGAAAACTTCAACTAGTTTGTCATCAATCACCAAAAAGGGGGAGATTGTAAGTGCATCTAGTGCCACCCCTAGTTGGTTTTGGAGTATTGACAACAAACCTAGTTGAGGGACTGATGTGTTTGTGAGAATTGCAGGATAACACAGGTAGAAGTCCCTCATTGATTCGGTTTTCCTACTAGAGATGACCCCAAAAAATGTATGAAGACATTGATGTCAAAGGTGGTATATGAAGATATTCTCATATGAAGACTATGACAAGAGAAGACATCGCATGAAGCCTATGGAGCTTGAAGACTTAGATCTTTTGCAGTTCTGTTTCTTCTTTGTTGAGTCATAGGAACCACCGTACTGTTAAGTGGGGTCCAAGTGAACCAGTCAGAATGACTGAAGTGATGCTTAACCAAAACCTATGTCTTCGAGTGAAGACTATGAGAGCGAAACTTGTCCAGAGTCGGACAAGTCAGCTTTGCTTGTAGCCCAAGTAAAGCTGCCGCGTGAGTTTGAAATCTGACCGTTGGAACACGTGTCAGTTCCTTAGTGACCTCGGGTCATTTCGGACAAATCAGGTCGGGTTGCCTAGTGGCTATAAATATCCCACCCCCTACAACCATAAACGGTTGGCTGCTCAGAGTTAGAGTACGGCTTTTGTCGTTTGAGAGCAACCCACCTCGAAGCCTTTGAGAGAGAATTCATTGCGAGGATAAAGCCCTAAACACCCAGAGCCAAAGAGTGTTAGGCATCACTTAAGTCTTCTTGTCTGTGTGATCTGAAGACTTATTACACTTGAGGACTGTGAATCCTCCAGCCGGTTAGGCGTCGCGTTCTGAGCATCCAAGAGACATTGTGGATTGCCGGTGAACGAAGTCTGTGAAGGTTTGGGAGTCTACCTTGAAGACTTACCAGAGTGATTGGGCGAGGTCTGTTTGACCTTAGCTCAAGGGGAATACGGTGAGGACTGGGTGTCCTGAGCTGCGTGTTCAGGACTGGGTGTCCGGGACTGTGTGTCCTCAGGTTTAAATACCTAGCCACCCTAACCAGACGTACAGTTGTCACAGCAACTGGAACTGGTCCAACAAATCATTGTCTTCAACGAGTCACTAGTTTCATCCTTCCCTTCCCTTTACTTACTGTTGGTCCTTGTGAAGTCATTGTATGATTGCACTATCTTTTGTCTTCACTGAGTGACTGTGTGTTCTGTTTGGCTTCATACTATCTTCCTACCTGATCCTTACTACATTGCTGCTATTAGTCATTGTGCTTTCACTCCATTGAATACTTGACTATGGTTTGCCTAGTGTAGTCTACCTTCCGCTGCATGGTAATAGGTTTATTTCTATCGTTTGTCTTCATAACTTCCACGTTTTGAAGACTTTCATAAAAATCGCCTATTCACCCCCCCTCTAGTCGATATAACGCACTTTCACTGGTACCCCGACGTCATCGTCCAACGCAACCGCAACCGCAATGCCCTCAAGAACTTAGCAGCTGAAGCCGAGGCAGAGCTGCCTCCACGACGCCGACGCCGACGTGCGCCGTACCAGAACCACTCCAACCATGTCGTCCTGCGTCTCACTGCTGCGCCTCTACTGTCGCAACCGTCCACCGCATCGGAGCTGTTCCCGCTACGCCGTTGTTCGCCGCCTCGGATGTGCTTCCCCGCCACCGATAGACGGCCACCGCACCACACTCAACAACTTGGCCATGGGTTCGTCCAAGGCTGCACCGTCCTCCACAACTTCTGGTTTTTGGCGAACAACAAGAAGATCGTCGGAAAAACAGAAGGAGGACACATCACTGCCAGCAGAAAGAGGTACTCCTCTTCCCTTATTCGTGCAAATCTTACGTCTCCGCTCACACCATATTCATCCCACGAAATAAACTAGTTGAGTGTTTCTTACTACATCTTCTTCGTGATACTAAATGCACAAGGTTTCCTCCCTTTTACTATTTCAGCTTTTCTAGAGGTCAGTAGCCCGCCTGGATTTCAATTCAGGGTCAGTCGAACAGCAACTAAAAGAAGCAGCACCCGCTTAGGCGCGCGGAGCACCTAGTCCGCCTGTTCCCCGGGGAAGCGGTGCATCGGTGTCTATCATAGGGGTGTGGGGCGCAGGAGCTGCTTGCGCCCGATCTGGAGGTCGGCGGGGCTTGAATGGATGGCCGGGGGGCGGTGCCAAGCACGGCGATGCGGTGAGGTCGAGGGGAGGGCGCAGGCAGGGAGGAATACTGGGCTGGTGGTCGCTGGCGTTTCGAGGAAGATCGTCAACACTGACTCGCTGGAGGTAGATGAAGGCGATCTGCCCGTTCTTTGTACCTCGGACGGTGCAGAAAAAATGGATTGAGCTATTTGCTTTCAGTCGACTGTTATTTTCATAGAATCCTGTAGTAATTTAGTGTGCCATGCATTTTGTAGAGCTATCATATGTCTCCCGTCATTTATTTCTCACCGACCTGCTATCTACTACCTTTACACTGTACTAATTGTGCACACACTTCACCCATACTCACACTATTGTTTTTTATGCGTGGGTATTTTAGACTCTGACGCGGTGTTGATGAATGCAGAAAAGAAAAGACAGAAGTCGCTTCAGTGTAATTCGAAGATAAGCACTAAGCGTTCCAGCGCTCTAACGGGTGCAGTGTCAGCAGGTGGTGACAGTAAACTTAGCTCTGCAGTTGATGATCGCAATTGCCACACACAACCATCCCAGGTGCTTGCTTTAACTTCGCGCTGTCAAATGTGGTTGCATGTTGCATATAGTGTCTAGCTTGTATTGCTTCCAATTTGGTTAAATGGCATCTGCTTACTTTACACATTATACCTTTGACAATGACATGCCTTCCTATTTTTGATACATACTACATATGTTTATTAACCATGTTCGTACATCAAACTAATGCTCTCTTGTATCCCTCGTCAATCACTTATGATGAGACAGTCACCCGGGTGGGTTTCTGTGAGACGCCATACTCGTTTAAAGAGTGCAGTGTCATCCTCCCCACATGATTCTCAAGAAACAGCAAGGCTAAATGAAGATAGTCAACGTAGCTTTCTAGTTGATCACCGCAATTCCCCCACACTACCATCGCAGGTGCTTGCTCTTACTTGGCAGTGTGATATGTAGTGTTCGTCTTACATGAAAGTAGTGTTCGTCAGTATCATGCATCAATGAGTTCTGAAAAGCAAATTTTATTCCTTTTTCTTGTGGGTTTGACTTGACAAGGCAAAATCAAGAAAGAGGAAGGAAAAGAGTAAGGAAGGCGGTGATGGTGGTCCTCTGTAGCAACGTAAACGGAGCATCTATACCGATTCTCCTTGTACAGATAGTGCATTACAAGGTCCAATTCTCCGCTCCCCTACTCCACCATCCAAGGTGCTTGCTCTAACTTGGGAGTGTGATATCTGGTTGCATGTTGCATATGGTGTCTAGCTCGTATTGCTCCTAATTAGTGTAAACTGCATCTGCTTAGCTTACACATGATACATGTGAATATGACACGCTTTCCTGTTTTTGGTACATACTATATCTTATGATAAGGCACCTTTAAGTCGCCACTGTGATATTGGTTGTGTCTTGCATATGATTTCTAGCATGTACTGCTTCTAATTTGTTGAAATGCCATACAGTTTGAACTTGGCAGAGTGATATTGGTTGCATCTTTCATATAGTGTCTAGCTTGTAGTGCTTCTAATTTGTTGAAATGCCTTCTGCTTAGTTACCACATCATAGGTGTGAATATGTCACACCATCCTATTTTTCATACATATTCCATCCTCGCATCATGTGTTTGCCTTTCATCCGAGTAGTGTTCGTCAGTATCATGCATGAATGAGTTCTGAAGAGCGAATTTTATTCCTTTTTTCTTATCGATTTGACTTCACAATGCAAAATCATTACAGCTGAAGGAAATTAGTCCGGCAGTGGATGATGGTGGTCCTTCGGAGCAACTCAAATAGGGGGTCTCTACAGATTCTACTCCGCCATCCTACCAACAAGATTCGCAAGACAACACAAGGCTGGACAGTCAACATAGCTGTGTAGATGATGAGCACATCTCCCCTACTCCACCATCACAGGTGCTTGCTCTAACTTGACACTATTATAGGTGGTTGCATGTTGCGTATGATGTCTAGCTTGTATTGCTTCTAACTTGAATTGCATCTGCTTACTTTACACATAATGCATGTGAATATGACACGTGTTCCTGTTTCTAGAACATACATGTACATGATGAGCACATCTCCCCTACTCCACCATCACAGGTGCTTGCTCTTACTTGGAACTGTTATACGTGGTTGCGTTTTCCGTATGATGTCTAGTTTGTATTGCTTCTGATTATGTTGAATTGCATCTGCGTAGCTTACAACTTATACCTGCAACGATCACTTACCCATAAGACACATTTAACTTGGGACTGTGATGTAGGTTGCATCTTGCATTGTCTTCTAGCTTGTACTGCTTCTAATTTCTTGAAATTTAGATATATTAAAACTGAGCACCATCCCAGCCCTCTCATGCACTCAACATCTTGACCATTTGTTTTCATGTGCTGGCTGTTCCTGGCCACTGGATCTTCCTGGGATGTTTTGCGCGAGATGGGCTGTCCGAGGGGCAGCTACTCCGGTAGCTTTTTTGGGCCCCTGTGGTTAATTGGGCTCGTATCGGGTTGTTTTGGCCCATTTTCCGTGCTCAACAGTCAACCCCGTCCCCCTTCCTTTCGCTCTCTCAGCCCTCGAGGAACGAGCGATGCTGGCGGCGGAGGTGGCGACGGTGGAGGCGCGTGACGGCTAGGTTGGAGGAGGCCGCCTCACCGGCAGTGCTCGAATCCACCGCGTCAACCCGACAGCATGAAGCCGCCAACCTCATCCTGCTTGAACGGAGCCGCCCACCTCATCACGCTGGCCGCCCCCTTCCGTGTCGTACAGTCGCTATTGCTCTCCCCACTAGTAAGTTTCTTCTCCCTCGATGTATTATAGGATTTTGTAACTTGACTAGTTGCGGTGCTAAACAATCTGTTTGTCCGACCGAGGTGCTACAGATAGGGGTAATTAGTTAGGGTTTGTCACATGTTGATTGATTAAGTGGTCCATCCTATTAATCTCGTAGTGTAGAATGATCTATCATTTAACTGAATTCTAGATGTTCCAATTTCCATGGTTCTTCATTTGATTTTCATGGCGCGCAGCTGCAACTGCCATATCCGGCGAACCCTTGCAATACGGTTTGGTCATCACAGAGCTCAAGTCATAGGACCATAGCATGCCATGTTGTGGTTGATGCAGATCTAAGATGACACCGAGGCAATGAGATAGCGGGCGGCAGGCCGCTGATGAAGTAAGTAATTGAAACCCAATGAAGGACTCCTGTAATTTTATAGTCCATGTACACATCACGTTGGCAACCTTTTTTGGAAGAACCACATATAAATGACACCTTTTATGTTCTCGAGGTTTAGTTAATTCAAATAGATGTTGGTACAGAATTTGGAGTTCTGGCCTTGTTTGAACTCATAACCCAAACATAAGTTAGTTGCTCATTGGCTGGATAGTGTTCTTAGATTTTTTGCTTCTGGACCGAACTCTTTGATGAATGGATACATTGGACATCTAAATGAATTGTATAGTCCCTAGATGAAGTCCATATAATTGTTTAGAATTGTTCTTATCTGATAAATAAACTAAAGAATCAATTTCAGTTGTAATCTTAGGCATATCTATCTCAACTATTGCATGCTAATTTTCTTGTCTGAACCAAATATTCGTCACTACTTATTATGGAGCAAAGTAATGATGGCGACAATTTTCACAATTATCTAGAGTTGTAGGCTAAGCCGGTGGACAAAGGTAGTGGAAGACCCGGTCAATGTCGGGGATGTCGGTGGTCCTGTCTCCCTCATCTATTGCATCAGATCCTCTTCTCCTCATTGTCATGATGCTTCAGAACTGTTGTTGGTGAGCTCCTGTGAAATTCCCTCCTAGCTCCCCTACTCTCCTTGAACAATAGGCATGTACTCATCTTCCCCATTGTACTGGTGGATGAAATCTCAAAGCACTAATTTGGACTTTATTTCAACTTTCTTCGTGGATCAGGCCTCATGCTGTTTGTGAATCCTCTAACACCAATTATTGGAAGAGATGGAGGCAATTCTGTATAGTTTGACCATGATCCGAAGAGGTAAACTTATTAGATAGGTTGTTCTATATGTGAAGACACTAGAACATGAATGCACGTGTTGCCGCGCCCGTTTATCGTTCAATAAAACAATGCAAATATTTGAGTATAGTTCAACAACAAGGATATGTGAAAAGGACATGGTTTGGGTTACACTTATTGTTCAAAGTTAGTTTTAGATATAAAATTGTGTAAAAAAAATTAGACAGTATTGCATCAATCATTCCCCATATGTTTGGTGAGCTGACATAAATTCTTAATGTGTAACATCCAAAATAAATTAGGATGGCATCGAATATAAATGGATTAAGCCACACAAATATATATGGTGTAATATTAATGCAGGTATAGTTGGATTGGATTGGATGGAGCTGCTGGAAATACCATCAAGGAACATTTAAACAGATGTTAGAATCATCATTAAAAAGTAAAATAAATAAATTTTAAGTAGAAGAATCTACCAAGTAGCAAATATGCTTCAAACTATATGATTATAGTATAAGAATGTTCCTTTTGCATTTGCACACCAAGAATGATGGCGTGGCAGTCCCAGAACTAAATGTTTCTCCATCAGCCCTGTTCTTTGCTTCAATTGTGATTCTGGAACTGAAGCTTCATCACCATCATTCTGTCGCTGGTAACATGACTGAACGATTCGATGGGGCAGGGAATTTTCATTTGCGTTGAGCGGACATAGAATGTGAATGACATAAATTTCGCTGGCTCAAAGATACATGGGAGAATGCTAATAGTCTGGTTATATTTTAGATCAGCTTTTTAGTGAGTTTTTATAATGGTCAGTTATTATAGTAACCAGAAAACACGCGTCGGTCCAGTGAATGGAAAGGCCACAGAAATAGGCTTCTGGAGCAGCAGTCGTTCCATGTCAGGCTGCCTCGCTCAAGCACACAAAGAAGCCCATAAAAATGGTGACCACCTGCATGGAAGAGATGTTAGTTCTCAATTGTCATGCCCAGGCCTCTCGTACACAGTTTTTTTTGCGGCCAATCAATGACAGAACAACCAGATCAGTTTCGGTAGCAGCAGCCCTTTTAATTTGGCAGACCATGACACGCGATGGGACCCTAAAAATGGTGTCACGATACTTGGTACAACGACCAGCCAATCTTGGGAATCCAACGCCGCGATCTGACGGCTGAGGACACAAGTCACTTTGTTAAATTCTGTATGTCAAGACATTGCACAACTTTTGTGTAGGGAAGGTGTTTGAAGATGTAAGCGGATTGCTGCCTCACTTGTTGGTGTTTATCTGTTTTGGTTAGTATTTTGGGGGTTAAATTCCAATGTTTATATGCATCTTGTCCGATACTCAGACCCCCCTTTTCATATAACTACATCCCATTTTTATTCCAATTTTATGTATGCATCTTGTCTAATTCTCCGAATCCCAGTTTTATTCCCCTTTTCATATAACTACATCCTAGCACCAATGAATGCCATCCAAAGTGCATTCCTCTTAGTTTTTGTCCTTGAAAGATTAACTTGAATTGTCCACTTCACTTTCTTAGACAGGCAATTGAATTTCCATTCTGCTCCATACTCCCAACTTGCAAGATATGGTCCTCCGGTTGGTATGGACATTTGGAAATGTGAGGTGAATAACTTTCCATTTAGATGTTATACTTTTTACATTGTACATGATATGTAAGCATATACTTATGTTAAAATAGATATTTTTATTGATTCCCGCCTTCTTGTCTTCAATATTGTTTGTAGTTTGTTTGATAGAATTATTTAAGCTGTGCTGGTCAACCCCAGATTTTTTTTTGAAACATTGAATATTTTTTACATGATATACCTAATGGTTAAGTTATTTGGTCACGAGCTACGTGTTGATGCCTTAATGTTTAGGTTGAATTTCTCTTCTCTTAAGAGCTGAGCGCCAACATGCTAGATGTATATGAAATAAATTTAGTGCTGCTTTTTTGACATGTAGGATACTGCTTGTTTTCCTTCATCTATTGCAGAACAGAAAAAGAAGCTACCTTTGATAGATTTATCATATTGCATCAAGATACTTGGATGATGCAGATTCTGATGATGAGACCATACTATCTACTACTTCCCATCCCATAAGCATCTTGAAAGCATTTTGATATCAATTGCTGGTAGCTACATATTTCTCATATGATGGTATGCACGAGGGATCGGTCAATGTGCTCATATCCCAAAAACAATTGATGCGGTGGACTGCATTAGATCCTATGTAACAAATACTACCCCTCTGTACACTATTATAAGATCTTCTAACTTTCTGAATTGGATGTTTATAAATGTGTTTTAACGGGTTTGTTAACTCATTTCAGTCTATAGATAGTCCATATTAAAATATCAAAAACATCTTATAATAGTGAATCGAGAGAGTATTATAAATGTTGGTTATTCGATTGACTATAGATTACATGGCAATGTGCTATTGCCATATTATTATCCTTGCTCTTGTGTGGCCAATCAAGTTGCTGGTCTTTGCGGTAACCAGCCAAAGTTTGGATCATATTGGACCTCCTTCATGGCATCATATATTTACATGATTCCTATAATTACATTGAACCAATAAACGGGCACAACAACGCGCGCCATCAATGATCTAGTGGCACTTATGACGAGACACTTTTTACCTGATAGTGTGATATTGGTTGCATGTTCATATGGTGCCTAGCTTTCATTTCTTCTAATTTTGTTGAAATGCCTTCCGCTTACTATTTTTTCATACATATTCCATCCTCCTATCGTACGTGTGAAAATGAAATGCTGTCTTTTTTTGTATATATTCCATCGTCCTATCCTACGCTTGCCTTACATCAAAGTAGTGTTCGTCTGTATCATGCATCAACCAGTTATGCAGAGCTAATTTTATTCATCTTCTTGTGGTTTGTACTTCATAAGGCAATATCAGAAAATAGGAAGGAAAAGAGTAAGTTAGGGATGTTGGTGGTCCTCCGCACTGACGCAAACAGAGACTCTCTAGATTTGCCACTGCTACTGCTAATGAAGTTGAAGTCCCAAGTCTACATGATGAGTTCATCTCCCGTACTCCACCATCGTAGGTGCTTGCTCTAAGTTGATAGTGTGATAATTGGTTTCATGTTGCATATGTTGTCTAGCCTGTATTTCTTCTATTTTGATTAAATTTCACCTGCTGAGTTTATATGTTATACATGTGCATATGACATGGCTTTCTATGTCTAGAATACACTGCATCTATCTATCATACCATGTTCTTACATCAAAGTACTGCTGTTGTGTATCCCGCATCAGTCACTCATGATTGGACGCTTTTAACATGGCAGTTTGATAGTGGTTGCATCTTGCATTGATTTCTACGTTGTACTGCTTCTAATTTTTCGAATTGCCACTTATGACAAGACACTTTTAACTTGGCAGAGTAATATTGGTTGCATCTTTCATATGGTGTCTAGCTTGCATTACTTCTATTTTCTTGAAAATCCTTCTTCTTAGTTTGCACATCGTAGCTGTGAATATGTCATGCCGTCCTGTTTTTCTTACATATTCCATCCTCATACGGTTGTCTTACATCAAAGTATTGCTTGTCTGTATCATGCATCAGTGAGTTCTGAAGAGTTATTTTATTCTTTTGTGTTGTGGGTACAACTTGACATGGCAAAGTCAAAAAAGAGCAAGGAAAATAATATAGTAGGGAGTGCTGTTACTCGTCAGGTGAAACAGAAAAGGTTCTGCCGTCGAGATTCTGCTGGTACTTACAGTGCAGTAAAAGGTCCAAGTCCACTGGCTAAATCTACAAACACAGTATCACCTGCTCCACCAGCCGCAACATCCGCTTCAACTTTACCAGCATCTCAACCAGTTACTCGTTCATTTGCTCCGGAACTGGCCAGTTCCCAAGCTGCCTTCACACCTAACACTACTTCTAAAGCACTACTGACACAACAGGACTTGGCAAGATCAGATGAACCTCATGAGCATCAACACCAAGACGGTACCTGACCGAGTCAAGTTGCAGTTCCATGCTCCTTTATATGTACTCTCACAGTTTTATGTACACTAACACTTTCCATATTCGTTGTTGAACTAGCACCACGGCGCAAGCGGAAACAGACAACAGGGATAATGCTTGACAGATTAACAAAATCTAATGGAGGAAGAATGGAGATCCATTTTGAGGCAGGTTTAAAAAGGCCACGTGATGCTACAGAATCAGCCAAGTTAGTATCAGAGGCAGCCATTGCCGTTAGGTGTCATGCACGTATCCTCCCAACGTGGATCCAGTACAGGAATGAGAAAGACAATACCCAGTGTAACACCTTCCTTGACCATTTATCTGTAAGTATTGTTATTCATCGCAATTAGTAATATTGTCTTTCTCTGTCACATACTTTCTAGCTTCCTCCTAATAGGACTCACATTCTTTTTTCAACAGATGAGGTTCAAGTTGGATCCGAAAGATGATGCAACTAGACAAGCATGCACTCATGTTTTTCAGTCTGCTCTGCGACAGTATCGGTACCACCTTAGAAAATTTCACTTTGAAGGCAAGGCTAACAATGAAATCGCCCAAACATCTCCAGTGGAATATATTACAGATGAAGACTGGACAGCCCTCGTTAAACACTGGTCTGATCCAAAGTATCAGGTAGGCTATATGTATTTGATCAGACCACATATTGAACTTGTATTTATGTATGTGCCTTACAAGTGTATCTTCTTCTAGGATAACTGTTTGAAGAACAAAACCAACCGTTCTAAAGTGAAATTCCAACAGACCATAGGATCTCGTAGCTATATTGCACACTGCGAGGCTCTTGTAAATAGCTGCTACTTCCTTCTTCTTTTTGTGCCATATTATCGTATCTATATTGACTTGTTCCAAATCCAGAGGAAATCCCGTGCGGACCAAAAAGAACTTGAACCGAATGCAGTGCAAATCTTCAAGGATTGCCACACCAACAAGATGAAGGGCATGAGCACTCCGGTTCAAGCCGCTGTTGTAAGTCCTTACTCCTCCTGCCTTGAACTAATTGGTACTGTGATGTGTTCATTTAACTACTTGGTTTGCAGTCAATGTCAGTTACTCTGTTCAGTTTTATTCACATTTGTCTTAACGTATCATTTCACCTTACATGGTTTAAAAGAGATGAAGGATATTCTTTTGGTCTTGATCTGTAATCTAGTTGGTATGTTCACGTGCGCACACAATGATAAAATAGCCTATTTGTTTTATATCTGTTTGCCCATGATATGAATGATGTCATACTATGTTCATCCTACTTTAAACCATGTCTCTTTATCCTTAGATGTCAACGAATGTGAGGAAATAGACAATACAGTAGGCATGCTACATGGACATATGTTCCGAAAGTGATTTTATTATGTAGTTGGCACTACAATACATGCTAATGTATTACAGTAGTTCAGCAAAATAAGTTATGTATAAATGTTTAACCTACTTTGTTTGTTTTTGTCTCATTAGTAACTTATCTGGTACACTAATCTACAAGTTCAAACTTTCAGGAAGCTATGGAACAAATGATTGAACAGTCACAACCACCTGAAGGTGACGAGGCTACTACAGGCACAATGTCATCTCTTGCTGCAGTGCGTCAGTATCTCTCCACTAACAGCGCAAAAAGCACCTTCCTGCGTAATTCTGGGTTGGTTGTCAGGGTAACCTCGTCCAAATCGCCTATTGAACAAAATCTTCCTGCTAGACAGAGTGATATATCTGTGCTCTAGACAAAAGTCCAATCCCTAATGGATGTTGTTTCGGAAACAAGAATAGTGGTTGAGAAATGTCGTCAAGATATGAATGGTTTTGAAACCAGACTATCAGACATTCGCTTCGTTGTTCAAGAGCAATGGCGGAAAAAGGTGGAGATCGTGCTACTCCATCAGATTCTACAGCCTGAAACATTAGCACTCAGGTCAAATGATCTGTGCTTCTATACATCTGATGGTGCTTTTATCTGGAAGGACTGTAAACTTTATGCCAACAGGCCTTTTGTTGTATGGTTGAAATTTATTTTGTTGTGATACAACATTTATGATGCTGCCTCAGGCTGCAGTAATTACGACACTATTTTTGTATAGTGTAGGTTTATCTTAGTAATGTATTCAGTCGAAACCTTCATAGGAGCCCAACATGCCAACATTCGTCGGGCCCATTCTAATTGGGCTAAAAACGACTACGGGCCGAAATTGGCATGTAGCCCACTAAAAATATATGGGCCTAAATCAGCATAACCTTTCATATTTTTCTGGTAGGCCTGTGCCCATAGTGGGCCTTTAACAGGCCTAAACATAATTTGGGCCCTCAGTAAAAATAGGCCGTTTACAGGTGTAAATATCTCGATCCCATAAAATACATGGGCCTTTAATAGACCGAAAGTGAGATTGGGCCCTGATTGTGCCAAATAACCCACTGGACTTTAACAGGCCGAAATTCGGACGGGCCGTAAATGCACTGACCTAATACACAGGCCTTTAACAGGCCGGAACTTCGGTCGGGCTAGATTATCGTCATTTTTATATGGGCCGTTAATGGGCCCGATATGACGTTGGGCCACATATGGCCCATGGTTTACGTCCGGCGTTAACAGGCCAAAAATGACAACAGGCCGAAAGTGGCCCAAAGCTATTGTGGGCCTCTAACAGGCCGAATGTCAGACATGGCCGAATATGACCCAAATCCTTCACGGTCGTTTATGGGCCGAAAGTTTTGATGGCCTATAAATGGGCCCAAATGAAGTCGGACCTTTAAAAGACTGGAAATACACCGGGCCGTAATTCGGCCCAATTACTTAGCGGACTGTTAACGGGCCAGAAGTGACCCTGGGCCGCGTTGATGACAAGTTTAGGACAGGCCGTTGACGGGCCGATTTGACAGAGAATGTTGGGCCTTTAGCTGGGCCAGCCCATTATGGTCGGCAGAATCTAGTGGGCCTTTAGCTCGGCCGGCCCATTGTGGAACGCAAAATCTTGTGGGCCTTTAGCTGGGCCGGCCCATTATGGTCTGCAAAATCGTGTGGGCCTTTAGCTGGGCCGGCCCATTATGGTCCGCTAAATTTTGTGGGCCTTTAGCTGGGCCGGCCCATTATGGTCCGCTAAATCTTATGGGCCTTCGGTTGGGCCGGCCCATTTAATCTTTGTGGGCCACTTTTGGGCCAGTCCACGTGTCAACATATCATAGGCCCATCTCGACCGTTGGATGAGTGACACCTGTGCCAATGCGGAGCTGACGCGTGGATCCATCAGCCAATGAGAATTTTACACGTGGAAAATCGACATTGGTCGTGGCTATTAACGGGTTATCGGATCCAAAATCTGACCCGATAGCTTAACGGTGTTCCGTTACGGTGGATGCCACGTGTCAGTCACCCTTGACGAAAGCACTTCTGTGACGCGCGATTTATCGTCATGGAAGTGGACACTTCCGTGATGATAATTTTGGCAATGACATGGAACACTTCTACGACAGCACATGTATGACTATCTAGATTCTGTCATAAATTTGTCATGGATGTACATGCATGACAGAAAACGCGACCTACTGTGACAAACACGTATCATCACGGAAGTGTATTTTTTGTAGTGAAGAAGCCTGCCACTGATTCTGCATTTCAGTCGTCCGGTGAAACCAAGCCGATTCATATTCACCTGACCGATCCTAATGCTGCTCCTACTAATATTTCAACTTCACTCGGAAACAAATAGGAAGAAGCGCTCATCTAGTTCCTCCATGAGAACTGGGACATCTTTGCATGGAAACCTTCTGACATGCCGGGTGTTCCCAGGGGACTGGCTGAGCATCGTTTGCGAGTCCACCCGAAAGTAAAACCAGTCAAAGAACATCTTTGATGGTCCGCCGTACAGAAGAGAAAAGCAATTGGTGAGGAAGTGGCTCGGCTCCTGGCAGCTGAGTTCATCCGCGAGATTTACCACTTCAAGTGGCTCGCCAATGTTCTTATGGTGCCCCAGAAGGACAACTCACTTCGCATGTGCATTGAGTTCAAGCATATCAATCAGGCCTGCCCGAAAGATCATTTTCCGCTCCCCTGCATCGACCAAATTGTCGATTCGACTACGGGGTGTGAGCGTTTGTCTTTCCTAGACGCCTATTCTGGATACCATCAGATCCAACTATATGGACCCGATGAGATAAAAACAGCTTTCATCACTCCATTCGGGTGCTTTTGCTTTGTCACCATGCCATTCGGTCTCAAGAATGCTAGGGCCACATTCATGCGGATAATTCGGAAGTGCCTGCTCACTCAAATCTGTCGTAATGTGGAAGCATACATGGATGACATTGTGGTCAAGTCATGTAAAGGTTCCGACCTGCTGACTGACCTTGCTGAAACCTTTGCCACCTGAGAAGATATGATATTAAGCTTAACCCACCAAAGTGTACTTTCGGAGTTCCTGGTGGAAAGTTACTCGGCTTCCTCGTTTCCGAACAAGGGATCGACGCGAACCCAGAGAAAGTTGGTGCCCTACTCCGGATGAAGCGCCCTGTGAGCGTGCATGATGTCCAGAAGCTTACAGGTTGTTTGTCCGCCTTGAGTCAATTCATCTCTCGCCTCGGTGAAAAGGCATTGCCTCTTTACCGACTGATGAAGAAATCTGACAAGTTCGAGTAGACTCCTGAAGCTGATGCAGCGTTTGCAGATCTCAAAGCCCTGCTTTCCACCCAGCCGGTGCTCGCTGCCCCAATCAGCAAAGAACCTTTACTGCTTTACATTGCAGCCATTGGACAAGTTGTCAGTACAGTACTCATGGTCGAGCGGGAATAAGAAGGAAAAGCCTATAAAGTTCAGCGCCCAGTATACTATATTTCTGAAGTTTTAACTCCATCCAAGCAAATATATCCACATTATCAGAAGCTTGCTTATGGGATTTACATGACCACGAAGAAGGTTGCACATTATTTATCTAATCACTCCATTACAGTCGTCAGCGATGCACCATTGTAGGAAATTCTGAACAACAGATATACAACTGGTCGAGTGGCAAAATGGGCGATTGAACTCCTTCCCTTAGATATCAAGTTTGAGGCAAAGAAAGCTATCAAGTCCCAAGCAATAGCGGATTTCCTCGCTGAGTGGATCGAACAGCAACTGCCGATTCAGATTCACTCGGACCACTTGAGCATGTTCTTTGATGAATCCAAGATGTTGAATGGTTCCGGTGCTGGGGTGGTATTGGTATCCCCCCGAGGCGACAAGCTCTGCTATGTTCTCCAAATTCATTTCGATTCCTCCAACAACGAAGCTGAATATGAGGCACTTTTGTATGGGTTGCGTATGACCATTTCACTCGGCGTCCGTCGCCTCGTGGTCTACAGCGACTCAGATTTGGTGGTGAATCAAGTAATGAAAGAGTGGGACGTCAGAAGCCCAGCTATGACTGGCTATTGCAATGCGGTGAGAAAGTTAGAAAAGAAGTTTGAGGGATTAGAACTCCACCATATACCCCGACTGAAAAATCAAGCGGCGGATGATTTGGCGAAGATAGGTTCCAAGAGAGAAGCCATTCCCAGTAATGTGTTTTTGGAGCATATTCATACACCTTCAGTCCAGGAAGATCCTTTCACTGAAGAGCCCCTGCAACCAAAGAGCACCACTGATCCAACTGAAGTCAAAATCCCGGCCATGGTCGACTTGATCATGGAGGTTTTGGTCATCACTCCCGACAGGACAGTGCCATACATTGCGTACATCCTTAGGAAGGAACTCCCAGAAGACGAAGAAGAGGCCCGACAGATCGTCCGCCGATCCAAAGCTTTTACTGTGATAAGAGGGCATCTGTTCAGAGAAAGTGTAACTAGAGTCAGCCAGAAATGCATAACACCAGAGGAAGGTCGAGTGATCCTCAACGACATCCACTAGGGGACCTGTGGTCACCATGCGTCCTCTTGGACCATTGTGGCCAAAGCATACCGAGCAGGATTTTATTGGCCACGAGCATATGAGATGGCACCAGAAATAGTCGATAAATGTGAAGGTTGCCAGTTTTACTCCAACATGTCTCACAAGCCCGCGTCAGCCCTGAAGACCATTCCACTCGTCTGGCCCTTTGCTGTTTGGGGTTTGGACATGGTTGGTCCTCTGAGAACAGGTAGGAGCGGCTTCACTCATGTACTCGTGGCACTCGACAAATTCACCAAATGGATTGAAGCCAAACCTATCAAAAGTCTTGAAGCCAGTACTGCGGTCAGTTTCATTAGAGAGTTAACATTCAGATATGGTGTTCCACACAACATCATCATTGACAATGGCTCGAACTTCGATTCAGATGAGTTCAGAGCCTTCTTTGCTTCCCAAGGCACTCGAGTCGACTATGCTTCAGTCGCCCACCCCCGGTCGAATGGACAAGATGAAAGAGCAAACGAGTTGATCCTCAAAGGACTGAAACCCTGACTGATGCGTGATCTCAAGCATGCAGCAGGCACATGGGTCGATGAACTTCCGTCAGTACTTTGGGGTTTGAGGACGACTCTAAATCGGTCGACTGGTCGAACTCCATTCTTCTTGATCTATGGAGCTGAAGTTGTGCTTCCGAGTGACTTGCTTCACAATGCACCCAGAGTCGAGCTCTTCTCGGAAGATGAAGCAGAACAGGCTCGGCGAGACGCAGTTGATCTCCTGGAAGAGGAAAGAGAGATGGCTCTGATCTGATCGACCATTTATCAGCAAGACCTGCGTCGATTCCACACCAGAAACGTGAGGGGTCGAGCATTTCAGGAAGGAGATTTGGTTCTTCGAGTGGATCAACAGAAGCCACACAAGCTCGCCCCTACTTGGGAAGGTCCTTTCATCATCACCACAGTGCTCCACAATGGAGCGTACCACCTTTACAACGTCGAACATAAGAAAGACGAGCCACGCGCTTGGAATGCGGAGTTGCTTCGCCCCTTTTACACTTAAGCATTCAGACTGTTGAGATGTAATAATAAATACACTTTAGTTTGATTATCAAAGACACGGTTTTATAGTCTTGTAAATGATTGTTGTTCCTTTTTTGTATGTTCTAAATCCCCCAATGGGTGCCTTAGATGCGAATCTGTTTCGCCTAAGTTTAACAAATCCTACCGAGTGATGAGCAAGCCTCTCACTCGGGGGCTTAGCTGCAAATCTGTTTCGCCTAAGTTTGAAAAATCCTACCGAGTGGTGAGCAAGCCTCTCACTCGGAGGCTTAGCTGCAGTCCAGTACTCGCCTAAGTTTGAAAAATCCTACCGAGTGGTGAGCAAACCTCTCACTTGGAGGCTTAGCTGTAGTCCAGTACTCGCCTAAGTTTGAAAAATCCTACCGAGTGGTGAGCAAGCCTCTCACTCGGGGGCTTAGCTGCAGTCCAGTACTCGCCTAAGTTTGAAAAATCGTACCGAGTGGTGAGCAAGCCTCTCACTCGGAGGCTTAGCTGCAGTCTAGTACTCGCCTAAGTTTGAAAAATCCTACCGAGTGGTGAGCAAGCCTCTCACTCGGACGCTTAGCTGCAGTCCAGTACTCGCTAAAGTTCAAAAAATCCTACTGAGTGATGAGCAAACCTCACACTCGGGGGCTTAGCTGCAGTCGAGTACTCTCCTAAGTTCGAAAAATCCTATCGATGGATGAGGAAACCTCACACTTGGGGGCTTAGCTGCAGTCCAGTACTCGCCTAAGTTTAAAAAAAATCCTACCAAGGGATGAGGAAACCTCACACTCGAGGGCTTAGCTGCAGTCCAGTACTCGTCTAAGTTTAAAAAAATCCTACCGAGCGATGAGCAAACCTCACACTCGGGGGCTTAGCTGCAGTCCAGTACTCGCCTAAGTTTAAAAAACCCTATCGAGTGATGATCAAACCTCACACTCAGGGGCTTAGCTGCAGTCCAGTACTCGCCTAAGTTTAAAAAACCCTACCGAGTGAGAGCAACCCTCACACTCAGAGGCTTAGCTGCAGTCCAGTACTCGCCTAAGTTTGAAAGACACTCCTATCCAAAAGTACAACACGCGCTCCATCCCTATCCTCAAGGACGACGGGGTGCAGGTCGACTGCAACCCTCTCCTCGGAGCTGCACCACAAGTACAACATGCGCTCCATCCCCATCCACAAGGACAACAAGCTGCAGGTTGATTGCAACCCTATCCTCCGAGCTGCGACACAAGTACAACGTGCACTCCATCCCTATCCGCAAGGACGACGAGGTGCAGGTCGACTGCAACCCTCTCCTCCAGAGCTGCGCCACAAGTACAATGTGCGCTCCTTCCCTATCTGCAAGGACAACGAGGTGCAGGTCGACTGCAACCCTCTCTTCGGAGCGGCGCCACAAGTACAACGTGCGCTTCATCCCTATCCGGAAGGAGGACGAGGTCGACTGGGACATCCTCCTCAGAATTGCATCTCAAGTTCAAAGGATATTCCGAGTGAAGAACAAGTTCCACTCGAAGGCAAACGCAAGCACATTCAGAAGATAAACCAAGTTCGAATAAATCTCAAAAGTTCCGGGACAAAGATAAAAGTACTCGGGCATCGGGCCTAAAGGAGTTTAATGGTTACAAAATCACTCGGCATTCCGAGGCAAATTTAAGGCTGGGTATCAAGTTTGTTCACTCCGCAGGAGGAGGGCTTGCAGGCTCGACGAACTCGTCCAGATCAATTCCGTTAGCGATCCGAGTGGCAGTAGCAATGAAAGTTTCCATGAAGGATTGGAAGTCGTGTCTTTTGGTGTTAGCAACCTTGATCGCCACCAGCTTATCTTCTCGAGCTTCTTTGTAGTGGACCCTAACCAGCGACAGAGCCACGTCAGCACTGCATCAGGCAGAAGACTTCTTCCATTCCCGCACTCGACCAGGAACCTCATTGAGTTGAGTCATTAGATACTCGAGGTCATTCTGAAATGTTTCCCTTGGCCAGAGTGATGTATCAATTCACGACACCGCCACCTTCAGGCAAGCAAGATAGCCGCTAACGCTAGCAACGTGAGATTCCAGTCGAAGCACATTCATGGCAGCCTCATTGCCGACTGGAGAAATGATAGGATCCAAGCCCGTCTCAATCCGTGCAGTTTCCTCTTCAAAGTTTTGACAAAATTCTGTAGATTCAAGGAGTTAATGAGTCGACTGATCCGCATTGACTTGCAAACAGTAAAACAGTCGGATAAAAAAGTGGTACCTTCGAGCAGAAGGAAGAGCTTCTTAGCGAGGGCTTTCAGATAAGCTTCCAAGTCGTTTCTCCTACGAGACATGCTTTCCAGCTACTTTTTCAGAGTCACCTTATCTTTTTTCAGATGAGTCGCCTCTCGGTTGGATTCAGTAAGAGACAACTTCAGCTTGGTTATTTCCTCCTCTAGCGCTCCGACCGAAGCTAGCTTTTTGTCAGCAAGGGCAGTGTTCTCTTGAGCCTCCTTTTGCGCAGCTGCAAGGTCGAGGTCCTTCTTCACCAGAGCCAGCCTCATTTTCTCTGCAAAATACGCATTTGGGTCAAACAGAAGAACAAAGGGATAACTTGAAGGATGGTCGAGATAAGCAGTCGACAGGCCTTTACCTTCCATACCAGCAACTTCATCTTGAGCCTTTCTTAAGTTATGTTGGGCCAGCTCCAAGTCAAGATTGAGTTGCCTCTGCTTTTCCACAAATTCAGCGAACTTGGAGATAAGCGCACATGATTTCTGCAATGCGTAAAAGACATGTCATGGACAAGATCAAAGATTATTTACTTCCGAGTGAATAAAACTTTAAGACTACTACACAATCAAACATTCTATAGTAGTCTCGGGGACTACACCCGGTGGGTGCACTTAGCGTGCCCCCACTAGTTCAGATTCCACTTGACACGGTCCTCCCAGACCGAGTGGAAAGAAAAAAAAGAGAGAAAGAAGTACTCAGACCCCAACCGACTGCCAGCAGTCGACTGCGGTCTCGGGGACTACACCCAGTGGGTGCACTTAGTGTGCCCCCACTGGTTCAGATCCCACTCGACATGGTCCGCCCACACCGAGTGGAAGAGTGACAACAACAAAGATGACAAAACACCCAGTGGGTGTGCAGATGCGAAGTGCAGGACAATAAGAGATTACACAGAGAAAAGTATTCAGGTAGCATATCCAAATAGAACAAGTTCAGTCGGAAGCCAACTTACTTGGACATTGGCTCGAAGGGCCGCGCTGGCGTCGTAAGCAGCCTGACTGTTTTCGTGCACCACCTTCACCCGCTCCATCATTATGCTATCCTGGCGAATGGCTTCCGCAGCGGCGTCCGCCTGACTTTCTAGAACGTGAAGAGTGGTGAAGAATGGGACTGATGGTATGAAGTTGGACGGTTGAAGCAAGCACTGGCACAGTCGACGATGTGGGGTGTGCACTCGACACTGGATCAGCAAAAGTAACAGAAGCCCTACTCACATCTTCAACCTGTTGAACTACGGGCTCTGCCGCCGGTTCCGATTGGGATGTCTTGTCAGCTGATGCCTTCTTGTTCCTCCTGGGCCTCAGCGGCACGTCTTCGTCATCATATGGAAGCTCAATGATATTGGGAGGGGCTGCAAAGTGATCAGTCAACCCCAGATCAGTCATCAGAATTTAATCGACCAAGTAACCAAAGACAGGATTACGAGAGTTGTACCTGGGTTGGAGGTAACTGCATCTTCCATTTCTTCATCTTCGTACTTGCGGGTGGAAGTCCTGGAGGTAGCAGCTCTGCAAATTTCAATATTTAGTCGGTCACGTCTTTCGCACCGAGTCAACCAAAGGATCAAGTTTGATTATTACCCAGACACAGTAGGAATGGCCACTTTGATCTTGGGCAAAGCCTTCGGCAGTTTGGATGACACAGCTTTTAGTTGTTTCGGCGCCTTATCAGTCGACGCTGGAGATGGTGCAGCTTTCGGTTGCTTCGGTGCCCTCTCAGTCAGCACTGGAGAAG
This sequence comes from Triticum urartu, assembly GCF_003073215.2. Taxonomy (NCBI): domain Eukaryota; kingdom Viridiplantae; phylum Streptophyta; class Magnoliopsida; order Poales; family Poaceae; genus Triticum; species Triticum urartu. Next base: position 358,846,437 of record NC_053022.1, read on the forward strand.
ACATCCGAGGGCGCTTCGACGACTGTCCAGTCAGTGCGGTCGCTTTGTCGTGGATGCTTGCCGGGTCGTGAGCGTGCTTGGATCATTTTTCCCTATGAGGGGGTGAGTCGACCTCTTCTTCATCACTCGGGTCATCAGTCGTCTCGTCCTCCTCTTCATCAGAGTGCCACTCGCCGCTCTCACCTCCGCTTGCCTCCCCCTCCGGATCCTGCTCCTGCTACCCGTTGGGCATCGAGTACATCTCAGTAAGGGTCTGAAAGATAACAAGCGAAGCAAAAATTAGTCGGTTGTCAACAAACAATTACATGATGAATCAAGAGAACACTCGACAATTTAGAGTCGGACCTTGTCTGGTTGGCGTGAGTTGTCAAATGGAGGGACTCTCCTGGACCCCCTAGGGTTATCCTTGTTGCCAGTGATGCTTTTCAGCCACTTCTCCACCGTGTCCTCGTCGACCTCCTCTGGGTGGATCCTAGTGGAATCCTCAATACCCGAGTACATCCACATCATATGGTCACGGGCTTGGAGCGGTTGGATGCATCGTTTAAGGAAGACCTCCAACAGATCCATACCGGTCACACCGTCGCGGACGAGCTGGACCACCCGCTCGACCAACACCTTCACCTGCGCTTTCTCCTCTGGGATCACTTTCAAGGCGAAGGGCTTCTCGGCCCGAGCCATGGAGAAAGGAGGAAGTCCGGTCGATTGACCTGGAGTCGGCTGGTCTTTGCAATAAAACCAGGTCGACTGCCATCCTCGGACCGACTCAGGAATGATCATGGCTGGGAAAGTGCTTTTTTCCTCTCATTTGAATCCCAAGACGCCCGCACATCTGAATCACGTGCATCCTCTCATCACTCGGGTTGGCCTTCTTGACCGACTGGGAACGACACGTGAAAATGTGCTTGAAAAGACCCCAGTGTGGCCTACAACCTAAGAAGTTCTCGCACATGGACACGTAGGCAGCGAGATATACGATGGTGTTGGGGGTAAAGTGGTGGAGTTTTGCTCCAAAGAAGTTCAGGAAGCCCCAAAAAAGGATGGGGAGGCAAAGAAAATCCACGGTCAACATGGGTGGCGAGGAGAACGCACTCACCCTCTCGCGGATGCGGTTCAGTCTCGCCTTCCGAGAGCCGCGCCAACTTGTGGGGAACCAGTACCCCCTCGACCAGATCGTTGATGTCATCTTGACTAATCGTCGACCGAATCTAGTCACCCTGGATCCAGCTGCGCGGTAGGCCGGACCTCGACGAAGATCCGCCCCGTCTGGACTTGTCGGCGTTCTAGGAACGGGGGTCCCTAGACTTGCCTGTCTGCGGCCTACGGCGTGGCTCAAGTGGGGGCCCGGCGCGGCCCATCTTCATCAGCTCAAGCTCAAGACCCTCGCGAGGGGCCAAGCCTCATGGGGCGGACGACAGGAAGCTTCCTCAGAGGCAGTCTCGTCAGGCAGGCTCGCGAGGAGGCGGAGATATCAAGGCAGGGGTACCTCACGAGGAGCCCGTGATGCAAGCCATGACGATCGAGACCAGGCGGGCGCCGGCCTACGCAGTGTCCTTGTTTCCCCTTTGGTGCAAAGGGGGCAAGCATAGGCCAAGGCACCGGGCAAAGGTTGCCATTCCGGTGCAACAAGACCAAGACCAGCAGAGCAGCAGGACGGAGGTCACAGTGGAGCCCAAGACGGCGTCATCACCAGTGCTTTTGGCAGCCGAAGACCACCTTTGGTCAGGATAACTTGCACTAGATGTTCCCCTTCAAGATGGCCAATTGTTGGCGCCCTTCCCGCGCATTATTTGGGGAGAGGCCCAGGGCCTCTATAAATAGATCTAGCCACCACAGAGTAGAGAGAGACCCCTGGAGAGATCAACACACCCAGAGGGCTAGAGATCTGATAGAACCCTAGCAGAGAGAGAGAGGCGACTGAACTCACCCAAGCAGTTCATTGCACCAGCTCAAGAAAACCTCGTGCGAGGTTGTTCTTCCCTTGTACTATTCATCATCAGCCCCTAAGGCAATCCACCACACCACACACTGGAGTAGGGTATTACACCACAACGGTGGCCCGGACCAGTATAAACCTTGTGTCCCTTGTGTTGTTCGTTGTTTCCAGTTTAGATCACGTGAGGAGATTCGACGTAGATCGGTAGGGGATAGGTCTCTGCGCGCACCCTAGTGTTCGAACCTCAAGGGTCTGCCGGTACCCAAAATCCGACATTTGGCGCGCCAGGTAGGGGTGTGCCGGAATCTTTCTTCCGTTGTTCGCGTGTGATCTTCCATCGTGTCCATGGCTGACCCTCGTCAGGCTCGCGCCGAGCGCCGGGCTGCTCTCGCCACCCGCGTCACCCAGACGGCGCCCATCGGCGGACGCCCATGTCGTTCCCCATCACCTGCCGCCACCGGCCCGGCAGGGAACGAGCAGCAGGCCTCGTCCCAGCATCCTTCGGTACGGTGGGAAGGCCGCACCGCCACACCGTCGCTAACTCCAGCCGCTTCGTCGTCCCACGCTCGTCGCGCCCCCATGGACACGCACGCCGCGCTGCTCCTGGCAAGAGAGCTCCTGCACTACCGCCCCGTCGACGACCTCTACGAGGATTGGCTCGCCCGCATCACCGAGCTCGTAAGCGCCGTAGGGGCTCCCCCTTGCCGTCCTTCTCGCTGCCTCGCCCTCCATTCCGCACAGGAGGCGAGGATCAGGGGGTGCCTCCACCACCTCCTCCCCAAGAAGGCGCCTTGGCTCCAAGGCGCGCAGCCCCAGGGCGAGACCCTCCGCGTCCGGCGCCTGCGCAGCAAGAAAGGAGCTGCCAAGAGATCCCTCGTCCCCAAGAAGGTGCTCACGCGCTCCTAGCGCCGGCGCGCCAAGATCGCATCCCTGCACATCCACGCCAAGACCCCGCGCTGCTCCAAGCGGCGGCGCACGGTAATCCCCAGGAACAAGCCCAGTACCAAAAAAAGGCACTGGTGGCCACAGCAGGTTGCCGTGCTCTCACCCCCGAGCTACGCGGTGTTGCATGGCCAGGAAAGTTCAAGCCTAACCTTCCCCCTCGCTACGATGGCACAGCGGACCCCACGGAGTTCCTACAGCTCTACGAGCTATGCATCGAAGCCGCCAACGGAGACGAAAGGGTCATGGCGAACTGGTTCCCCATGGCGCTCAAGGACGGGGCCCGCACCTGGCTCCTGAACCTGGCTCCTGGCACGATCTCCTCCTGGGATGAGATGCGCACTCGCTTCATCGCCAACTTCCAGGGTACTCGCGACTGGCCCCCAGCCGTGAGCGATCTGCGCCGGATCAAGCAGCAGCAAGGGGAAACCCTGCAAAAGTACATCCAGCGCTTCAACACCGCTTGCCTCAAGATCCCCAAGGTGACTGAAGAAGCCATCATCTCGGCCTTCTCCGATGGCGTACGTAACATCAAGATGAAGGAGGACCTAGCAATCCATGAAGACCTGTGTACATCCCTCGAGCTGTTCAACTTGGCGACCAAGTGCGCCAGGGCTGAGGAAGGGCGCCTTTCCCTCCTCGAACTCCCAGCTGCCGACCCAGAAGAGAAGAAGCCCAAGGGGGCTGCTGTGCTTGCAGCGGAACCAGACACCAAGCGAGGTAGGGATCAGCCTGAGTCATCCAAGGGCAGCCGGTACTGCGTGTACCACGACCTCCACACCCACAACACCAACAAATGTCAAGAGCTCAGGGCCGTGAGAGATGGGCGTGTCGGCCGACGCCCCGAGCGCAACGACTGGGGCTATGGCCTAGGAGGAGGAAGAGGTCGCGGACGATGGGAAGACGGTGGCCCTCGCCAAGGCTGGCGTGACCGACCTCGCGAGGATCGCTGGTAGGACCAGCCTCGCGAGGAAGGCTGGAGAGATCAGCCTCGTGAGGATCGCCCGCACGGCAACGCAGGCCTTCCTCCTTTGCCGCCATCGCCAAGGAGGAACGAAGACCAACATCAAGACGAGGGGGCTGGGGGCTTCCAGGAGCCACGCACGATCGCTTGCATCTTGGGTGGCGCACAGGCCCCAACCTCATAGCGCATCTTCAAGCAGTTTGCTCGCGAGGTGAATGCAATCCTCCCCAAGCTTGAGGCCACGCGCCCTCTCAGGTGGTCCGCGTGCGCTATCACGTTCAGCTCAGCAGATCAGCTCAAGTGCGTGGCAACGGCCGGGGTCCTCCCGATGCTTTGCTCCCCAGTCATCAGCAACGTGCAGGTCACCAGGACCCTCATTGATGGCGGAGCAGGACTCAACGTCCTGTCCGTCAAGATGTTTGACAGTCTCCAAGTGCCGTACGATCAGCTTCAGCCAACCAAGCCATTCTCAGTAGTCATTGATGGTTTCACTATTCCAATAGGGCAGGTTCGCCTTCCAGTCACCTTCGGGCAGTGCAACAACTACCGCACCGAGCTCATCGACTTCAACATCACCCACATCCGTCTGCCATACAACGCCATCCTCGGGTACCCAGCCCTGGCCAAGTTCATGGCAGTGACTCACCATGTATACAATGTCCTCAAGATGCAAGGAAGCCGTGGAATAATCACCGTACCCTGTGAAGAAAGGGACGCAGTGTGTTCACTTGAGCGCGCGTTCCAAGCCGCAACAATCGAAGACCCAGACCGCAGAAATGGAAGGCTTCCCGAGGCGACCCTGAAGAAGAAGAAGGTTTCGCCTGGCCCAAGCCATAAGGAGGCAGGCGCCTCCGGACGTGTTGCGTCAGGATCTGCGCCCAATCAGGGAGCGCCACCCTCTCTCGCGTAGGAAGGCGCGCCCGGCTCCCTCCTCAGGCAGGGCTCGGGGGCTCTTTCTTGGAGAGCCACCGACCTTGCCGAGGTCGCGAGGGAGGCGCTCGGGCACCACTTGGAGGGGTACGTCCAGGCACATTTCCCTCAGGAATGTACAAAGCAAGGAAAACCAAACCCTCAGGAGTTCATCGCAAGAAACACCCAGGAGCTACAGGAATCGAGAGTCATGCGCGGCAGCCGCCGCCTGCCCACCGTAACCCCACATCTAGGCAAGGATGGTGGGCTGGGCGTCTGCATTGACGTGCCAGGGCTCAACCGAGCCGCGTCTCTGGAGCGCCTCTGGCTTTCACGCGCGGGGCGTTGCGAGGGTCCCCCTCACAGCTACGTTCGCATGCCTTTCGGCCTGCCGAACGTGGTCGCCGCTCATCAGCGCCTATTGAGGAGCATTTTGGAGTCTTAGGAGGTCAGGCATTGTGCGGTCTTGGTGGAGATGGAGATGTCCCTCGGAGACCCGCCTGTGCCCCCAGAGCCTCCCGAGGCTCCTGGGCCTGGGGGCTCGTGAGGGTCGACGCCTTCATCGCGCATCGCCCGCTTCTTCAACACCACTCCATCTTCAACAGCACTAGGTGACGTCTTTCTAAGTTTCGTTTTTAGCTGGAAGCGCCCACAGGGCCGCATCATTCCCAGGTCGCGTGGGTCCGTCCCTGCGGCATGTATCCGTTTTGCTTATGCTCTTTACTTACCTTGTTGGGGGCGCCCCTCGGGTTGCATCATCCCTGAGCTGCTCGGGCCTGGCCCAGCGGCGTTTGCTTTTCCCGCGTCTACTTAAAATGAATTTTCTCTTTCACGCTTAATTGTCACCTGCTGCTTATCGCGGACTTCTCCGCTTTCATGCAAAGCGCTTGCACGTTAAAAGGGGGGTGTCGGTGTCAAAACCGGCGGATCTCGGGTAGGGGGTCCCGAACTGTGCGTCTAGGCCGGATGGTAACAGGAGGCGAGGGACACGAAGTTTTACCCAGGTTCGGTCCCTCTTGATTGAGGTAAAACCCTACGTCCTGCTTGATTAATATTGATGATATGGGTAGTACAAGAGTAGATCTACCACGAGATCAGAGAGGCTAAACCCTAGAAGCTAGCCTATGGTATGATTGTTGTTCTGTATGTTCTATAGACTAGCCTGGCCTCGGTTTATATAATGCACCAGAGGCCTAGGATAACAAGAGTCGTAGCCGAATACGCCGATGGGGAGGAGTCCTTTGTCTTGATCGCCAAGTCTTGTGGAATCTTCCTTGTATGCGGCTGCTGTCTGAACTGGCCCATGAGTATACGGCCTCGGGGGTCCTCGGCCCAATCTATCAGATCGGGAGATGAGGTGTTGAGTACCCCCTAGTCCAGGACACCGTCAGGGGGTACCTGAGCATCACGACTCATGGGCTCCTCCTGGCTCTCCAGCCCTCACCCCCTGGCCTTGACCCACGGCATCGCGACCTGTCATACAAGCGGCGGCTGAGCTCGCTCGAGGGCCGGGACCTGAGGACGTAGAGCATTGATAAAGGCCCAGAGCCAGGCGCAACCCACCTCAAGGTAGGGCCTCGTGAGTCCTGCACTGGCTCATGAGTGCCCAGATACACCTCTCCTAGCCCGACCATGCCGGCCACGTGTCAGGACGGGGCTGTACACGCCTCGGGGGCTCCTCCCGGAGGGGAGCCCCCTCCCACGTACCAGTGGAGGCACCATTCTCCGTGCTGGCTGACGACACTGCCGAGGAGCGGCTATGCCCGTACACATACGGAAGCGCTATGCTCCGCGCTACTGATAAACAACTGAGGGCGGCCCATGGCCGTACCAACCTCAGGGAGCCCGGAGCTCAGTGTCCGGCACCATCGCAACGCCTCCCCTCGTGAGCGCCGCACGAGGGGGCTGTACACGGGGGCTACGCCCGGGCCTCGCCCGAGCGCACGCCACCCAGCCAGGTCCCTTGGACCTGGTCATCACGCGCCCCTCCCCGAGTGGAGCCAAGGTACGGAAACCCGTTTGAACGTCAAGGGGGACTCCTGAGCATCGCGACTCAGGAGCCTAACTTGCCCCATAGCCCCTCACTCCTTAGTCCCGTCCTGGTTTCCGGTCGGGGCTAACGCTGGGTGAGGTATGCGCGGGGCCGGGCCCTGCCGACTCAGAATGATCAATCCACTCCTCATTCCCCCCTTTCCTACTTGTTGCTTGCGCGTCAAGGGGGACTCCTGAGCATCGCGACTCAGGAGCCTAACTTGCCACGTAGCCCTCGCTCCTTAGTCCCGTCCTGGTTTTCGGTCGGGGCTAACGCTCGATGAGGTATGCGCGGGGCCGGGCCCTGCCGACGTAGAGCGCGAGAAAGTAAAGGAGAAAAATGCAAATTCTAGGAAATTCAAAGCAAATATTACAAGCCATAGATTGTTTCATGACGCCAAACACAAGTTTAAACGCCTCCACGAGGCATGGTGCATGTTGCAGGGATAAAAACATGACAGAAGACGCGAAGGGATCACTCTTCAGTGTCGCCGCCAGTGGTGGAGTCATGCTGGACAACTCCGCCTCCCGGGGCCGTGGTGCTGGAGGCACCATGCCCGGGCAAGGCGCTGAAGGTGTGGAACCTCCCCAGCAAAGCTTCGGCTCGGCCTCTCACGGCCTCAGCGGCAGCGGCGGCAAGGTTGCCGCTCACGGGTTCCAGCAGGCTGTCGAAGTCGACGTCGGGGTCGCGCAGGTAGACGTGGCTGAGGACATGCGTCAGCACCGCAGAAGACAGGGCACGCGCCTCGGCCTCGGCCGTGGGGCCAAGGCCATCTCCGACATCTTCAAGCGCACGGACCAGGAAGGGAAGTAGCTTGGCGGGGCCGTCCTCCGCACCAGCCAGCGGCTCCTCCAAGCCGCTCTTGTAAAGCGTCTTCAGCGCGGCACGAGCCCTCTTCTCCATCTTCGCGAAGGCCACCCGATCCTCCGCCAGGACCTTCGCCTTGGCGTCTAGCTTGGTCCTCTCCGCCTTCAGCGAACTCTCCAGCATCTCCAACTGGCCGTGGCAGTCATCAAGCTTGACGTCTCGGTCCTTGACGGCAGCCTCCCGAGCCTTCATCTCCTTCTCTTTCTCCTGGCGGCCGTGGACCTCCTTGGCGAGCTCGTCGTGTAGGCCTTGCAGCTCGGTCTCCAGCTACCCGCGGCGAGTCGTGGCAGCCTTAGCGTCGCCCAGGGCAGCGTCGGGAGCGGCCTTGGCTTGATTGGCGGCCTGCTTCTCCCCATCGGAGGCCGCCACGGCCTGGCTCAGCGCCGCTCAGACGGAGGCAGCGGAACGGGCCCAGCCAGAAGCTAGCTCCAGGCGCCCGACCACCAGGCGAGGGTCCACGCTCAGAAGATCCTCCCGCAGCTGTGTCGTGGTATTCTCACGGGGGGGGGGGGTGCAAGACGACATATGCCACAAGGTGGCTTCGTGTGAGGGCAAGACTGCTGCCGGAATATCCAGGGACGGGTATGCGAGTAGCACGCGCTAGTTTACCCAGGTTCAGGGGTCTCCGGAGAGATAACACCCCTACTCCGGCATGTCTGAGTATATCTGGTATATCTGGTACAGAGTGCTCCTGGAGCTGTATCTGAGATCAGTGCCAAGTGTATCTGATCTCGTATATATGCATATGAGCATAGGTGTGTGTGGTTGCATGTGCTCGAGCATGCATGCGTGAGTGTGTGTGTGTGAGTCCATGTGTGTGTCTTCTTCTCATGGATGGATGGAGCTAGCTATATATAGTGTGTAGTGGGCATGGGACATGGCGTTGGTTGTAAGATACCTTGGGTAGCTTACAAGCCAAGCCATGTATGGGGCATGATGCATGTCATGCTTGTCCCCTGGGCACTTTATAGAAGAGTGCCAAGGGGACAGGTACAATGTAGATGATGGCATCACGGTACAACTGTCTCATCCGTGGTATGGCCATCCCGTCGGAGTTTTGTCGGTGTCGGGTCGGGCTGCAATCGGCAGCCGGCTGGTTGGCGCAGTCGGCAGCCGGCAACCGGCAGCCGGCCGGGCAGAGCAGTCGGACGGGAGCCGACAGGAGCGGCCGGGCAGTCGGACTGAGAGGCTTTGTTAGCCCCGATGTCTTGATTTATTGTCTCGCTGTCTTCGGGGTATCCGTATCCAATTACTCCGACAGTAGCCCCCAAGCCTCCAGGAAACTTGGCAAAGTTGGAGGAGGTTTTTTGGCGAGTGTTCATGGAAATGATCACGAAAAAGATAAAGTTAGTCCACGCAGATATATCACATGTTTGCTTTTAGCATTGCAAGTGTTATGCGGAGGGTGCCGACTCGGTTTCGTCTGAGCCCCCTTAATCTTTTTCATGTTCCCTCCGATTTTGGCTTGTGCTCTTGCTTGCTGGACAGCCGCTCTGCGGTCTGTGGCTGAGAGTGGGCCGCAAAGTGGAGTGTACAGTACTCAGCGTCTGGGAGCAGATTCAACCGAGTAGATACTTGTAAAGGAAACGGCCGGATCGCCCGATCCGTTTTTCTTCCCGGACGTTTTCACGTGGGTGGCCTCCAGCGTTCACTCTTGCTAGTCGGACAGCCGCTCTGCGGTCTGTGACTAAGAGTGGGCCTTTGGTACCGTGCACGGTACTAAGCCGTCTGCGAGAACTAACGTCTCAGGCCAAGCAGCCAGCCCCTGGGCCAACTCTGGCGGGCGCCGGGGTAAACAGTGATGCAACTATAATAAAATGCGGAGATAGCCCCCGAGCATCGCTCGGGGTTATCCGTGCTCTTGCGGTGCAAAAAATATGCGGGTGAGGATCTCACACTGATTTTCGTGTAGTCGAGACGGAGGTTGAGCCTTCGGGTGCTCGAAGGGGTCCCGGCCGGTCAGGCTCGACCGGCCAGGCGGTGATGCATCTTGCAGCGCCTATCTTCTTATTTTTCTCTTCTGCCGGCTGCTCGGAGCCGGACAAAACTCTTCTCTTGTCTGCAATCTTTGCGGGGGCGCGTCAGCGCACCCGCTGGGTGTAGCCCCCGATATTCGGGCCGACTGCTGAGTAGTCGGGCCGGATCTCTCGGCAACTACTTTGTCTTCTTTCTCGCGGGGGTGCGCCAGCGCATCCGCTGGATGTATTCCCCGAGATTCAGGCTGACTGCTGAGCAGTCGGGCCGGATCTCCCGGCGACTACTTCGTCTTCTTCTTCAGCCGACCGGATGGGCGGACCCCGACACAGCAGTTGGGCTCTTTGCAGCCGGACAGGCAGCCAGCGGTCGGACGCACACACACATTTTTTCCTTGCCAATCGGCTGTGGGCATCCGGCATTTTCTTCAGCCGGCTCTGGGCAGCCGGATGCACACACACACACATTTTTTTTGTCCCAGTCGGCCTCTCGGACAGCTGGCCATCTCACTAGGTCACTTCTTTTTTTTATTCTTTTCTTGCAATGCCAGCCAGCCCTTGACCTTTCTTCCAGCCGACCCGTGGACTTTCATCTTTCTCTTTGTCTCCGCGTAGCCGGGTGGCCAGGCAAGGCGGGGCCAAGTGGAGGAGCCGGCCGAGCAGGCGCAGTGGCGAGCGGAGCTGGCACGGGGGCGCGCAAGACGGCCAGGCGGTGAGTCAGCGCGGGGGGGCAGCCAAACCTAGGAGGCGTGGAGCCGGCCGGGCCGGGTTGCACGCGGGCGCATCATTGCCACAGAGCGCGGGGGAAGGCGCGGCCGAGTCGGCGCGGGGAGGCGACGGGGAGCCGCAACCAGCGCTGCGGGCAACGCGGAAGTGTGGTCGGGTGAAGGAGGACGCGCGCGCGCGCGGCTGAGCCGGCACGGGGAGGTGTCGGGGCACCGTAGCCGGCGCAGCGGGAGTGGAGCAGGCGGCCACGGGCGCGTGTGAGTCGGCGCAGTGCTGGGAAGCCGGCAGCCACGAGGCGGCGAGCGACGCAGAGGCACGGGCCGGCACTCGTTAAGGCGGCGACCCAGAGCCGACCTGGCGAGGCGCAGCCGGAGGCGGGCGCAGGCGACCAGCGCGGGAGCCGGCGGCCGGGCGCGGGGGCGAGCCGGCAGAGAAGCAACCGGAGCAGTGAGGGAGCCGGCGCCGTGGCAGAGGCGAATGGTGCAGCGCGTAGAGCCGCCGGTGCGCGGCTGTGCAGCCGCGGAGGCGCGTGCCGACGAAGCCGGCCACGGGCGTGTGGAGCAGCAGCGCAGCCGTGGCTGGGCGAGGAGGCGGAGCCTCACTAGTGCGACGACGTAGGGGATGGAGCAGCGCGCGGGGGCGCTGTGGGCCGCACAGGCCAGCGAGGAGCCGCGCCAACTCTCCCGGTTGGACGGCCGAAACGCAAGGGTACACGCAGATGCGATGGGTGCCGTCTGGGCGAGCTAGCACGCAGGCGGAGGGGCACGGCGACTAGGCCCGTCGCCAGGCGCACGATGCGGAGGCGCGCGGACGCGGGTGCGTAGCAGCAGCCGGCCAGGACGACATGTGCGCGCGAATGGAGCAGCCGGCGGTCGCATAAGGAGCACAGCAGGCTGGGCGCGCGCGACAGGTAAGGTGCAGCTAGTGGGGACCGAGGCTAGGCGGACGGCACAGTAGCCGGGACGCGGAGCAACTGCTGAAGCAAGACGCAGTCGGACGAGGTCGAAGCCGAGCCGCCTGATCTAGTATACGCCGTGGTGGGAAGCCGGCCAAGGCTGGCCAAGCAGCCGGCCATGCGCGCATATGCAGTCCTGCACACGACCAACACGCACGCGGCCGGTGCTTGCGTGCGCGCGACTAGGCTATGGCCGTAGCTAGCGAGAGCAGCAGCATTGGTGCATGGACCATGATATTTTCTGGAGATTGTCTGGGTAGTCTTTGACTAATGTATGGTCATTGTCTGATGGGTGTTTAGCTAATGGATTGACCATGATTTGACTTGTATCTAGCTAGCTAGTGTGGATGATATATGGAGGAGCGAACACGCGTGTCGGCCGGAGCAAGGCGCAATGCGAAGGAAAGCAGACGTGAGCGGCGCGTGGACGGACGGCCGGTGTTGCGGTGGTGATGACGAAGACGTATCGCCCCTCACGGACGCGCCGAGGGCGTGCTGATGTTGAGCCCTCTACTGGCGCCGGAGAGGTGGCGACATCGCGGTGATGATGAAGATGGCGAGGCCGACAACAAGGACGCGCCGCCCCTCGCGGCCGCTCCAGGGGCGTGTCAATGTCGAGCCCCCGAGCGCTACCGGAGAGACGACGGTGACGTCGCGGCGGAAATGACAAAGATGGTCCCGCCCGGACTGCGAAACCAGAAGCAGTGCGGTAGCATAGTACCGCCCACCGGTGGGCGCCAAATGTCGTGGTATTCTCACGGGGGGGGTGCAAGACGACATATGTCACAAGGTGGCTTCATGTGAGGGCAAGACTGCTGCCGGAATATCCAGGGATGGGTATGCGAGTAGCACGCGTTAGTTTACCCAGGTCCGGGGCTCTCCGGAGAGATAACACCCCTACTCCTGCATGTCTGAGTATATCTGGTATATCTGGTACAGAGTGCTCCTGGAGCTATATCTGAGATCAGTGCCAAGTGCATCTGATCTCGTATATATGCATATGAGCATATGTGTGTGTGGCTGCATGTGCCTGAGCATGCATGCGTGAGTGTGTGTGTGAGTCCATGTGTGTGTCTTCTTCTCATGGATGGATGGATGGAGCTAGCTATATATAGTGTGTAGTGGGCATGGGACATGGCGTTGGTTGTAAGCTACCTTGGGTAGCTTACAAGCCAAGCCATGTATGGGGCATGGTGCATGTCATGCTTGTCCCCTGGGCACTTTATAGAATAGTGCCAAGGGGACAGGTACACTGTAGATGATGGCGTCACGGTACAGCTGTCTCGTCCGCGGTATGGCCGTCTCGTCGGAGTCTTCTCGGTGTCGGGTCAGGCTGCGGTCGGCAGCTGGCTGGTTGGCGCAGTCGGCAGCCGGCAGCCGGCCGGGCGGAGCAGTCGGACGAGGAGCCGACAGGAGCGGCCGGGCAGTCGGACTGAGGGGCTTTGCTAGCCCCAATGTCTTGATTTATTGTCTCGCCGTCTTTAGGGTATCCGTATCCAATTACTCCGACAAGCTGGCTCAGCTCGCTGGCGACCTGGTCGAAGACGGCGGCAGAGGAACAGAAGAAACGGGAACCGGCGGAGCGGGTGAAGAAGACGGCAGCGTGATCACGGCTTGGTAGGAAGGAACCCCCTGGGCCTTGGCTGCCCCGGCTGCAGCATCGAGCGCAGTCGACTCCAGGGTCTGCGGGGCCACAGGGTCTGACTCCTCACCGAGGTGTCCCAGTCGGACTCACGAGGATGACCGGGCAGGGGAAGCACGAGCCGCGCCGTCTTTCCCCTCAGTGGACGAAGGCGCCATCCCGGCAGGTGGACTCGCCCCAAACGTGGCCGCAGAAGCCCCTTTCAACCTCTTCCTCGCAGGCGCCAGCCTGGCAAAAGAATATGGACGTCAAGCCTCGGCGGCAGAAACCAAGTAAAGCACGAATCGAGCACTTACTGGTCGTCGCTCGCGGACCCAAGCAACATCCGGCCAAACTTGAAGCCCGAGAGCCTGCAGCTGGGGTCGACTTCGGGAGGCCCGGAAGCAGAAGGCACGTCAGGAGGGCTGGAGCTGGCCTGGGATCACTCAGGGACCAGAGCAGACCCTGGGGGAACCAGCCCTGACCTGCCCTTCCTCGCGACCAAGGGAGAGTCCTCCCCTCCTCGCCTGGCGCCGGCCTCGTCGTCGTCCGGCATGGAGCGTAGGACCTGGGACCTGCGCCGAGGGAAAGACTCCCTCGACTCCTCGCCAGTTGCCTCAGAGTCAGATTCTTCTTCCTCCACCTCTTCTTCCCCCTCGCTCTCGCTGGAGCTGTCGGAGGACACGTTCACCATCGTCAGCGCCACAAGACCCTCAGGAGCTTCCGCGGGCACCAGCCCATCGCCATTAAATGTGGGCATGGCGTTCACCACCTGCTCCCAGTTGTCGCGAAGGAACAGGGGGACGGGGGCGCCCACCGGCCTCGCCACATCTCCCCCAACCAAGGAATGGAGGACCGCGACCAGATTCTCATCGGTCAAGGCCTCAGAGCTTAGGCGCAAGGCGGCCTCCACTTCCCCAAGCCTCCACAACGGGAGCGAGTGCTCCTGGAGTGGAGCCACCCGGTGCTCCAAGAACTCCCTCAGGAGCGTGGCTCCAGTCAGCTTCGCCGTCCCCAAGTTGCTCGGCCTTAGGTCCGCGTTCATCCTCTTCAGCACCGCCCTCGCATGGGGGTCGACGAGCTCCGTGCGGGACCACGTGTCGACAGCCTTGGGCTGCTCCGTAGGCAACACCAGACGGGGGTGGAGGCGCCCAACATCCACCCTGACCCACTTGCTCCGAAAGCCTTCGATTCTCTTCCCAGGCTTCGAGATAGCATTGGAATTGGAGTATGCGATGAAGCTCGCACATGCGGAGACATGGCCCCCAGAAACCCGGAGGGAAAAATAGTGGTGCAACAAGGCCACCGAGGGCTTTACCCCGACATGAGCTTTACAGTAGTAAGCAAAAATCGCCAGGAGAAGAACTGACGGAGAACAGCAAAGAAGAACTCAGAGAAAGGAGGCACCAGACCGGCGACGATGGCGCTCACAAAAAGCGAATAGAAGGTGCTCCCCCTGCTTTCAGGCTGGTCGGAGCCGGCCTTGAGCACAGTCGCCCCCTTGCTGCCCTCCGCCATCGTCATCAGGCGCGTGAGGGCGAAGTTCTTCTCCGGCAAGTTCGGGGAATCCAGGGCCGGCGAGTACCAGGCCTCGGTCACGGACATACAAGGCGCCATGGTGTGCCGGGCGAGAAGGATTGAGACAGATCTGGAGGATTTCGGAAGCAAGAAGGAGGAGAGCGAGAAAGGGGATCTGGGGCGAAGCGAATGAGAACAAAGCAGGTAAGTCTGGCCCGGGCACCTCTTTTGTCAAATGGACAGTTGCCGAAGAGTCGTGGGAAGCATAGACGCCTATGTCCAATCAATCGCCATGTGGCGCCCAAGGCCGCAGGCTGTTAGGGCCCGCGGCGCTTTGCGCTTGCCCCTTCACTTCACTGCCAGGCCAAGCCCGGGTGCGCCTTGGGCCCGGGGGCTACTATCGGTGTTCTGGGAACGGGGGTCCCCAGACTTGCCTGCCTGTGGCCTGCGGCGTGGCTCAAGTGGGGGCCCAGTGCGGCCCATCTTCATTAGCTCAAGCTCAAGACCCTCGCGACTGGCCAGGCCTCGCGGGGCGGATGACAGGAAGCTTCCTCAGAGGAAGCCTCGTCAGGCAGGCTCACGAGGAGGCGGAGAGATCAAGGCAGGGGTACCTCACGAGGAGCCCATGACGCAAGCCATGACGATCGAGACAAGGCGGGCGCCAGGCGGGCGCCGGCCTGCGCAGTGTCCTTGTTTCCCCTTTGGTGCAAAGGGGGCAAGCACAGTCCAAGGCACCGGACAAAGGTTGCCATTCCGGTGCAACGAGACCAAGACCAGCAGAGCGGCAGGACGGAGGTCACAGTGGAGCCCAAGACGGCGTCATCACCAGTGCTTTTGGCAGCCGAAGACCACCTTTGGTCAGGATAACTTGTACTAGATGTTCCCCTTCAAAATGGCCAATTGTTGGCGCCCTTCCCGCTCATTATTTGGGGAGAGGCCCATGGCCTCTATAAATAGAGCTAGCCACCACAGAGTAGAGAGAGACCCCCGGAGAGATCAACACACCTAGAGGGCTAGAGATCTGATAGATCCCTAGCAGAGAGAGAGACATGCGACTGAACTCACCCAAGCAGTTCATCACACCAGCGCAAGAACACCTCTCGCGAGGCTGTTCTTCCCTTGTACTGTTCATCATCAGCCCCTGAGGCAATCCACCACACCACACACTGGAGTAGGGTATTACCCCACAACGGTGGCCCGAACTAGTATAAACCTTGTGTCCCTTGTGTTGTTCGTTGTTTCCAGTTTAGATCACACGAGGAGATTGGACGTAGATCGGTAGGGGAGAGATCTCCGCGCGCACCCCAGTGTTCGAACCTCAAGGGTCTGTCGGAACCCGAAATCCGACAGGACTTTTTCCCCTTCGCCTTCGCCGTCGCCTTCTTCGCGCGCTCCATAGCCACCGTCTTCTCCTTCCCCATGGCCGCGGGCAAAACTCGAATAGAGAAGCGATGCCGGGAGTAGAGGTGGATGTGGCGGAGAAAGCAGAGGAGAAGGAAGAAGAATGGGAATGCACTGTGCAGAAAACTCCAATCCGGCACCTTATATGAGGCCGCTTCCGAGTGGCTGACCTATGGGTCCAGACGATCTTATCAAATCCCGCAACAGTCGCGCGTGAGGTACGTGGCGAAAAAGATGGCGCGGTGATCGAGGCGGCCTTTCCTAATCCTATCTGATTACTGCGGCCTCCTCGGTCTTGCGCGCTTCCCCAAAATATGAATCCCATGATATCCGCGAGCAGCAGGGCAACCTGTCAGACGAAAGATTTTTTCCATATCAGTACTCAAAACATCGCAGTAAAATTTCACTCGGCAGAACCAAGAATGGATCAAGGCGACTGAAAAAGAAGTTGAAGTCATAATGATTGTTTATTTGGTCCCAATAAGACGCTCCCGAAGCGCGAAAATTTAATCGGAGGTGTTCTCAACTCCTTCTCCACTCAAGCCCTGAACCATTCGGGGGCTAATGATGAAGCTATGTACCTAGGGTAGGGTCATAGGCCTGACCTAGACACCCTCCCCTAGAACATCATCTTAAAGCCAGAAGCATTCAAGGGATATCATCATCCACTCGACTACAAGTCGTTCCACTCGGGAGATTCAAGGTCACTCAACCGCAACAATTATCACTCGACAGACAGAAGACCTAAAGTCACTCTGCACGACAACGGTCGGACGTTTACTTCATAGACTTAATAGACATTTATGTCATTTAATTACTAGCGTTACCAGTAATGCCCCCTCTTAATGTACCTTAAACCCCTTGTAACATGGGTTGGCTGGGGTCCTGGCGCACTCTATATAAGCCACCCCCTCCACTGGCACAAGGGTTCGCACCCCCTATAAACACACACATACATAATCCAGTCGACCGCCTCCGGGCACCGAGACGTAGGGTTGTTACTTCCTCCGCGAAGGGCCTAAACTCGTAAAACTCGTGTGTACAACTTCGCCATAGCTAGGATCTTGCCTCCTCATACCTACCCCCCATTCTACTATCAGTCTTAGATCCACGACAGGGGGCTTCTAGGAACCGCGTGCTATCGCCTGCATCTTGGGCGGAGCCCAGGCCCCAGCCTCGCAGCATATCTTCAAGCAGTTTGCTCGTGAAGTGAATGCCGTCCTCCCCAAGCTCGAAGCCACACACCAGCTCAGATGGTCACAGTGCCCCATCACGTTCAATTCGGCAGACTAGCTCAAGTGCGCAACTACGATGGCGCCCTCCCGATGCTTTGCTCCCTAGTCATCAGCAACGTGCAAGTTACCAAGACCCTCATCGACGGCGGCGCAGGGCTCAATGTCCTGTCCGTCGACACGTTCGACAGCCTCCAAGTGTCATATGACCAGCTTCAGCCCACCAAGCCCTTCTCAGGAGTGACCGACGGTTCCACCACACCAATAGGGCAGGTCCGCCTCCCTGTCACCTTCGGGGAACGCAAGAACTACCGCACCGAGCTCATCAACTTCGACGTCGCGCACATCTATCTGCGTACAATGCCACCCTCGGGTATCCAGCCCTGGCCAAGTTCATGGCAGTGACCCATCACGGCTACAATGTCCTTAAGATGTCGGGAAGCAGCGGGATCATCACGGTCCCATGTGAAGAAAGAGACGCGGTGTGCTCCCTCGAGCGTGCCTTGCAAGCTGCAGCAATAGACGACCACGACAGCAAGGACGAGGGCCCTCCTGAGGCCATCCCCAAGAAGAAGAAGCAGTTGCGACGCGCAGGATCTCAGGAGGGTGGCATCACAGCCGGAGCCTCATCAGGATCAGCACCCGCTCCAGGGGCACCTCCCTCCATCGCATAGGAAGGCGCGCCCGGCACCCTTCTCGGGCAGGGCTCGGGAGCTTTCTTCTGGAAGGCCTCAAACCTTGCCCACATCACAAGGGAGGCGCTTGGGAACCACTTGGAGGCGTGCTTCGCGGCACGTTTCCCTTAGGAGGGCACATGGCAAGGATTGCCCACCGTTCAAGAGTTCATCACCAAGACCACCCAAGAATTGCAAGACGCAAGGGCCATGCGCGGCGACCGCCGCTCACGAGACGCAGCTTCCCATCCAGGCGAGGATACCGAGCCGCGTGTCTGCATCGACGTTCCAGGGCTCAACGGGGCCGCTTCTCATGAGCCTTTCCGGCCTTCGCGTGTGGGACGCTGCGAGGGCCCACCGCACAGCTACGTTCGCATGCCCTTTGGCATGCCGGGTGTATCATCCGCCAACCAGCGCAACTTGCAGCACATCCTAGAGGCTTAGGAGGCCAGGCACCACGCCGTCCTGATGGAGATGGAGACGGTCCTCAAGGAACCACCTGAGCCCCAAGAGTCTCCCGAGGCTCAGGGCTCTGGTGGCTCATGAGGACCAACCCTTTCGCCACGCACCTTTAGCTGCCCCAACTCTCCTTTGTCAACATAACCAGGTGACATCTTTCCAAGTTCATTTAGCTGGGAGCGCCCCTTAGGCTGCATCATTCCCAGGCCGCGTGGGTCCGTCCCTGTGGCATGTATCCCTTTTTATGTCTTTAGCTTACCTTGTTGGGAGTGCCCCTCGGGCTGCATCATCCCCAAGCCGCTCGGGCCGGACCCAGTGGCACATATCTCTCATGCACTTATTTAAGCCTGCTACTCTCATGTTCGATCTACCTATGATTACTACTTGCTCGATCGCCACCCATCATGGGGACCGCGCGCCGGCCGTCTTTCTTCAGGACCCTTCGCGTGAGTAAATTGAGCATGGCGTTTGTGCTCGGGTCCGTCCTTGCAGCGTCGATAAATCCAACGGTTGAGCTCTGTCTGGCGGGCCGGCCCCGTTTCCGTCACCTCTTGGGGCCATTGGTGCTTAGCCTTCTCACGTGATAACCTCAGGAGATTCATTTGGCGCAGGTTGTCTGACCACCTCGCAGGTCCAGCACCGCAAACAAGAACCAAGACCAGGCACAAGCCGCCTTGAGGTAGGGCCTTGTGAGTCCTGCGCTGGCTCACGAGTGCCCAGATATAGCTCGTCTAGCCCTGTCGTGCAAGCCACGTGTCAGGGTGGGGTTGTACATGCCCCGGGGGCTCTCCGTAGAGGGAGCCCCCCTCCCATGCACAAGTGGAAGCACCATGCTCCGTGCTAGCCGTCGACACTGCCTAGGAGCGGATATGCCCGTGCACAAGCGAAAGCAGTATGCTCCGCGCTGGTGATAAACAACTGAGGGCGGCTTCACGGTCGTACCAACCTTAGGGAGCCCCAGAGCTCAGCGTCCGGCCTCACCGCAATGCCTCACCTCGAGAGAGCCGCGCGAGGGGGCTGCGCTCGGGTCATGCCCAAGCGTATGCCACCCAGCTAGGTATCCCGGACCTAGTCGTCGCACGCCCCTACCGAGCCGGGCCTCGGCGAGGGCAAAGGTATAGATATTGTTTGCGCGTCAAGGGGGACTCCTGAGCATCGCGACTCAGGAGCCTAACTGGTCACATAGCCCCTCTCTCCTTGGTCCGTCCTGGTCTCCGGTCGGCCCAACGGCGGTTGAGGTATGCGCGGGGCCGGGCTCTGCCGACGTAGAACATCAACCTATCCTCGCATACTCTCCCTATAAGCTGTTTGCGCGTCAAGGGGGACTCCTGAGCATCGCGACTCAGGAGCCTAACTGGTCACATAGCCCCTCACTCCTTGGTCCGTCCTGGTCTCCGGTCGGCCCAATGGCGGTTGAGGTATGCGCGGGGCCGGGATCTGCCGACACAGAACACAAAGCAAATAGGAAGAAAATCGCAAAATCTCGAAGCAAATATTACAAGGCATATTGTTCTCACAATATCAAACGAAAGTTTAACGCCTCCACGAGGCCTGATGCATATTGCAGGAAGAAAATAGGAAAGCAGCCGCAGATCACCCCTGGCCACCGCCATCGCCTGCAGAAGGTGCTCCTCCCTTGGTAGTGTCGCCTTCACCCGCACCACCAGCCGCAGGATCGGTGGCATCGCCGGTCGAGGGCGCGAGGACAAAGCCGCGGAACCTCTTCAGTAGGGCCTCCACGTGACCTCTCACGGCTGCGGCGGCGGTGGCACAATGGTCATCAGCCACAGGCTCCAGCAGCTCGTCGAGACGAGCATTGGGGTCACGAAGGTACAGATGGCTAAAGACATGCGTCAGCGCAGATGAAGAAAGGACACAAGCCTCTGCCTCAGCCATGGGACCAATGCCCTCCACGACCTCCTTAAGCGCCTTCACCAAGTGGGGAAGCAGCTGAGCAGGGCCATCTTCGTCGGTGGTCAGTGGCTTCTCCAGGCCCTTCTCGTACAGTGACTTCAGCGCCACACCGAACCTCTTCTCAAGAAGCGAGAAGGCCACGCGGTCTTCGGCCAAGACTTTCGCCTTGGCATCGAGCTCGGCCTCCCTCGCCTTCGCCTTCTGCTCCAGCCCCTCCAGTCGACTGCGCTCCGTGGCCTGTGCCTTCGTCAGCTCCCCTAGCTCGGCGTCGCGGCCCTTGATGGCGTCCTCCCGAGCCTTCATCTCCTCCTCCCTCGCTTCGCGGTCACGTGCTTCTTTTGCGCGCTCGTC
The DNA here is from genome assembly GCF_003073215.2 of Triticum urartu. Taxonomy (NCBI): domain Eukaryota; kingdom Viridiplantae; phylum Streptophyta; class Magnoliopsida; order Poales; family Poaceae; genus Triticum; species Triticum urartu. The sequence continues at coordinate 358,866,911 of NC_053022.1, forward strand.
GTGCAGCCTCTTCAGCTTGCCCTCTAGCTCTCAGCAGCGGTCGCGGGCGGCCTCGGCGTCCTTCAGTGCCGCCTCATGATCGGCCGTAGCTCTGGCGACGGCCTGCTTCTCCTTCTCAGAGGCCGCCGCGGCCTGGCTCAGCGATGCTCGAACTGCCGAGTCGGAGTGAAGCCAGCCCGAGGCCAGCTCTAGGCGCCTGGCCACTAGGTGCGGGTCCGTGCCTAGGAGGTCTTCCCGCAGCTTAGCCATCCCCAAGAAGACACGCTCCAAGACTGTGGAGGAGGCAGAAGAACTTGGGGCTGGAGGCGCGGCAGGAGGAGGAGGTGACGTTGTTACCAGAGCCTGGAAGATCGAGGGCTCTGGAGCCATTGGGACCTCATCAGCAGAGCCGGGTGCCGGCACTTCCGGAGCCAGCGGGGCCACGGGGACTGGTTCATCCTGTCGATGCTCCTCTCGGCCTCGCGAGGGCGACTGGGCTAGGGAGGTGCGGGTGCTGTCGCCCCTCTTCTCCGCAGAGAAGGGCATGGCAGCGGCATCCCCCTTCCTCTTCTTCGCTGAATACACTGGCCTGATCACCCAAGGGCGAATGTCAGAAAATAGCAAGTACACGCAGGAACAAGATTAAGCTCAAAGAACTTACTGATCCACTGCGACGTAGTCCACCTTCCGCTTGGTGAGCCTAAAACCTGAGAGCGTCGGGGCCTGAGGAGCGGGCACACGGGCTCCGGGAGCAGAAGATAGCGCAACAGAAGGGCCTGAGCCGGCCCCAAGCAGTACCACGTCGAAGGTAGCATCTCGAGAGACCAGCGATGATCTACCCCTTATCGGGATGAGGGGCAGCTCCCTCACCCCCTGGCGGGCGATGACCTCGGCGTCGTCTGGTAGGGCACAGAGGATGTCGGCCATGCTCAAGGGGGAGTTCTCCCCCATTCCCTCGGGGATCTCCTCCGAGTACTCCTCTTCCTGTTCCTCCCCGCAGGACTCGTCAGAAGACACCTCCACCGGCTTCGGCATTGCAGAGGCCCCAGCGAGCACCGGCGGCACCAACCCAGCGCGTCAAAGGTCGGCCTGGAGGCAACGAATTGCTCCTAGTCCTTGCGATGGAACAAAGGAAGTAAGGCGCTCAGCGGGTACTCTTGGTTGTCCCCAACCAAGAGGTGCAGAACTGCAGTCAGCTCATCATCAGACAGGGCCACCGGGCTCAGACGAACCTTGTCTTCTTCATCTCCAAGCTTCCACAAAGGGCGTGTGCGCGCCTAGAGTGGAGCAACGTTCAGCGTCAAGAATTCCCTCAGGAGCATGACCCCCATTACCTTGGCCGCCTTCGCATTGCCCGACTTCAAATTGGTCTTCATCTGCTCCAACACCGACGACACCCGCTCGTCGGTGAGCTCTACACGAGACCACCCCTTGTCTGACTGGGGCGCCTCCGTCGGCAGTTCCAAGCATGGATGGACGCACTTGGCAGTCATCATGACCCATTTGGCCCTGATATTGTCAACCCTCTTTCCGGTGTTCGATATTGAGTTGGCCTGACCGGCCGTGATGAAGTTGGCGCACCCGGAGATATGGCCACCAGTGACGCAGAGGAAGAAGAAGCGGCGCAGTAGTGCCACGGACGGCATCACGCCCAGGTACGCCTCGCAATAGTATGCGAAGATAGACAAAAGAAGAATGGAGTTGGGATGGAGATGCAGCGCATACAGCCCGAAGTGGTCGAGGACCTCGAAAAAGAAATCAAAAAAGGGGGGAACCAACCCGGCAGCGATGCTGCTTGTGAAGAAAGGGAAGAAGGTGCTTCCCTCAGGCTCCGGCGCGTCAAAGGCAAGCCGGAGCTCTGTATTCCCCCTCTCATTACTCTACCCCGCCGTCAGCAAGCGTGTGGCGGCAAGGTTCTTCTCCGTGAAATTGGGCGCATCGAGGGGTAGCTCAAACCAGGCCAACGCCGAGGAAGACTTGCCCTTGCGCGGCGCCATTGGTCGCCGATGCAGAGCGAGGTCGAAGCGGATCTAGAAGTTTTGGCAGCAAGGAGCGAGAAAGGGGATCTGGAGCAAGGCGAGGAAGAAGCAATGAAGGCAAGCACTGTCTGCGCCAGCCTTTTTTTCAAGACGGGCAGTTGCCGAGGCAGCGTGGGGAAGCGAAGACGCCCACGTCCAATCAATCACCACGCGTCAACTGAGGTTGCAGGCTTTTGGCGCCCACGGCCCTCCGCGCTTGACCCTTTTAGCTTCGCCTCGAAGCCAAGCCCGAGCGCGCCCGTGGAGTGGCTCGGCTGGCAGGTCTGTATGGACCATCATCATTGACAAGGCATTCAAGACCCTCGCGAGGGGCCAAGCCTCGCGAGGCAGACGATGCAAGACATCCTCAGGAGTGGCCTCGCCAGTCAGGCTCGCGAGGGGCGGAGAGATCAAGGTAGGGCCAACCTCATGACGTCCTCGTGACATGAGCCATGACGATCTAGACCAGGCGGGCGCCAGCGCGCGTAGTGTCCTTGCTTCCTCTTTGGTGCCAAGGGGGCAAGCGCAGGCGTGGAGTACCTAGGCATCAAGCAAAGGTTTCCATATTGGTGCAACGAGACCAAGACCAGAAGGACAGCAGGACGGAGGTCACCATGGACCCCAAGACGGCGTCATCACCAGAACCTTTGGCAGGCGAAGACCACCTTTTATCAGGATAACTTGTACTAGCTATCCCCTTTCAAATTGGTCGTTGTTGGCTCCCTTCCCGCTCAATATTTGGGTTGAGGACCATGGCTTACATAAGAATAACTAGCCACCACAGTAGAGAGGATCGACTGATCACAAATCAAGAACGGATCCAAGATCATCTTACCCACACAAGTTCAACAAGCACAAGAACACCTCAACCTCAGGAGGCTGTTTTTCCCTTTGTATTGTTCATCATCAGCCCAAGAGGCAATCCACCACAACCACACTGGAGTAGGGTATTACACCACAATGGTGGCCAGAACCAGTATAAATCTTGTGTCTTTCTGTGTTGTGAGTTCGTCTGTGAGATCTTAGCGAGCTAGGGCGTGGATCGATAGGGAGAAAACCTTCGCACGCACCCAGTGTTTGAACCTCAAGGGTTTTGCCGGAACCCATGATCCGACAATTCTGATCCACACTACCTAGCTGCTGATAGTCTTCCTGCTTTCACAATACTGTTCAATTAACTATGGCTTGTCTAGTGTAGTCTATCTTCCGCTGCATATCAATAGGTTCATTTCAACTGTTTGTCTTGAAAGACCTCATGTTTTGAAGACTTTCATTAAAATGGCCTATTCACCCCCCTCTAGTCGACAACTAGCACTTTCAATTGGTATCAGAGCAAGGTGCTACCTTGTTCTGTGTGATTCAGTTTAACCACCTGGAGTTTTAGCTATGTCAACTGCAGGGATAATCAAGATCCCCTCTGCATGCCCTATTTTTCATGGTCATTATTATCCCAAATGGAAGGCCATGATGAGGAAGCGCCTCCTTGCGATGAACAGTGAGCTATGGACCGTCACAAAGATTGGTCTTGCCGATCTATGCAAGATGGTGCATGCCAACGCCATTCGCAAGTACACTCAAGTGGATATTATGGTGAAGGATCTCATATGCTCTTGCCTGTCCAGAGATGAGTTCATGTGTATCATGCATCTATGTAATGCAAAGCTTATATGGGACCAAATCTCTGATGTTTATGAAGGTCATCGAACTCGTCAGGACCCCTGGTTCCACGAATTCAAGGAGTCACTTAAGACAATGACTTTTGAACCTGAGCCATCTTCTCTGACCTACTGCTTCATGGCATGAGGTGCCGAGGTAAACTCACACGATGCCTACTTCCAACCCTCCAGTGAAGATGACTCTGAATGTGAATCCAAACCTAGCTACAAGACTCTTGCTAAAATTGCAACTGAACAGCAAAATGCTATGGAACATATTAAAAAAATGCTAGAATAAAGTGATACTTCCATTTTGCATCATGTTTTCTTACTATTATTTACAATGTTTTTATCCATAATAATGCTTTTTGGAGTAATTCTAATGCCTTTTCTCTCATAATTTGCAAGGAACACACCAAGAGGGAGAATTCCAGCAGCTGGAAATCTGCACCTAGAAAAGCTACGTTAGGCCACCTATTCTGCACAACTCCAAATGAGCTGAAAATTTATGGAGATTTTTTACGGAATATATAAGAAATATTGAAGCCAATAAGTACCAGAGGGGTCTACCAGGTGGGCACAACCCACCTGGGCACGCCAGGCCCCCTGGCGCGCCCTGGTGGGTTGTGGCCTCCTCGGCCCACCCCCGGTGCCCATCTTCTGGTATATAAGTGTTTTTGACCTAGAAAAAATCACAACAATACTTTCGGGACGGAGCACCACCGCCTCGAGGTGGAACTTGGGCACGAGCACTTTTGCCCTCCGGTGGAGCGATTCTACTGGGGGAACTTCCCTCCGGAGGGGGGAGATCATCATCATCATCATCATCATCATCACCAACAACTCTCCCATCTTGGGGAGGGCAATCTCCATCAACATCTTCACTAGCACCATCTCATCTCAAACCCTAGTTCATCTCTTGTATTCAATCTTGTTACCGGAACTATAGATTGTTGCCGGGGGTGACTAGTAGTGTTGATTACATCTTGTAGTTGATTACTATATGGTTTATTTGGTGGAAGATTATATGTTCAGATCCATTATGCATATTAATACCCCTCTGATCATGAGCATGTTTTTTTGTTTGTGAGTAGTCACCTTCGTTCTTGAGGTCACGGGATAAATCATGTTGCAAGTAATCATGTGAATTTGATATGTGTTCAATATTTTGATAGTATGTATGTTGTGATTCCGTTAGTGGTGTCATGTGAACGTCGACTACATGACACTTCACCATATTTGGGCCTAAGGGAATGCATTGTGGAGTTGTAAATAGATGGTGGGTTGCGAGAGTGACAGAAACTTAAACCCCAGTTTATGCACTATTCCGTAAGGGACCGATTGGATCCTAGAATTTAATGCTATGGTTAGGATTTATCATTAATACTTTTCTCATAGTTGCGGATGCTTGCGGGAGGGTTAATCATAAGTAGGAGGTTTGTTCAAGTAAGAACATCACCTAAGAACCGGTCCACCCACATATCAAATTATCAAAGTAGCGAACACAAATCAAACCAACATGAAGAAAGTGACTAGATGAAATTCCTGTGAACCCTCAATAACGCTTTGCTTATCATAAGAGACCGTTTTAGCCTGTCCTTTGCCTCAAAAGGATTGGGCTACCTTGATGCATACTTGTTACTATTATCGTTACTTGCTCATTACAAACTATCTTGCTATCAAACTACTCGCTACTTACAATTTCAGCACTTGCAGACACTACTTTACTGAAAACTGCTTGTCATTTCCTTCTGCTCCTCATTGGGTTCGACACTCTTACTTATCGAAAAGAGCTACAATTGATCCCCTATACTTGTGGGTCATCAAGGATATTTTATGGCGCCATTGCCGGGGAGTGAAGCGCTTCTCGTAAGTGGAATTCGGTAAGGAAACATTTATATAGTGTGCTGAAATTTATTGTTACTTGTCACTATGGAAAACAATCCTTTGAGGGGTACGTTCGGGGTATCTTCACCTCGTCTGGAACCACAATTAATTGCCCCTCGACCTACAACACTTCCTGAAAATATTGAATATCAAATTCCTTCGGGTATTATAGAACAACTGCTAGCTAATCCTTATGTAGCAGATGGAACGGAACATCCTGATATGCACTACATGTGGAACAAATTTGTGGATTGTTTAAGCTTACAGGTATACCCAGGGATGAAGTTATGAAAAAGGTTTTCCCTTTATATTTGAAGGGAAAAGTATTGGCATGGTATAGGCTATGCGATGATATTGGATCATGGAATTGGAATTGTTTAAAATTGGAGTTTCACCAAAAAAATTAGCTTATGCATCTAGTTCATTGTGATCGGAACTATATATATAATTTTTGGCCTCGTGAAGGAGAAAGTATCGCTCTAGCTTGGGGGAGGCTTAAGTTAGTGTTATATTCATGCCCCAATCATGAGCTCTCAAGAGAAATTATTATTCAAAAAATTTATGCTCGGCTTTCTCGTAATGGTCAAACCATGTTGGATACTTCTTGTGCTGGTTCTTTTATGAAGAAGACTGTTGAATTCCGGTGGGATCTTTTGGAAAGAATTAAACGCAACTCTGAAGATTGGGAACTCGACGAAGGTAAAGAGTCAGGTATAAAGCTTAAGTATGATTGTGTTAAATCTTTTATGGATACAGATGCTTTTCAAAAGTTTAGCACTAAATATGGACTTGACTCTGAGATAGTAGCCTCCTTTTGTGAATCTTTTTCTACTCATGTTGAACTCCCTAAAGAGAAGTGGATCAAATATCAACCACCTATTAAAGAAGAAATTAAAGAACCGCTATCAGTTAAATAAGAAACTATACTTTATAATGTTGACCCAGCTGTTCCTACTGCTTACTTTGATAAACCTCCTTTTTCCTGTTAGGATAAAGGAACATGCTAAAGTTTCAATTGTGGTTAACAAAAGCTCTATTAGAACACCTAAACTAGATGAACAAATTAGAGTTTAACCTAATATAGCTATAGTTAAAGATCTCTTGGAAGAAGATGTCGATGGGCATGTTATCTACTTCTGTTAAGAAGCTGCTAGAATTGCTAAACCTGATGGAAAAGATAAACATAGACTTGTTGTTGGCATGCCCGTCATTTCAGTTAAAATAGGAGATCACTTTTATTATGGTTTATGTGATATGGGTGCTAGTGTGAGTGCTATTCCTCAGAAAGTTATATCAAGAAATTAGGGAGGAAATGGCACCTGTTAAGATAGAAGACATAGATGTTACTATTAAACTTGCAAATAGAGACACTATATCACCAGTTGGGATTGTTAGAGATGTTGAAGTCTTGTGTGGGAAAACAAAATATCCTACCGATTTTCTTGTTCTTGGTACTCCACCTGATGACTTCTGTCCCATTATCTTTGGAAGACCTTTCTTGAACACACTTAATGCTAGGATAGATTGCTAGAAACAAACTGTGGAAGTTAGCTTTGGTAATGAGCCTCATGAGTTTAATTTTTCCAAGTTTAGTAGAAATTATCATGAAAAAGAATTTACTAGTAAGGATGAATTCATTGGTCTTGCTTGTATTGATGTGCCGCCTATTGATCCTTTAGAGCAATACTTGCTAGACCATAAGAATGATTTACATATGCATGAAAGAAATGAAATAGATAATATTTTCTTTGAACAACATCCTCTACTTAAACACAATTTTCCTATTGAAATTCTTGGAGGTCCTCATCCACCTAAGGGTGATCCTGTGTTTGAATTGAAACAATTGCCAGACACTTTGAAATATGCTTATCTAGATGAAAATAAGATATATCATGTTATTATCAGTGCTAACCTTTCAGAACATGAAGAAGAAAGATTATTAAAAGTTCTAAGGAAGCACCGGACTGCTATTGGATATACTCTTGATGATTTAAAGGGCATTAGTCCCACTCTATGTTAGCATAAAATTAATATGGAACCAAATGCTAAACCAATTTTTGATCACCAAGGTCAATTAAATCCAAAGATGAAAGAGGTGGTAAGAAAGGAACTATTAAAACTTCTAGAAGCAGGTATAATCTATCCTATAGCTGATAGTAGACGGGTAAGTCTTGTTCATTGTGTCCCTAAGAAAGGAGGTATAATTGTTGTTCCTAATGATAAGAATGAACTTATTCCACAAAGAATTATTACATGCTATAGGATGGTAATTGATTTCAGAAAATTAAATAAAGCTACTAGAAAAGATCATTACCCTTTGCCTTTGATTGACCAACTGCTTGAAAGATTATCTAAGCACACACATTTTTTCTTCCTTGATGGATATTCTGGTTTCTCTCAAATACCTATTTCTCAACCTGATCAAGAAAAGACCACTTTTACTTGTCCTTTTGGAACTTATGCTTATAGATGTATGCCTTTTGGTTTATGTAATGCACCTGCTACCTTTCAAAGATGTATGATGGCTATATTCTCTGACTTTTGTGAAAAGATTGTTGAGGTTTCCATGGATGACTTTTCTGTTTATGGGAAGTCTTTTGATGATTGTTTAAGCAATCTTGATCGAGTTTTGCAGAGATGTGAACAAACAAATCTTATCTTGAATTGGGAGAAGTGCCACTTTATGGTAAATGAAGGCATTGTCTTGGGTCATAAAATTTCTGAAAAAGGTATTGAAGTGGACCAAGCTAAGGTTGATGCTATTAAGAAAATGCCATGTCCCAAGGACATCAAAGGTATTCGTAGTTTCTTAGGTCATGCTGGTTTCTATAGGAGATTTATCAAGGACTTTTTTAAAATTTCTAGGCCACTCACTAATCTTTTGCAAAAGGATATTCCTGTTGTCTTTGATGATGATTGTCTTGAAGCCTTTGAAACACTTAAGAGAGCTTTAATTACTGCACCTATAGTTCAACCACTTGATTGGAATTTGCCTTTTGAAATTATGTGTGATGCTAGTGATTATGTTGTTGGTGTTGTTCTAGGACAAAGAGTTGATAAGAAATTGTATGTTATTCACTATGCTAGCAAAACTCTAGACAGTGCTCAAAGAAATTATGCTACTACTGAAAAAGAATTCTTAGCAGTGGTGTTCGCTTGTGATAAGTTTAGACCTTATATTGTTGATTCCAAAGTAACTGTTCACACAAACCATGATGCTATTAAATATCTTATGGAAAAGAAAGATGCTAAACCTAGACTTATTTGTTGGGTTCTCTTGTTACAAGAATTTGATTTGCATATTATTGATAGAGAAGGAGCTGAGAACCCCGTAGCTGATAACTTGTCTAGGCTTGAAAATGTGCTTGATGACCCACTTCCTATTGATGATAGTTTTCCTAATGAGTAGTTAGCTGCAGTAAATGTTGCTAATGGTATTCCTTGGTATGCTGACTATGCTAATTACATTGTTGCTAAATATTTGCCACCTAGCTTTACGTTTCAACAAAAGAAAAAAATTATTCTATGATTTAAGACATTACTTTTGGGATGACCCGCATCTTTCTAAAGGAGTAGATGGTATTATTAGACGTTGTGTACCTGAGCATGAACAGGGACAAATCCTACGGAAATGTCACTCCGAAGCTTATGGAGGACATCATGCTAGAGATAGAACTTCTCACAAGTTATTGCAATATGGATTTTATTGGCCTACTCTCTTCAAGTATGCATGTAAGCTTGTCTCCTCTTGTGATGAACGTCAAAGAATAGGTAATGTTGGTAAGCGTCAAGAAATGCTTGTGAATTATTCACTTGCTGTTGAACCTTTGATGTTTGGGGATTTGATTACATGGAACATTTTCCTTCCTCTAATGGGTACACACATATTTTGGTTGCTGTTGATTATGTTACTAAATGGGTAGAAGTTATTCCAACGAGTAGTGTTGATCACAACACCTCTATTAAAATGCTTAAGGAAGTTATTTTCCCAAGGTTTGGAGTCCCTAGATATTTAATGACTGATGGTGGTTCACACTTTATTCATGGTGCTTTCTGTAAAATGCTTGCTAAGTATGATGTTAACCATAGAATTGCATCACCCTATCATCCTCAGTCTAGTGGTAAAGTTGAACTTAGCAATAGAGAAATAAAATTAATTTTGCAAAAGACTGTCAATAGGTCCAGGAAGAATTGGTCTAAGAAATTAGATGATGCACTTTGGGCTTATAGGACAGCATATAAAAATCCTATGAGTATGTCTCCTTATAAAATGGTTTATGGAAAGGCATGTCATCTGCCTCTTGAGTTAGAACGTAAAGCATACTGGGCAGTTAAAGAACTCAATTATGATTTCAAACTTGCCGGAGAAAATAGGTTATTTGATATAAGCTCATTAGATGAATGGAGAACCTAAGCATATGAAAATGCAAAGTTATTTAAAGAAAAAGTTAAAAGATGGCATGACAAAAGAATTCAAAAATGTGAGTTTAAAGTCGAAGAATATGTTCTTTTGTACAACTCTCGTTTCAGATTCTTTGCAGGAAAAATCCTCTCCAAATGGGAAGGCCCCTATGTCATCGAGGAGGTTTACCGGTCCGGTGCCATCAAAATAAATAATTCCGAAGGTACTAACCTGAAGGTTGTCAATGGACAATGAATAAAGTATTATATCTTAGGTACGCGAGTACGCCTATTAATGTTGAAAGCAATATTATCCAAACTTTGACACCGGAAGAACACATAAAAGAGTCCTTCCGGAACACTCCAGAATCGTCGAAATAAGGAGGTACGTGATATGGTAAGTAAACAGACTCAGCAAAATCTGCAAAAATATATTTTATCAGTTTTGGAATATTTTAAAATTTTGGAAATAAAGGAACTCCCACAAAGCGTCCCCTGGTGGGCACAATACACCAGGGCACGCCAGGCAACCCTGGCGCGCCCAGGTGGGTTGTGCCCACCTAGGACACCTCCCGTACTCCGTTTTTCCTCCATATGCTTCTCCTCCAAGATAAAAAATCTATATATACTTCCCAAACCCATTAACCACCGTATCGCGAAGAAAATCCTCTGTTCTCATTTCTTGCTATTCCTAGTCAGATTTGTCAAGCTGGGCATCATGTCTTCCTGTTCCTCCAACCACATGGAAGAAGATGCTTGGCTGATGAAGATCGAGACGAAGAGGGAGGATCCCACGGATGTTATCAAAGGAGACAAGGGCAAGGAAACTACCGCGGATCCATCCCCGGTGGCAACACAAGCACTGTTGGCCGAGGAGGAGGAAGATATCCTTAAACCCTGTCTTACTCACCTTACTCATGCTGAGATTAAAGCTTTTCGTGCTTTTGAAATGGTTCGCATACAAAATAAGTGTCTCACTCGCGAAAATATTATGCATCAAGAGCATATCATCTATCTTCGGAGCATCGTCCGTCGGTTGCAGGATCTCTTGGCCCTTAAAGACAAGATCGCTTCATCACCACTATCACCTTCATCACCACCAAAGGAGAACTGAGTATCGGGTATGGGCACTCCCCTTGGCTTCCGGCAAGCTTGGGTGAGGTGCCCCGGTACTGTATCACCCCACTACCCTTTTGCTTTTATTTATCTTAGTTTAATCTTTTTCTTTTAGATGAAATAAAGTTTAGTTCAATCCTTTCTTATTTGAAAGTTTGCTTAGTGATCTATCCTTGTAATTGTGTGCAACTCATATAATAAAGTTAATTTTAGTTTTTGCTTTCTTTAATTTCATGTTGCAAATAAGGAAAAGAAATAATAAAGAAAAGAAATCAGGAAGAAAGAAAAAGAGAAACGAAATAAATCAATAAGATTGTATACTAATCCTACGGTAGGTGATAGCACCACATAAGGAAAAGTATAGGTAAGAAAATTTTGTTAGAGATTGACAAACATAGCATTAGTCAATGATGCAACTCATGAAAGAATTAATAAGGGAAGAGAAGATTCACATATAGATATACTATCCTAGAAATCTTTTGTGATTGTGAGCCCTCATCAAAATATTATATGCCAAAATTGTTGACGTTGGACAAGGAAGACAACTTAATGGTTTATGTTTGTTTATATTCACACAGAAGTCATATCGTCATAGATCCTTTAACATGTGATGCGTGCCCCTATCTTTGCTAGCCAAAAAATTTTGTGCTAAGTAGAGATACTACTTGTGCATCCAAAAACCCTTAAACCCAAAGCTTTTTCAAGTGTCCACCATTCCTACCTAGGAATTGAACAAGATCCCTCAAGTAAGTTGTCATCAGTGCAAAAATGCAATAAAAATTGCTTCTAAATATGTGAGATCTTTTAGTGCAAGAGAAATTTAAGCGTTGCATGAACTTGGATGACAATGAATAAAAGCGACAGCCTGCATAATAAAGGTTGTCATCTTAAGGGGCAATGTAACGTGACGTTCTTTTGCACTAAGGGGTTGAGCATGAAAGCAAATAAGCGCATGGCAACCTCTGCTTCCCTCTGCGAAGGGCCTATCCTTTACTTTTATATAAAGAGTCAAAGTTTTCCTTCTATTCCTTTTTTATTCTCTCTTTTAGCAAGCATCATGTGGTGAGGAAAGATCCAGGCACATATGTCCAGTTGAATATAGACAGCATGAGTTATTATTGTTGACATCACCCTTGAGGTGAGCATGTTGAGAGGCGAAATTATAAGCCCCTATCTTTCTATGTGTCCGATTGAAACGTTTTGTTCATGGGTACAAGGTGAGCGTTAGGAATCATAGAAGACTATAGGATGGTTGAGTATGTGGACTTTTTTAAAGGCTCCGACATGTGACTCTTCCTGAAAAGATGATGAATTGTAGTTGCAAAATTGACTAAGAACATAGTTTGTTGGTTTCTAATAAAGTTTTTGCTTTATACTTCGATTGTGTAATGAACTATTACTTATTCATATGAAGTATATGATGAAAGTTCTAAGATAAAAGTCCTTTGTTTAATCTTGTTGCTGTTATAATAATCAGCATGATGCTTCTATGTCCGTATTTTGTTTTTATCGACACCTCTCTCTCTCTCTCTCTCAAAGCATGTGGACATGTTTTTCGATTTCGGTTTTCCCTTGAGGACAAGCGCGGTCTAAGCTTGGGGGAGTTGATACACCCATTTTGCATCATGTTTTCTTACTATTATTTACAATGTTTCTATCCATAATAATGCTTTTTGGAGTAATTCTAATGCCTTTTCTCTCATAATTTGTAAGGAACACACCAAGAGGGAGGATTCCAGCAGCTGGAAATCTGGACCTGGAAAAGCTACCTCAGGCCACCTATTCTGCACAACTCCAAATGGTGTGAAACTTTACGAATATTTTTTACGGAATATATAAGAAATATTGGAGCCAATAAGTACCAGAGGGGGCCACCAGGTGGGCACAACCCACCTGGGCTCTAGTGGGTTGTGGCCTCCTCGGCCCACCTCCGGTGCCCATCTTCTGGTATATAAGTGATTTTGACCTAGAAAAATCACAATAATACTTTTAGGATGGAGCACCGCCGCCTTGAGGTGGAACTTGGGCAGGAGCACTTTTGCCCTCCGGTGGACCGATTATGCCAGGGGAACTTCCCTCCCGGAGGGGGAAATCATCGTCATCATCATCACCAACAACTCTCCCATCTTGGGGAGGGAAATCTCCATCAACATCTTCACCATCACCATCTCATATCAAACCCTAGTTCATATCTTGTATTTAATATTGTTACCGAACTATAGATTGTTGCTAGGGGGTGACTAGTAGTGTTGATTACATCTTGTAGTTGATTACTATATGGTTTATTTGGTGGAAGATTATATGTTCAGATCCATTATGCATATTAATACCCCTCTGATCATGAGCATGTTTGTTGTTTGTGAGTAGTCACCTTCGTTCTTGAGGTAATGGGATAAATCATGTTGCAAGTAATCATGTGAATTTGATATGTGTTCGATATTTTGATAGCATGTATGTTGTGGTTCCCTTAGTGGTGTCATGCGAACGTCGACTACATGACACTTCACCATATTTGGGCCTAAGGGAATGCATTGTGGAGTAGTAAATAGATGGTGGGTTGCGAGAGTGACAGAAACTTAAACCCTAGTTTATGCACTATTCTGTAAGGGACCGATTGGATCCTAGAATTTAATGCTATGGTTAGGATTTATCCTTAGTACTTTTCTCGTAGTTGCGGATGATTGCGGGAGGGTTAATCATAAGTAGGAGGTTTGTTCAAGTAAGAACAGCACCTAAGCACCGGTCCACCCACATATCAAATTATCAAAGTAGCGAACACAAATCAAACCGACATGATGAAGGTGACTAGATGAAATTCCCGTGTACCCTCAAGAACGCTTTGCATATCATAAGAGACCGTTTTGGCCTATCCTTTGCCTCGAAAGGATTGGGCTACCTTGCTGCATACTTGTTACTATTATCGTTACTTGCTCATTAAAAACTATCTTGCTATCAAACTACTCGCTACTTACAATTTCAGCACTTGCAGACACTACTTTACTGAAAAGTACTTGTCATTTCCTTCTGCTCCTTATTGGGTTCAACACTCTTACTAATCGAGAAAAGGTACAATTGATCCCGTATACTTGTGGGTCATAAAAAAGGGATGACCTATTAGACGCGGAAATGAATCGAACTCAGTCCTTAATTGAAGACATTAAAAATCTTCATGTTAAGTACGAGGAGCTTGAAAATCGCCATGAAACTCTCTCAGCTACTCATGAGAAGTTTTCCTATGATTATCTTCAAAGGAAGAAAGAACTTGAGAAACTGGGAGCGTCTCATGAAGATCTTCAAAAGGAGAATGATTCACTACTCGCCCAACAAATCAGTTCCGCTCAGGAAGATTTTGAGCCACCATGTTTAAAATGCCTTGAGCATGATAATGATGTCTCTGTTGCTGAATGTTCTGCTACTGTTGATGTTGCAATATCTTCAACTGCTAATGTAGAAACTAACCCCACGTCTGAGGATACCACTACTATTGCTGATGAGAATGCCAGGTTGAAGACATTGCTTGAAACAGACATGTACAAATGCCTCAAAGGGCATCAGACACTATGTGATGTCCTCAAGAAACAGATTCTGAACCGAAACCCTATGAAAGAGGGTGTTGGGTTCGAGAGGAAAATGAATGTTGATGGTTCTTACTAGAAGCCTGAGAAGTACCCCAAAACCTCATGGGTTGCTGCAAAGGGCCCTTCTGTCGACCCATCCACCTTATCTGGCTTCACTTGTGCTAATCCCATTATTATTGATGAATCCTTTGATGCCAATTATAATATGTTTAAGAATCAAAATGGTGAAGTGTTTGCCAGGTTTATTGGTACTAACTGTAGGAATGAGCCACCTTTGAAGAAGATCTGGGTGCCCAAAAGTTGTCTTGATAGGCTTCCCATGAATGTCGTCATGACACCACCTGGGAAGAAGACAAACCCCAGACCAAAGGCTTCATATGGCCCAAAGGCTTCATACAGACAAAGGACCTCACATGGTCACCCTAACGCCAATGTTTTGCAGGGTAACCATACTCTGACTTATGAATATTACCGTGTTTATTCAAATCGTTATGTTCATAGAACAAATAACTTTTCTACTTATTCTTATGAGTATTATTCACCTCCTGCAAGGCTATTTGCTAGGGCTCCAAAGCCAAAGTTTTCAGATGCTGCACTTAGACTCATTGCTTCTAAGCCACCCCTGAAGATGTGGGTGGTTAAGAAGAATTAACTTTCTTTTGCAGGGAAAGGTCTCCAGTCGGGAATCAAAGGCGTCAGGCGCTAATGATGGGGACCTAAAACATCTTGTGGGACGCAAGATAAAGTACCAAAATGTTCTTACTATGTATTTAGTCCCGGGGTTTCTTGACAAACATCCTATCTACCCTAACAAGGATCTGAACGTTGATAGTATGCTTGTCCGTTAAATGTTTATGCTTCACGCTTCTTTTTGTGAAGCCTGTCCCCCTAACTGTACTGTAGGGTATGGCTCCGAAGGCTACTGAATGGATTATGGACAGTGGATGCACTAACCACATGACTGGTGATCGATGTCTTCTTATGGATTCAACCCTACGTCCATCTGACAAGAGTCACATCACATTTGCTGACACTGGTAAAAGCAAGGTATTGGGCCTAGGTAGAGTTGCAATCTCAAAGGATCAGCACATGGATAAAGTGATGCTTGTTGAATCCCTTGGTTTCAACTTAATGTCTGTCTCAATGCTTTGTGGTCTGAACATGATTGCGATATTTGGAAAATATCGTTGCCTTGTGCTTATGGAATCTGACAAATCTCTAGTCTTCAAAGGGTATCGAAGAGATGATCTGTATATGGTAGATTTCTCCGTAGGACTACAGCTTGCCGTATGTCTTCTAGCAAAAGCTTCAGAGTGCTGGCTCTGGCATCAGAGGCTAGGACATGCGGGCATGAGTAACTTGCACACTCTCATGAAGAAGAAGCATATAATTGGCATCGAGGGCGTCAAGTTCAAGAAGGATCATTTATGTGGTGCTTGTGAAGCCGGGAAGATGACAAGGACCAAGCATCCCTCAAAGACAATCATGACTAGAACAAGACCCTTCGAGCTGCTTCACATGGACTTATTTGGCCCTACTCACTACTCCACTCTTACTACCACTACATGTCTCTATGGCTTCGTTATCATTGATGATTATTCAAGATACACATAGGTGCACATAATTCTCTACACGACTGAAGTGGAGGATGCCTTCAGATGCTTTGCCAATCGTGCCATGACCAACTATGGCATCAAGATCAAGCACATCAGAAGTGATAATGGCACAGAATTCAAGAACACCGACCTCGACACTTATCTTGATACATTGGGCATCACACATGAGTTCTCTGCTCCGTACACACCTCAGCAGAACGACATCATGGAGCGCAAGAACAAAACCCTCATTGAGATGGCATGCACGATGCTTGATGAGTACAAGACTCCAAGAAAGTTCTGGCCTGAAGCCATTGACACTGCTTGCCACATCATCAATAGAGTTTATCTTCATAAGTTCCTCAAGAAGACATCCTATGAGCTCCTGACTGGTAAGAAGCCAAATGTCAGCTACTTCAGAGTCTTTGGTGCTAGGTGCTGGATCAAGGATCCACACCACACTTCAAAATTTGCACCGAAAGCACATGAAGGTTTTATGCTTGGCTAGGGAAAGGATTCACACTCCTACAGAGTCTTCAACCTCTTCAACTATAAAGTGGTTGAAACTGTGGATGTGCAGTTTGATGAGACTAATGGCTCGCAAAGAGAGCACCTGCCAAATGTGCTAGATGAAGCTTTACCAAGTGAATCTATCAAGCTAATGGGTACTAGAGAAATCATACCTACAGAGGAACAGGCTGAAGAGCAAATCATCATTTCTACACATAACCAACATGAAGACAATACTCATCTTGAAGCCAATGCTCAAGATGAAGACATTGATCAGCAAGGGAAAAATCTTCGTCCAGTACATCCCCGGGTTGCAAATGAAGTCCAGATTGAGAAGATAATTGATAGTATCAATGCACCTGGTCCTCTCACTCATTCAAGAGCAACACAACTAGCAAACTTCTGCGGGCACTTTGCATTTGTGTCCATATTCGAACCCAAGAAAGTCGATGAAGCCTTCATGGAACCTGAATGGATTCAAGCTATGCAAGAAGAGCTTTAATAGTTTAAGCTGAACAATGTATGGGAGCTTGTGAAGCATCCTGATCCTCGCAAGCACAATATTATCGGCACCAAATGGATCTATCGCAACAAACAAGATGAGCATGGCCAAGTTGTCAGAAACAAGGCTTGTCTTGTTTCTCAAGGTTACACACAAGTGTAAGGGATTGACTTTGATGAAACCTTTGCTCCTATAGCTAGGCATGAAACCATTCGTATAATGTTAGCCTATGCCAACCACAACAACATTCTTCTTTATCAAATGGATGTAAAGAGTGCTTTCCTCAACGGCAAAATTGAAGAAGAAGTATATGTCGCACAACCACCTGGTTTTGAAGACCCAAAGCGTCCTGACATGGTGTACAAGCTCACTGTATGGCCTCAAACAAGCACCTCGCGCTTGGTACGACAAACTCAAAGACTTCCCGAAGAGCAAAGGCTTCAAACCTGGTTCTCTAGATCCCACTCTCTTCACGAAGACATATGACGGTGAACTGTTTGTATGTCAAATCTATGTGGATGACATTATCTTTGGCTGCACAAATAAGAGATACAATGATGAGTTTGGGCATATGATGCAAGAGCAATATCAGATGTCCATGATGGGTGAGCTGAAGTTATTCCTTGGTCTTCAAATCCGCCAGCAAAGAAATGGCATCTTCATATCACACGAGAAGTACCACAAAGATTGCCTAAAGAAGTTTGGAATGCAAGACTGCAAAGGGTACATGACGCCAATGCCAACCAAAGGTCAATTGGGCCACGACGACAATGGTAAAGAGTTCGATCAAAAGGTATACCACTCCATGATTGGTTCTTTATTGTACTTATGTGCATCTAGACCTGATATAATGCTTAGCATTTGCATATGTGCCCGATTCCAGGCGGCACCAAAGGAATCGCATCACCTAGCAATGAAGCGAATTCTTCGATATTTGGCTTACACCCCAACACTAGGATTATGGTGACAAGGTTGATCGCAAGTCCACATCAGGCACATGTCACTTTCTTGGACGATCTCTTGTCTGTTGGTCTTCAAAGAAGCAGAACTGTGTATCACTCTCCATGTTGAATATGAATACATTGCTGCTGGATCATGCTGTGCTCAGCTTCTCTGGATGAAGCAAACTCTCAAGAACTATGGCATCCACCTAAAGCATGTGCCACTCTACTGCGACAATGAAAGCGCCATCAAGATTGCCAAGAATCCAGTTCAGCACTCGAAGACAAAGCACATTCAGATCCGTCATCACTTTCTTAGAGATCACGTCATGAAGGAAGACATTGATATCATTCATGTCAACACTGAAGAGCAATTGGCAGATATCTTCATGAAGCCCTTTAATGAGAAAAGGTTTTGCAAGCTGTGGTGTGAGCTAAATATCTTAGAATCCTCAAATGTCTTGTGAATGGACACACATCCTAACGCTTATGCATGTTGATGACTTAGATGTGCAACACATCAAGTAACATATATCTTCAATTCATGAAGACTTACCCTCTGAGTGTGAATACATTAATGTGGAATTTGACTTCGGAGCGCCACGACAATTGTGCGCCGTGTCTGGGTCAAATACTTCCTATATGGTGGGTAACGCCACCGCCAAACTTTCTTGAAGATTTTCATTTGGCTTCATGATTGCATTATCTTCATATTTGGTTTTTCTTCAACATTGATTTGACTTCGAAGTTTATCTTCTCAATGTTGATTTGGTCTTTTCTAATATATCAATATATATGTGTTCTGTCCTCTACAACATTCACTTATAGCTATGTCTT
Source organism: Triticum urartu (assembly GCF_003073215.2). Lineage (NCBI taxonomy): Eukaryota > Viridiplantae > Streptophyta > Magnoliopsida > Poales > Poaceae > Triticum > Triticum urartu. The sequence continues at coordinate 358,885,930 of NC_053022.1, forward strand.
CAAACTTGCCATTTTCTGAACTAAGTGAATGTGATCGGACACTAACCCCTTCTCTGCTTCTTCCTCAAATTCTTTTTGTCTATTCATATGCATTATGTTGACACGTGTCGAATATCTTCACCGTGTCCTTGTCAGCTAAAGATACATAGACACACATTTAAAGCTGCTTTTAATGCCTTATCTATTTTGCCTAAACACCAGAGAAGCTGGAACGATCACCCGACAAACCTGGTGCGCGTGGGAACATGGCTCAACTCTCAATCAGTTGCATGCACGCCACGTGTCCACCAGATGTGAACCACCGAAGGCACCTGAAGGAAATATGCCCTAGAGGAAATAATAAAGTTATTATTTATTTCCTTATTTCATGATAAATGTCTATTATTCATACTATAATTGTATTAACCAGAAACATAATACATGTGTGAATAAATAGACAAAATATAGTGTCACCAGTATGCCTCTACTTGACTAGCTCGTTAATCAAAGATGGTTAAGTTTCCTAACCATAGACATGAGTTGTCATTTGATTAACGGGATCACATCATTAGGAGAATGATATGATTGACTTGACCCATTCCGTTAGCTTAGCACTTGATCGTTTAGTATGTTGCTATTGCTTTCTTCATGACTTATACATGTTCCTATGACTATGAGATTATGCAACTCCTGTTTACCGGAGGAACACTTTGTGTGCTACCAAACATCACAACGTAACTGGGTGATTATAAAGGTGCTCTACAGGTGTCTCCGAAGGTACTTGTAGAGTTGACGTATTTCGAGATTAGGATTTGTCACTCCGATTGTCGGAGAGGTATCTCTGGGCCCTCTCGGTAATGCACATCACCATAAGCCTTGCAAGCAATGTAACTAATGAATTAGTTGCGGGATGATGCATTACGGAACGAGTAAAGAGACTTGCCGGTAACGAGATTGAACTAGGTATTGAGATACCAACAATCGAATCTCGGGCAAGTAACATACCGATGACAAAGGGAACAACGTATGTAGTTATGCGGTTTGACCGATAAAGATCTTCATAGAATATGTGGGAGCCAATATGAGCATCCTGGTTCCGCTATTGTTTATTGACCGGAGACGTGTCTCGATCATGTCTACATAGTTCTCGAACCCATAGGGTCCGCACACTTAAAGTTCTGTGATGATTTGTATTATGAGTTTATTTGTTTTGATGTACCTAAGGTATTTCGGAGTACCGGATGAGATCGGGGACATGACGAGGAGTCTTGAAATGGTCGAGACGTAAAGATTGATATATTGGACGACTATATTCGGACATCGGAAAGGTTCCGAGTGACTCGGGTATTTTTCAGAGTACCGGGGAGTTACGGGAATACGGGGAAGAAGTGTTGGGCCTTAATGGGCTTTAGTGGGAAGGAGAGGCAATAGCCAGGGTTTGGGGCGCGGCCCCCCTCTCCCTTTCTTCTCACTTCCCTCCTTTACCCCCTTCTCCTAGTTGGACTAGGAAAGGAGGAAACCTACTCCTACTAGGAGTAGGAATCATACTCCCTTGGCGCGCCCCTCCTAGAGCCGGCCTCCTCCTCCCTTGCTCCTTTATATACGGGGCCAGGGGGCACCCTAGGACACATCAATTGATCTCTTGGATCTCTTAGCCGTGTGCGGTGCCCCCCTCCACCATAGGCCACCTCGATAATATCGTAGCGGTGCTTAGGCGAAGCCCTGCATCGGTAGAACATCATCATCGTCACCACGCCGTCGTGCTGACAGAACTCTCCCTCAAAGCTCGGCTGGATTGGAGTTCGAGGGACGTCATCGAGTTGAACGTGTGCTGAACTCAGAGGTGCCGTACATTCGGTACTTGATCGGTCGGATCGTGAAGACGTACGACTTCATCAACCGTGTTGTGCTAACGCTTCCGCTTTCGGTCTACGAGGGTACGTGGACAACACTCTCCCCTCTCCTTGCTATGCATCACAATGATCCTGTGTGCGCGTAGGAATTTTTTTGAAATTACTACGTTCCCCAACAGCGGTATCTGAGCCTAATTTTATGCGTAGATGTTATATGCACGAGTAGAACACAAGTGAGTTGTGGGCGATACAAGTCATACTGCTTACCAGCATGTCACACTTTGGTTCGGCGGTATTGTTGGATGAAGTTGCCCGGGCCGACATTACGTGTACGCTTACGCAAGACTGGTTCTACCGACATGCTTTGCACACAGGTGGCTGGCGGGTGTCAGTTTCTCCAACTTTAGTTGAATCAAGTGTGGCTACGCACGGTCCTTGTGAAGGTTAAAACAACACTAACTTGATGAACTATCATTGTGGTTTTGATGCGTAGGTAAGAACGGTTCTTGCTCAGCCCGTAGCAGCCACGTAAAACTTGCAACAACAAAGTAGAGGACGTCTAACTTGTTTTTGCAGGGCATGTTGTGATGTGATATGGTCAAGACGTGATGAGATATAAGTTGTTGTATGATATGATCATGTTTTGTTGAAATTATCGGCAACTAGCAAAAGCCTTATGGTTGTCTCTTTATTGCATAAGATGCAAGAACCAAATAATTGCTTTACTTTATCGCTATGCGGTAGTAATAGTTGCAAGAGCAATAGTTGGCAAGACGACCATGTGATGACCCATTGATATAGATCAAGATGATGGAGATCATGGTGTCATGCCGGTGACGATACATATCATGACGGTACTTTTGAGATGGAGGTCAAAGGCGCAAGATGATCATGGCCATATCATGTCACATATTTTGATTGCATGTGATGTTTATGTTTTATACATCTTATTTTGCTTAGTTCGACGGTAGCTTTATAAGATGACCCCTTACTAAAATTTCAAGGTATAAGTGTTGTCCCTGAGCATGCACCGTTGCGACAGTTCTTCATGCTGAGACACCACGTGATGATCGGGTGTGATAAGCTCTACGTTCAAATACAATGGGTGTAAGACAGTTTTTGCGCACGCAGAATACTCGGGTTAAACTTGACGAGCCTAGCATATGAAGATATGGCCTCAGAACACTAGAGGCCGAAAGGTCGAGCATGAATCACATAGAAGATATGATCAACATAGTGATGTTCACCATTGAAAACTACTCCATCTCACATGATGATCGGACATGGTTTAGTTGATTTGGATCACGTGATCACTTAGATGATTAGACGGATGTCTATCTAAGTGGGAGTTCTTAAGTAATATGATTAATTGAACTTTAATTTATCATGAACTTAGTCCTGATAGTATTTTGCAAATAATGTTATAGATCAATAGCTCAAGTTGTTGCTTCCCTATGTTTTATATGTGTTCCTAGAGAAAACTAAGTTGAAAGATGTTAGTAGCAATGATGCGGATTGGATCCATGATCTGAGGTTTATCCCCATTGTTGCATAGAAGAATTATGTCCTTGATGCACCGCCAGGTGACAGACCTATTGCAGGAGCAGATGCAGACGTTATGAACGTTTGGCTAGCTCAATATGATGACTACTTGATAGTTTAGTGCGCCATGCTTAACGGCTTAGAATCGGGACTTCAAAGACGTTTTGAACGTCATGGACCATATGAGATGTTCTAGGAGGTGAAGTTAATATTTCAAATAAATACCCGAGTTAAGAGATATGAAGTCTCCAACATGTTCTATAGCTAAAAGATGGAGGTGAATAGCTCAAGCAGTGAGCATGTGCTCAGATTGTCTAGGTACTACAATCGCTTGAATCAAGTGGGAGTTAATCTTCCAGATAAGATAGTGATTGACAGAATTCTCTAGTCGCCATCACCAAGTTAGTAGAACTTCGTGATGAACTATAATATGCAAGCGATAACGGAAATGATTCCCAAGATCTTCGTGATGCTGAAATCGACGAAGATAGAAATCAAGAAAAACATCAAATGTTGATGGTTGATAAGACCACTAGTTTCAAGAAAAGGGCAAATGGAAGAAGGGGAACTTCAAGAAGAACGACAAGCAAGTTGCTGCTCAAGTGAAGAAGCCCAAGTCTGGTCATAAGCCTGAGACTAAGTGCTTCTACTACAAAGGGACTGGTCACTGGAAGCGGAACTGCCCCAAGTATTTGGCGGATAAGAAGGATGGCAAAGCGAACAAAGGTATATTGGATATACATGTTATTGATGTGTACTTTACTAGTGTTTATAGCAACCCCTCGGCATTTGATACTGGTTCAGTTGCTAAGAGTAGTAACTCGAAACGGGAGTTGCAGAATAAACAGAAACTAGTAAAGGGCGAGGTGACGATGTGTGTTGGAAGTAGTTCCAAGATTGATATGATCATCATCGCACACTCCCTATACTTTCGGGATTAGTGTTAAACTAAATAAGTGTTATTTGGTGTTTGCGTTGAGCATGAATATGATTTGATCATGTTTGTTGCAATACGGTTATTCATGTAAATTAGAGAATAATTGTTGTTCTGTTTACATGGATAAAATCTTCTATGGTCATACACCCAATAAAATGGTTTGTTGGATCTCGATCGTAGTGACACACATATTCATAATATTGAAGCCAAAAGATGCAAAGTTAATAATGATAGTGCAACTTATTTGTGACACTGCCGTTTAGGTCATATTGCTGTAAAGCGCACGAAGAAACTCCATGCTGATGGGATTTTGGAACCACTTGATTATGAATCACTTGGTACTTGCGAACCATGCCTCATGGGCAAGATAACTAAAACGCCGTTCTTCGGAACTATGGAGAGAGCAAAAGATTTGTTGGAAATCATACATACAGATGTATGTGGTCCGATGAATGTTGAGGCTCGCTGCGGGTATCGTTATTTTCTCACCTTCCCAGATGATTTAAGAAGATATGGGTATATTTACTTAATGAAACATAAGTCTGAAACATTTGAAAAGTTCAAAGAATTTCAGAGTGAAGTTAAAAATCATCGTAACAAGAAAATAAAGTTTCTACGATCTGATCATGGAGGAGAATATTTGAGTTATGAGTTTGGTCTTCATTTGAAACTATGCGGAATAGTTTTGCAACTCACGCCACCTGGAACACCACAGCGTAATGGTGTGTCCGAATGTCGTAATCACACTTTACTAGATATGGCGTGATCTATGATGTCTCTTACTGATTTACCGCTATCATTTTGGGTTTATGCATTAGAGACAGCTGCATTCACGTTAAATAGGGCAACATATAAATTTGTTGAGAAGACACCATATGAACTGTGGTTTAGCAAGAAACCTAAGGTGTTGTTTCTTAAAGTTTGGGGCGGCGATGCTTATGTGAAAAAAATTCAAACTGATAAGCTCGAACCCAAATCGGAGAAGTGCATCTTCATAGGATAACCAAACGAAATTGTTGGGTACACCTTCTATCACAGATCCGAAGGCAAATTTGTTGCTGAGAATGGATCCTTTCTAGAGAAGGAGTTTCTCTCGAAAGAAGTGAGTGGGAGAAAAGTAGAACTTGATGAGGTAATTGTACCTTCTATCGAATTGAAAAGTAGCTCATCACTGAAATCAGTTCCAGTGATGCCTACACGAATTAGTGAGGAAGTTAATGATGATGATTATGAAACTTCAGATCAAGTTACTACCGAACCTCGTAGGTCAACCAGAGTAAGATCCGCACCGGAGTGGTATGGTAATCCTGTTCTAGAGGTCATGTTACTAGACCATGACGAACCTACGAACTATGAGGAAGCGATGATGAGCCCAGATTCCGCGAAATGGTTTGAGGCCATGAAATCTGAGATAGGATACATGTATGAGAACAAAGTATGGACTTTGGTTGACTTGCCCGATGATCGGCAAGCCATAGAAAATAAATGGATCTTCAAGAGGAAGACGGACGCTGATAGTAGTGTTACTATCTAGAAAGCTAGACTTGTCGAAAAAGGTTTTTTGACAAAGTTCAAGGTGTTGACTACAATGAGATTTTCTCACTCATATCGATGCTTAATGTCTGTCCGAATCATGTTAGCAATTGCCGCATTTTATGAAATCTGGCAAATGGATAACAAAACTGCAATCCTTAATGGACTTATTAAAGAAGAGTTGTATATGATGCAACCAGAAGGTTTTGTTAATCCTAAAGGTGCTAACAAAATGTGCAAGCTCCAGTGATCCATCTGTGGACTGGTGCAAGCATCTCGGAGTTGGAATATGCACTTTGATGAGATGATCAAAGTATATAGTTTTATACGTACTTGCAATGAAGCCTGTATTTACAAGAAAGTGAGCGGGAACACTACAACATTTCTGATAAGTATATGTGGATGACATATTGTTGATCGGAAATAATGTAGAATTCTCTGTAAAGCATAAAGGAGTATTTGAAAGGAGTTTTCAATGAAAGACCTCGGTGAAGCTGCTTACATGTTGAGCATCAAGATCTATAGAGATAGATCAAGACGCTTGATAAGATTTTCAATGAGTATGTACCTTGACAAGATTTTGAATTAGTTCAAACTGGAACAGTCAAAGAAAGAGTTCTTGCCTATGTTGCAAGGTGTGAAGTTGAGTAAGACTCAAAGCCCGACCACGGCAGAAGATAGAAAGAGAATGAAAGTCATTCCCTATGTCTCAGCCATAGGTTCTATAAAGTATGCCATGCTTTGTACCAGATCTATTGTATACCCTACACTGAGTTTGGCAAGGGAGTCCAATAGTGATCCAGGTGTAGATCACTGGACAACGGTCAAAATTATCCTTAGTGGAATAAGGATATGTTTCTCGATTATGGAGGTGACAAAAGGTTCGTCGTAAAGAGTTACGTCGATGCAAGCTTTGATACTGATCCAGATGACTCTAAGTCTCAATCTAGATACATATTGAAAGTGGGAGCAATTAGCTAAAGTAGCTCCATGCAGAGCATTGTAGACATAGAAATTTGCAAAATACATACGGATCTGAATGTGGCAGACCCGTAGACTAAACTTCTCTCACAAGCAAAACATGAGCACACCTTATTACTCTTTGGGTGTTAATCACATAGCGATGTGAACTAGATTATTGACTCTAGTAAACCCTTTGGGTGTTGGTCACATGACGATGTGAACTATGGGTGTTAATCACATGGTGATGTGAACTGTTGGTGTTAAATCACATGGCGATGTGAACTAGATTATTGACTCTAGTTCAAGTGGGAGACTGAAGGAAATATGCCCTAGAGGCAATAATAAAGTTATTATTTATTTCCTTATTTCATGATAAATGTTTATTATTCATGCTAGAATTGTATTAACCGGAAACATAATACATGTGTGAATACATAGACAAACATAGTGTCACTACTATGCCTCTACTTGACTAGCTTGTTAATCAAAGATGGTTAAGTTTCCTAACCATAGACATGAGTTGTCATTTTATTAACGGGATCACATCATTAGGAGAATGATGTCATTGACTTGACCCATTCCATTAGCTTAGCAATTAATCATTTAGTATGTTGTTGTTGCTTTCTTCATGACTTATACATGTTCCTATGACTATGAGATTATGCAACTCCCGTTCACCGGAGGAACACTTTGTGTGCTACCAAACTTCACAATGTAACTGGGTGATCATAAAGGTGCTCTACAAGTGTCTCCGAAGGTACTTGTTGAGTTGGCATATTTCGAAATTAGGATTTGTCACTTCGATTGTCGGAGAGGTATGTCTGGGCCCTCTCGGTAATGCACATCACCATAAGCCTTGCAAGCAATGTGACTAATGAGTTAGTTGCGGGATGATGCATTAGGAACGAGTAAAGAGACTTGCCGGTAACGAGATTGAATTAGGTATTGAGATACCGACGATCAAATCTCGGGCAAGTAACATACCGATGACAAAGGGAACAATGTATGTTGTTATGTGGTTTGACCGATAAAGATCTTCGTAGAATATGTAGGAGCCAATATGAGCATCCAGGTTCTGCTATTGGTTATTGACCGGAGACGTGTCTCGGTCATGTCTGCATAGTTCTCGAACCTGTAGGGTCCACATGCTTAAAGTTCTGTGACGATTTGTATTATGAGTTTATGTGTTTTGATGTACCGAAGGGAGTTCGGAGTCCCGGATGAGATCGGGGACATGATGAGGAGTCTCTAAATGGTCGAGACGTAAATATCGATATATTGGACGACTATATTCGGACATCGGAAAGGTTCCAAGTGATTCGGGTATTTTTCGAAGTACCGGGGAGTTACGGGAATACGGGGAAGAAGTGTTGGGCCTTAATGGGCTTTAGTGGCAAGGAGAGGCAGCAGCCAGGAGGTGCCGCACGCTCCTCCCAAGCCCAGTCCGAATTGGAAAAAGGGTTTGGGGTGCGGCCCCCCTCTCCCTTCCTCCTCCACTTCCCTCCTTTCCCCTCTTCTCCTAGTTGGACTAGGAAAGGAGGAAACCTACTTCTACTAGGGGTAGGAATCCTACTCCCTTGGCGCGCCCCTCCTAGACCCGGCCTCCTCCTCCCTTGCTCCTTTATATACGGGGGCAAGGGGCACGCCAGGACACAACAATTGATCTCTTGGATCTCTTAGCCGTGTGCGGTGCCCCCTCCACCATAGTCCACCTCGATAATATCGTAGCGGTGCTTAGGCAAAGCCCTGCATCGGTATAACATCATCATCGTCACCACGCCATTGTGCTGACTGAACTCTCCCTCAAAGCTCTGCTAGATCGGAGTTCGAGGGACGTCATCGAGCTGAACACGTGCTGAACTCGGCGGTGTCGTACGTTCGGTACTTGATCGGTCGGATCGTGAAGACGTACAACTAAATCAACCGCGTTGTGCTAACTCTTCGGCTTTCGGTCTACGAGGGTACGTGGACAACACTCTCCCCTCTCGTTGCTATGCATCACCATTATCCTGTGTGTACGTAGGGAATTTTTTGAAATTACTACGTTCCCCAACAGCACCTGCATAATTGTGCTGCGCAGCCCTTCACCTTATAAATACTCACCCGCGCGGTCATTATCTCCTCTCCCACCTTGCCATCTCGCTCAAACCCTAGCACCACTGCTAGCTCCAGTCGACGCTGGAGACAAAGCGCTTAGTTGTCGCGACCTCTTCGACGCCGTCTTCACGCCGGCCGCGGACCTCGTCTTCTCCACCACCGCCATAGGTGCCTTCCGCCGCCAAGTTAGTGCGCGGTAGGTTGGAATTCTCAGCATCCGTTCTGCCTCATCTAGCAGTTCTTTATGCGGTAAATAACTTCGCTTTTACCACTTTTTCAATCTGTTGAATCCGTCCACTTCACCCAAAAGTGGTTTCTAAACTTCCAAATCTGGATCTGTCTATTTCTGCATCTCATAACTTGCTTATGCCTCAGAACTAGTTAGATTCCTCACTTGTACTTATTCATGGATTCGTACAAATCTGGAACCAACTCACTTCAAATAAGTGAATGTCTTCGCACTATGAGGTCAGTGTATTCAAACTGATTTATCTTCAAAAGTTGCTGAGAATGCATATGACCTCTTCCCCTTCCCTCGCATCTCTAATGCTATCACAGGTACATGTCCGTGGGAGAATCCCTTGGTTCTCATAGTCTGCATTCATTTGTAGAATTCTTATAGCATCACATTGAATCTCCTAAAGCTAGTTCTTGTCTGACTAGTCATCGAAAGTCATTCACTGTGTGGAAGCCTTTCAGTCTGAATATAATGGCAACTGAAAAATCTGCAAGGAAAGGTGGTAGGCAACGCCATGGCATTACTGCTCTGGATCTGCCCCAAATCTGTATGAACTGTACAAGTCTAATCTAAAAGAGAACTACAATAAGTGTAAGTTCAGAATCCAATGGATCAAAAGATATTGGGCAGAGGAATGGTTCAAGTATCACTTCGTAACTCCTGAGTATGCGGAGAAAAATGCTATCAAGCGCCCATGGGGCGATATTCTCTATAGAAAACTACAACCTCAGATGAAGCCTGAAGCCATTGCTCAAGGCTTCTATCCTTGCATGGTCCGAGGACCTCAGCCTGACAATGTCGACCCATCCTCTCTTCGATGGTGTCATGATGATGATCTATTCAAGCGCAACTATCAGTTTGCAAAGGAGTCTGCTGCTAAGAACAAAAAGGCATTTGGACTCAACTTCAACCCTGGTCCGTCTGCTCCAAGGCCTGATGGCATTCGTGAAGCCAATCCGGATGTCATTGGCCCCTTCAATGGCTTCGATGGGCTTCTCTCCCATGTTGCATCTCAAAGGGCCATAGTTGATCAATCAGCTGATGATCCGGACTCCGAGGATGCTCCTGTGCCCCCGAAGCAGAAGAAGTCAAAAGCTTCAAAGCCCTCTTCTGCTCCAAAAGCTTCTATTATGAAGCCATTGAAAATTGCACCTCCTGAATCCAGTGTGCAACCTGAA